>NC_080476.1:19193750-19542500 GCF_030265055.1 Doryrhamphus excisus
CATTTTCGTTCTCATTTCAACCTACGCAGTACAAATCTATTTATTCTTAATTGATTATTGCTTTGATTTATTCATGTTTAATAAATACTTTTTTTATAAATACGAATTCTTCATATTCATATTGCATCACCTCCACGCAAGTCTTCAACTTTGTCGTCTTATCTCCAATGTTTTGTGTCAGTCGACTTTCCTTTTCTCTCCTTTCCCTCCCTCGGCGGCATTCGATGGCAGTAATGCAGGAGAGCAAACAGCAGGTGAACCCGCTCTGATACTCAGTTGTGCCATCTGCTGCAGTCACATGACGCCACCGTGCCCCATCATACCTGACACATCCATCAATCAGCGGCAAAGAGCATCGCGGAGAGAGAGGATGAGTCAGAGAGGAGGACAAACATTAAGTGCTATCGCTGCAAGGCGCAGGGTATTGGGTAAAGTGCCGTTTCACCGACACGCCCTGGCCGCAGTGAGTGAAACTCCATTTTTAGTTCTTTACAAAAAGGTCCGTAAAAAAACAAAATTGTGAATAATTCATTCATTTTCTACCGGGAATGGAATCGAACTCGGGTCTCCTAGCAGTGAGGCCTACACGCTAATTTTATGTGAATCAGCTCATAAGAAATACAATATACCAAATAAGGTTCTAACATTGTTAGAGCCCTGTAGACATGAAATAACACCCCTATAGTCACCTTTATTATTAGTCTTAGACATGATAACAGGAAATATGTTTATTCCCATAATATTATATGATTTTCCCCATTTTTTTCCCCATAATTTTCGAAAAAATATTACTTAATTTTGTTGTGTCTTTTTCTTGTAATATTAAGACTTTTTCAAAAATTTGATTTTAGAAAAAATGTCATATATTTTTGTGATTATAGATGCAATATTAGTATGAACTTGTTTTCATTTTTGCTGTTTTTATTTCATTTTTTTAATCATAAATAATCTTTGTAAATGTCTAAAATATTTGGACTTTATTCCCATAACATTATAAATTTTTTCCCAACCAAATTTTTGAAAAAAAAATTTGTTGTGTCTTTTTCTTGAAATATTAAGACTTTTTCAAAAACGAGATTCTAGAAAAAATGGCATATATTTTGTGATTATAGATGCAATATTAGTATGAACTTTTTTCATTTTTGCTGTTTTTATATTTTATATTTAATATTTTTCAAATATTAAATAATCTTTGTAAATTTCTAATAATATTTTGACTTCCTGTAATATTATATATTTTTCCCAAACCTAATTTTCTGAAAAAAATCAAACTTTATTTTGTTTTGTCTTTTTCTCGTAATATTAAGACTTTTTCAAAAACGAGATTCTAGAAAAAATTGCATATATTTTTAAGTTTTGCTGTTTTTACATTTAAAATTTTTCAAATATTAAATAATCTTTGTAAATGTCTAATAATATTTGGACTTTATTCCCATAACATTATAAATTTTTTCCCAACCTAATTTTCTGAAAAAAATCTAACTTTATTTTGTTTACTTTTTCTCGTAATATTAAGACTTTTTCAAAAATGTGATTCTAAAAAAATGGCATACATTTTTCATTTTTGCTGTTTTTATATTTTATTTCATTTTTCAAATATTAAATAAACTTTAATTAAACTTTATTTTGTTGTGTCCTTTTCTTGCAATGTTAAGACTTTTTCAAAAATGTGATTCTAGAAAAAATGGCATAATTTTTTCATTTTTGCTGTGTTTATATTTTATTTCATTTTTCAAATATGAAATAACCTTTGTAAATGTTTAATAATATTTTGACTTTATTCCCTTAACATTATTAGTTTTTTTTCCCAACCAAATTTTTGAAAAAAAATTAACTTTATTTTGTTGTGTCTTTTTCTTGTAATATTAAGACTTTTTCCAAAATGTGATTCTAGAAAAAATGGCATATATTTTTGTGATTATAGATGCAATATTAGTATAAAATATTTTGCTGTTTTTATATTTTAAATTTTTTAAATATTAAATAATCTTTGTAAATGTCTAATAATATTTTGACTTTATTCCCATAAAAAATTTTCCCTACCAAATTTTTGAAAAAAATGTAACTTTATTTTGTTGTGTCTTTTTCTCGTAATATTAAGACTTTTTCAAAAACATGATTCTAGAAAAAATGGCAGATTTTTTTCATTTTTGCTGTTTTTATATTTTATTTAATTTTTCAAATATTAAATAACCTTTGTAAATGTCTAATAATATTTTGACTTTATTTATTTGACTTTATTCCCATAACATTTTTTCCCCAAACAAGTTTTTCCCCAACCAAATTTTTGAAGAAAAATTAACTTTTTTTTGTTGTGTCATTTTCTTGTAATATTAAAACTTCTAGAAAAAAAGGCAGATTTTTTTCATTTTTGCTGTTTTTATATTTTATTTCATTTTTCAAATATTAAATAACCATTGTAAATGTCTAATAATATTTTGACTTTATTCCCATAGCATTTTTTCCCAACCAAATTTTTGAAAAAAAATGTAACTTTATTTTGTTGTGTCTTTTTCTCGTAATATTAAGATTTTTTCAAAAACGTGATTCTAGAAAAAATGGCATAAATTTTTCATTTTTGCTGTTTTTTATTTTATTTTGTAATTTTATTTAATTTTTCAAATATTAAATAATCTTTGTAAATGTCTAATAATATTTTGACTTTATTTATTTGACTTTATTCCCATAACATTTTTTTTCCCAAACAAGTTTTTCCCCAACCAAATTTTTTTTTTAATTTTTTTAAATTTATTTTCTTGTGTCTTTTTCTCGTAATATTAAAACTTAAAAAAAAAATCAAAGCAATGCGGAAAACAGAAGAGACACGACTGATATCTCTGCCTTTTTGACTTCCACTTCCCAATAAAGTGGTATAAACACTTCCATCGGAACGCCTATCAGCCTTGTCGTCATTCCCTCTCACCCACCCACTTTTCCCTACTTTCCCTTCCCGTGTAATAACACCATAGATAGCGTTGACGTCCTAAACAAAGTCCATGTACTTTATTCCATTTCAGGTGCAAAACGGAAGATAAAGCAAAAATGCAAATGGTTCTTTGTACCCCCCCCCCCCCCCCACTTTCAAAGGCCCCCCCTCCCTGTGGTGTAGTCTTTGGTTCCGTCTCCTGCTCCCCTTCCCTGTGTTCTCTTGATGTTTTATTTGATATCCCACAATAAAGCCCCTCTTTGAAGCTCCATCAATTGTGTATGGATTTTCCCCTCGGAGGAGAAACAGAGAGCCGTCTGAAAAGGTTCCAATCCCGCAGGCTGCCTTCATATTGATGCAGAGGAGTATTGCCATCTTCATTGCTGGATCAATCACTCACGTCGCTGTTGGTTTATGGTGGTGGTGGGGGGGGGGGGGGGGGGGGCTTCACAGACAGGAAGCCTGACAACATCACCGCCATACGGCTCTTGATGCTTGTTGACGAGGGGCGGGAAAAAGGGAGGTGGAGGCTTTCAGTGGCAAGGGGGGGGGGTGAATTTAGATTTGGGAACTGTCGTACCAACACCCCCAAACCCACCCATGCCAACACCCCCCTTCCACACACACACTGCTGGATCATCTGGTATGGTTCAACGGAAAGCATCTAAAAGATTTTTGGTAAAGCTGGAGCAGGTCAGGGTTTGGCTTAGGTTAGGTTAGGTTTGGGTTAGGTTTGGGTTAGTTTCAGATTAGGGTCAGGTTTGGGTTATGTTTGGGTTAGGTTAGGGCTAGAGTTAGGTTTGGGTTAGATTTGGTTAGGTTAGGGTTAGGTTTGGTTTGGGTTACAGTCAGGTTTGGGTTAGGTTTGATTTAGGGTAGTTTCAGGTTAGGGTCAGGTTTGGGTTATGTTTGGGTTAGGTTTGGTTTAGGTTAGATTTGGTTAGGTTAGGGTCAGGTTTGGTTTGGGTTGGGTTAGAGTCAAATTAGGGTTAGTTTAGGGTTAGGTTTGGTTTAGGTTAGTTTTGGTTAGGGTCAGGTTTGGGTTAGGTTTGGGTTAGGTTAGGGCCAGGGTTAGGTTTGGGTTAGGTTAGATTTGGTTAGGTTAAGGTCAGTTTTGGGTTAGGTTAGGGTTAGGTTTGGGTTAGGTTTGGGTTAGGTTTGGGTTAGGTTTGGTTTAGGTTAGTTTTAGGTTAGTGTCAGGTTTGGGTTATGTTTGGGTTAGGTTAGGGTTAGGTTTGGGTTAGGTTTGGGTTGGGTTAGGGTCAGGTTTGAGTTAGGTTAGGGTTAGGTTTGGGTTAGGTTAGTTTCAGGTTAGGGTCAGGTTTGGATTATGTTTGGGTTAGATTAGGGCCAGGGTTAGGTTTGGTTTAGGTTAGGTTAGGGTCAGGTTTGGGTTAGGTTAGGATTAGGTTTGAATTGGGTTAGGTTAGGGTCAAGTTAGGGTTGGGTTTGGGTTAGGTTTGGGTTAGGTTTGGGTTAGGTTTGGGTTAGGTTTGGGTTAGGTTAGAGCCAGGGTTAGGTTTGGTTTAGGTTAGATTTGGTTAGGTTAGGGTCAGGTTTGGCTTAGGTTAGGGTTAGGTTTGGCTTGGGTTAGATTTGGTTAGGGTCAGGTTTGGGTTAGGGTTAGGGTTAGGTTTGGGTTAGGTTAGGATTAGGTTTAAGTTGGGTTATGTTAGGGTCAGGTTTGAGTTAAGTTAGGGTCAAGTTAGGGTTAGGTTTGGGTTAGGTTTGGGTTAGGTTAGTTTCAGGTTAGGGTCAGGTTTGGATTATGTTTGGGTTAGGTTAGGGCCAGGGTTAGGTTTGGTTTAGGTTAGGTTAGGGTCAGGGTTAGGTTTGGTTTAGGTTAGGTTAGGGTCGGGTTTGGCTTAGGTTAGGATTAGGTTTGAGTTGGGTTAGGTTAGGGTCAGGTTTGAGTTAGGTTAGGGTCAAGTTAGGGTTAGGTTTGGGTTAGGTTTGGGTTAGGTCTGGGTTAGGTTTGGGTTAGGTTTGGGTTAGGTCTGGGTTAGGTTTGGGTTAGGTTAGTTTCAGGTTAGGGTCAGTTTTGGCTTAGGTTAGGGTTAGGTTTGGGTTGGGTTGGGTTAGATTTGGTTGGGGTCAGGTTTGGGTTAAGTTAGGGTTAGGTTTGGGTTGAGTTAGGTTAGGGTCAGGTTTGGGTTAGGTTTGGGTTAGGTTAGGTTTGGGTTGAGTTAGGTTAGGGTCAGATTTCGGTTAGGTTTGGGTTAGGTTTGGTTTGGGTTGGGTCAGGTTTGGGTCAGATTTCGGTTATGTTTGGGTCCTTCTTGGGACCTTCCTCTGCGTGTTCTGGCATCGCTTTTTTTTTTTTTTGGTCTGAACGAACGCCACAATAGTAGAACAACTTTTGCCAATAAAGACTTGACCTCAAGCGAACGAGGGGCGGATGAAACCGTCTCGGAAAAGAAAGAAAGAAAGGAAGCGCTCAAGTCCGGTGAAGAGCCCTTTAATTTCCTCCCTTTGACGGAATGCAATGGCAGCCGGGGGGGGGGGGGGGGGTCAGGACACCAGTTGGCATGAATAGACACATTTTTGTGTCGTCTCCAACTTTCTCCATGAACTGTAACGTTTCACCCCCCTTTACCCCCATACCCCCCTCCCAAAATGGAATTCTCTTCAGCCATTTTTTGTTGTTTTTTTGTCGCACATGAATAGCAAACATTGTGATAAAATGTGCCGCATTTTTTGAATCGCGTATAAAAATTCCGACTTTGTGAACATGACAGCTCGGATGACTGCGGTCATTTGTGCGGGATTCATTTTTCCTCTGTTTCATCAGGCGGCGGCGGGGGGGGGGGGGTGCATTCATCCATTCAGGATAGACTGAAGCACTAGCCTTTAATAAAGTCACCAGGCTTGAAAATATATGAATAAAATGACATCCGCTGCCTTGGATGGATCAAATTGACTTATCCCGTAATAGCCCAAGGATAATGTGTGCATGTGTGCGAGCGCAGACCGCGTCTCAGTCACATCGAAAAAAAAAAGAAGATGAATATAGTGGAAAGACAAAGGTAGGAAAGTGGAGAAAATCAGAGAAATAAAACACATTCCGCCTGCGGGGACACAACGACGCAATGAAAGCTGGAGCCGGACTTTGAATCTCATTTGTATCGGTGAAAACATTGATAAGGATGCTGGGAGGGAAGGAAAACAAAGCCATTAAAGAGGAGAAGATTACACAAAGAAGAGTGACAAACCTGATCCTAACCAAGTTAAAAGGCTGCCTGACATCAAATATCAAAATGATGAGTCCAATTGTTAGAGGACGTCCCAATCCAATGATAAAGTCTCCATAATAATGTTTAGGAAGCTTTCATATTTCAGTCAATTAGAGGAAGAAATAAAACAAATAAAAATGCAATTTCGCTTGGTGTCCCATCATTCCTCCGGCGGGAAGGGACGGCGTAGGCATATAATAATAATGGCATATATATTAATAATAATGGCATATAATGGCATATATTTTTGTGATTATGGATGCAATATTAGTATGACCTTTTTTAAAAATTTTTTGCTGTTTTTATATTTTATATTTATTTTATATTTATTTTATTTATTATATTTTTTATATTTATTTGATATTTATTTGATATTTATTTATATTTATTTTATATTTATTTATATTTACTTTATATTTATTTATTTTATATCTCTTTCTCGTAGACTTTTTGAAAAACGATTCTAGAGATTCTAGAAAAAATTGCATATATTTTTTTCATTTTAGCTGTTTTTGTTTCATTTTTCAAATATTAAATAATCTTTGTAAATGTCTAATAATATTTTGACTTCATTCCCATAAGATTATACATTTTTTCCTATTTTTTCATTTTTGCTTTTTTTATATTTTTCAAATATTAAATCATCTTTGTAAATGTCTAACAATATTTTGACTTTATTCCCATAATATTATATATTTTAATTTTCCGAAAAGAAAATCAAACTTTATTCTGTTGTGTCTCTTTCTCGTAATATTAGGACTTTTTCAAAAATTAGATTTGAGAAAAAATGGCATATATTTTTGTGATATAGATGTAATGTAATATATACAATATTAGAATTAATGTTTTTTTAATTTTTGCTGTTTTTGTTTCATTTTTCAAATATTAAATAATCTTTGTAAATGTCTAATAATATTTTGACTTTATTGCCATAATATTATACCTTTTTTCCCCAAGCTAATTATTGAAAAAAATCTAACTTTATTTTGTTGTGTCTCTTTCTCGTAAAATTAAGACTTTTTCAAAAATTAGATTTTAGAAAAAATGGCATATATTTTTGTGAAATTAGAGTTATATTAGAATGAATGTTTTTTTTTCATTTTTGCTGTTTTGTTTCATTTTTCAAATATTAAATAATCTTTGTAAATATCTAATAATATTTTGACTTTATTCCCATAATATTATACATTTTTCCACAACCTAATTTTTGAAAAAAATCTAACTTTATTTTGTTTTGTCTTTTTTTTCGTAATATTAAGACTTCGATTTTAGAAAAAATTGCATATATTTTTGTGATATAGATGCAATATTAGAATAAATATTTTTTTCATTTTTGTTATTTTTGTTTCATTTTTCAAATATTAAATAATCTTTGTAAATATCTAATAATATTTGGACTTTATTCCCATAATATTATAAATTTTTCCCCAACCTAATTTTTGAAAAAAATCCAATTTTATTTTGTTTTGTCTTTTTTTTTTTGTAATATTAAGACTTTGATTTTAGAAAAAATTGCATATATTTTTGTGATAAACATGCAAATTAGAATAAATATTTTTTTTTCATTTTTGTTGTTTTTGTTTCACTTTTTAAATATTAAATAATCTTTGGAAATATCTAATAATATTTTGACTTTATTCCCATAATATTATACATTTTTCCCCAACCTAATTTCCGAAAAAAATCTAACTATATTTTGTTGTGTCTTTTTTTTCGTAATATTAACACTTTGATTTTTTAGAAAAAATTGCATATATTTTTGTGATATAGATGCAAATTAGAATAAATATTTTTTTCATTTTTGTTGTTTTTGTTTCATTTTTCAAATATTAAATAATCTTTGTAAATGTCTAATAATATTTTGACTTTATTCCCATAATATACATTTTACCCTAACCTAATTTTTGAAAAAAATCTAACTTTATTTTGTTTTGTCTTTTTTTCGTAATATTAAGACTTTGATTTTAGAAAAAAATTGCATATATTTTTGTGATATAGATGCAATATTAGATTGAATATTTTTTTAATTTTTGCTGTTTTTGTTTCATTTTTCAAATATTAAATAATCTTTGTAAATGTCTAATAATATTTTGACTTTATTCCCATAATATTATACATTTTTCCTCAACCTAATTTTTGAAAAAAATCAAACTTTATTTTGTTTTGTCTTTTTTTTCCGTAATATTAAGACTTCGATTTTAGAAAAAATTGCATATATTTTTGTGATATAGATGCAAATTAGAATAATTATTTTTTTCATTTTTGTTTCATTTTTCAAATATTAAATAATCTTTGTAAATGTTTAATAATATTTGGACTTTATTCCCATAATATTATACATTTTTCCGCAACCTCATTTTCCGAAAAAAATCAAACTTTATTTTGTTTTGTCTTTTTTTTTTGTAATATTAAGACTTCGATTTTAGAAGAAAATGCATATATTTTTGTGATATAGATGCAATATTAGATTGAATATTTTTTTAATTTTTGCTGTTTTTGTTTCATTTTTCAAATATTAAATAATCTTTGTAAATATCTAATAATATTTTGACTTTATTCCCATAATATTATACATTTTTCCTCAACCTAATTTTTGAAAAAAATCAAACTTTATTTTGTTTTGTCTTTTTTTCCCGTAATATTAAGACTTCGATTTTAGAAAAAATTGCATATATTTTTGTGATATAGATGCAAATTAGAATAATTATTTTTTTCATTTTTGTTTCATTTTTCAAATATTAAATAATCTTTGTAAATGTTTAATAATATTTTGACTTTATTCCCATAATATTATACATTTTTCCGCAACCTCATTTTCCGAAAAAAATCAAACTTTATTTTGTTTTGTCTTTTTTTTTGTAATATTAAGACTTCGATTTTAGAAGAAAATGCATATATTTTTGTGATATAGATGCAATATTAGAATGAATATTTTTTTCATTTTTGTTGTTTTTGTTTCATGTTTCAAATATTAAATAATCTTTTTAAATGTCTAATAATATTTGGACTTCATTCCCATAATAATATAAATTTTTTCCCCAACCTAATTTTTGAAAAAAATCTAACTTTATTTTGTTTTGTCTTTTTTTTCCGTAATATTAAGACTTCGATTTTAGAAAAAATTGCATACATTTTTGTGATATAGATGCAAATTAGAATAATTATTTTTTTCATTTTTGTTTCATTTTTCAAATATTAAATAATCTTTGTAAATGTTTAATAATATTTTGACTTTATTCCCATAATATTATACATTTTTCCTCAACCTAATTTTCCGAAAAAAATCTAACTTTATTTTATTGTGTCTCTTTCTCGTAATATTAAGACTTTTTCAAAAATTAGATTTTAGAAAAAATGGCATATATTTTTGTGATATAGATGCAATATTATGTTTTTTCATTTTTGCTGTTTTTGTTTCATTTTTCAAATATTAAATAATCTTTGTAAATGTCTAATAATATTTTGACTTCATTCCCATAACATTATACATTTTTCCTCAACCAAATTTTTGAAAAAAATCTAACTTTATTTTGTTTTGTCATTTTTTTCGTAATATTAAGACTTCGATTTTAGAAAAAATTGCATATATTTTTGTGATATAGATGCAATAGAATGATTTTTTTTTCATTTTTATTTCATTTTTCAAATATTAAATAATCTTTGTAAATGTTTAATAATATTTTGACTTTATTCCCATAATATTATACATTTTTCCACAACCTAATTTTCCGAAAAACAAAAACAAAAACAAAAACAATCCGCTAGTGGGAAACCACGCTAACGCCAGTCATTCCGGATGTCCGTACAAGGAGACACATGTCTGTTCTCTGCTCTTCAAACGTCCGACTTAAACTCCTGCTATGTGTGAATAAAGAGGACAGGAAGTGGCAGTTTGGCAGCTCCAACCAGGAGTGTCACTCTCAATTGCGTCCCCTGCCAACTCCAGACACATTGCACGGCCGAAGAGGTCACGGGTCTGGCTTTTGTTTTTTTTTTCTTTTTTTATTCCTACCCTTTTTCTCTCTCACTATTCCTCACTCTCGCTCTTTTTTCCGATTTTTTCCACGACATTCCAAACCCGGTGCCACCTCCGCCACGCAAGGAAAAGACGGAATAAAGCTCTTAAAGACCCGAGCAGCGTATTTTGCGAGCGCCGCCATACAACACGAAGCTTGTCTCGTCACATTAGCGTGACATCATGCGTCAAAATTCCCGGCTACGTCTCGCCGGAGCAGGGAAGCACATGTCCTGAGTTTTCCTTCCATCTCGGGACGGAGCTGTCAAGACGTCCTCGTTAAGAACACTAACAAAGGCGAAGAAGGAAATCATTTTTTTTGCTCTTATAATGCTCAAATTTGAATAACGAGATCCAATAATAATTCAATGATAAAAGTAAATGTTGAAACCAAAAGTCAGGTTTCATGGGTTCTTGCTAGGGTTCTTGATAGGACAGGTCTAGTCTGAGAACTTGGTGCAAGATCAAATCTATTTATGCTCTAAAGGAGGAGGCAGGTCCAGACTTGAAGGATTTGGTTCTATAGTGGTGTTAAAGGGGGACCGATTATGCTCATTTCAGCCCTGGAGTCTAGAGTCTGGAGTCTGGAGTTAGTCTGAAGTCTGTAGTCTGGAGTGTGTAGTCTGGGGTCTGTAGTCTGTAGTCTGTAGTCTGGTATCTGTAGTCTGTAGTCTGGAGTCTGGAGTCTGGAGTCTGGAGTCTGTAGTCTGTAGTCTGTAGTCTGTAGTCTGGAGTCTGGAGTCTGGAGTCTGGAATCCGAAGTCTGTAGTCTGTAGTTTTAGTCTGTAGTCTGTAGTTTTGGTCTGGAGTCTGGAGTCTGTAGTCCGTAGTCCGTAGTCTGGAGTCCGTAGTCCGTAGTCCGTAGTCCGCAGTCCGCAGTCCGGAGTCCGGAGTCCGAAGTCCGGAGTCTGGAGTCTGGAGTCTGGAATCCGTAGTCCGTAGTCCGTAGTCCATAGTCCGTAGTCTGGAGTCTGGACTTTAACCTTAGCTTTAGCTTTAGCCTTAGCCTTAGCTTTAGCCTTAGCCTTAGCCTTAGCCTTAGCCTTAGCCTTAGCCTTAGCCTTAGCCTTAGCCTTAGCCTTAGCCTTAGCCTTAGCCTTAGCCTTAGCTGTAGCTTTAGTCTTAGCCGTAGCCGTAGCCGTAGCCGTAGCTTTAGCCTTAGCCTTAGCCTTAGCCTTAGCCGTAACTTTAGCCTTAGCCTTAGCCTTAGCCTTAGCCTTAGCCTTAGCCTTAGCCTTAGCCTTAGCCTTAGCCTTAGCTTTAGCCTTAGCCTTAGCCTTAGCCTTACCTTTAGCTTTAGCCGTTGTTGTTGTTGTCGTTGTCGTTGTCGTTGTCGTTGTCGTTGTCATTGCCATAGCTTTAGCTTTAGCTTTAGCTTTAGCTTTAGCTTTAGCTTTAGCTTTAGCTTTAGCTTTAGCTTTAGCTTTAGCTTTAGGTAGCATGGACAATGCCCTTAACTTTAACCTTAGCGTTGGTCTTTTTTCTCTAGGTACTGTCGCTTTAGCTTTAGCCTTAGCTTTAACCTTAGCTTTGGCCTTAGCTAAAGCGCTACCTTTTGCTATCAGTTTGGCGTGTAAAAAAAAACAAACAAAAAAATGCTGACAGGATGTAAAACCATGCGTGTGCCATTAGCGGGGTTGATGTCTTGGGGAGAAGTGGAGCTGTCTGTCTCTCTTTGTTTTCCTGTCTTTGTATGTACAGCTCTCACACTGGCCGGCTCATCCCCGCTACGCAGCGCCAAATAAATGCATAAACAATACATCTACATAATGGCCTGCATTGTTTACTTAGCTCTGAAAATGTATTTGTGCAAAACCCTGAAATGCATTTAGGAGGAATCAGTCACGGCGTGTAAAGCCTGGCTGACATTGGCCTGTTCTCTAACACACACCCAGTGTCATAACAGCGTCATATATCTTGCAATCATTTCCAATAAGAGGAGCCTCTGAGTGACTCTACAACAGGGGTGTCAAACATGCGGCCCGCGGGCCAAATGTGGTACGCAGGAGACTAGTTTGAGGCCCCCGCCTTGATATGAAAGTTTAATGTTAGCGCCGCCCCGCGCAAGTTTGATATGGATGCTGTATGGCAGCGGTCTCAAACACGCGGCCCGTGGGCCAAATGTGGTCCGCTGGAGACTACTTTGAGGCCCCCGCCTACATATGAAAGTTTAATGTTAGTGCGGCCCGCGCAAGTTTGATATGGATGTTGTATGGCAGGGGTCTCAAACACGCGGCCCGCGGACCAAATGTGGCCCGCAGGACACTAGTTTGAGGCTCCCGCCTACATATGAAAGTTTAATGTTAGTGCGGCCCGCGCAAGTTTGATATGGATGCTGTATGGCAGGGGTCTCAAACACGCGGCCCACGGGCCAAATGTGGTCCACAGGACACTAGTTTGAGGCCCCCGCCTTGATACGAAAGTTTAATATTAGTGCGGCCCGCGCAAGTTTGATATGGATGCTGTATGGCAGGGGTCTCAAACATGCGGCCCGCGGGCCAAATGTGGTCCACAGGACACTACTTTGAGGCCCCCGCCTACATATGAAAGTTTAATGTTAGTGCGGCCCGCACAAGTTTGATATGGATGTTGTATGGCAGGGGTCTCAAACACGCGGCCCGCGGGCCAAATGTGGCCCGCAGGACACTAGTTTGAGGCCCCCGCCTACATACGAAAGTTTAATGTTGGTGCGGCCCGCGCAAGTTTGATATGGATGCTGTATGGCAGTGGTCTCAAACATGCAGCCCGCGGGTCAAATGTGGCCCACAGGACACTAGTATGAGGCCCCCGCATTGATATGAAACTTTAATGTTAGTGCAGCCCGCGCCAGTTTGATATAGATGCTGTATGGCAGGGGTCTCAAACACGCGGCCCGCAAGCCAAATGTGGCCCGCAGGACACTAGTTTGAGGCCCCCCGCCTTGATACGAAAGTTTAATATTAGTGCGGCCCGCGCAAGTTTGATATGGATGCTGTATGGCAGGGGTCTCAGACACGCGGCCCGCGGGCCAAATGTGGTCCGCAGGACACTAGTATGAGGCCCCCCGCCTTGATACGAAACTTTAATGTTAGTGCGGCCCGCGCAAGTTTGATATGGATGCTGTATGTCAGGGGTCTCAAACACGCGGCCCGCGGGCCAAATGTGGTCCGCATGACACTACTTTGAGGCCCTCCGCCTTGATATGAAAGTTTAATGTCAGTGCGGCCCGCGCAAGTTTGATATGGATGCTGTATGGCAGGGGTCTCAAACACGCGGCCCGCGGGTCGAATGTGGCCCGCAGGAGACTAGTTTGAGGCCCCCCTGCCTTGATATGAAACTTTAATGTTAGTGCGGCCCGCACAAGTTTGATATGGATGTTGTATGGCAGGGGTCTCAAACACGCGGCCCGCGGGCCAAATGTGGTCCGCAGGAGACTAGTTTGAGGCCCCCGCCTTGATATGGAAGTTTAATGTTAGTGCGGCCCGGGCAAGTTTGATATGGATGTTGTATGGCAGGGGTCTCAAACATGCGGCCCGCGGGCCAAATGTGGTCCGCAGGAGACTAGTTTGAGGCCCCCGCCTTGATATGAAAGTTTAATATTAGTGCGGCCTGCGCAAGTTTGATATGGATGCTGTATGGCAGGGGTCTCAAACACGCGGCCCGCGGGCCACACTAGTTTGAGGCCCCCGCCTTGATATGAAAGTTTAATTTTAGTGCGGCCCGCGCAAGTTTGATATGGATGGTGTATGGCATGGGTCTCAAACACGCGACCCGCGGGCCAAATGTGGTCCGCAGGACACTAGTTTGAGGCCACCGCCTACATATGAAAGTTTAATTTTAGTGCGGCCCGCGCAAGTTTGATATGGATGCTGTATGGTATCATGTACCCAGAAAAAAATTATTACGTTTAATTAATGTTCATGTTAAAGGTTAAATAACTGTTAATAGTTGATTTCACTATCTGTGTGGAAGTGGTAAGTTTTTGGCGATTTAAGTTGAAAGGAAATAACTTGAAGGCTACCGTTTAGGTCGCTAGCGCTCTAGTTTGCGAGTTAGCATGTGTCTCAAGACCCTGCAGTTGCGCAATGTGTTGTAAATAAAAAAAGTATAAATGTGACTATAGTCGTGTTTTGTCATGTCTACAGGGCTCTAATAATGCTTTGTTCATTTTAATGTGAAAAAAATAATTTGTCTACCCACTAACTATATGTGGTTTCTTAAGTATTTATTATTTGGTGTTTTATTATTATTATTATATTTATTTATTACTGATTGGTTGATTTTTTTCATTCTTGATTTATTTATTTTTTATGTTATTTTGTGCAGAAAAATAAAAATTAAGATATTTGAGAAGAGTGGAATGTTTTATCAGAGCTTTTATTGTAGAAAATCGGAACCAAAGCACTGAAAAAGTTAGTATATTTTTTTGTTTAATAAATGCGTTTTTGTTTTTTTTTGTGGAAAAAAATGTGTCCCAGTCTACCCAGAACCTAGCTACAGTAGCCCCCAGGTAAATTGAGTTTGAGACCCCTGCATTAGTATTTTTTTTTTTTTTACACACAAAACTGATAGCAAAAGATAGCACTTTAAGTGACACAAGGCAGGATCTAATGGATTGATACACAGGTTTTGACATGCTATTTGAGCAAGGAGCTCCCTATAATTGGTGATGTCAGTGTGCATTAAACTAACGACATATAGAGAGGAGCCCTGAGAATGTCTAGAGTGTCTACAGCAAATCTGTCACATATCACAGCAAAACCACTTTGACGGCTAGCTGGGGCGCCCACTGGTGAAGGCGCTTTTGGAAATAAGCCCAACTCAAACTCTTTACCTCTCTTTGTCCGTCTTCATTTAGATCTTGTTTGTTTCCATTTGGATGTACGGCGGCACGCGTCCGCACTCCAGTATTTGTGGGAGAAAATCTCTTATCTTTGTTGTTTCGCTACAAAAATAGGCAGGAAATAGATTTCATTCACCGTGAGTTGGATTTGCAAGCGGCCATTTCCTCCATTTTGGTGGCTAGGCCGATCGCCTGTTCTTACATATGCAGTCGAGCTAAAGCTAAAGCTAAAGCTAAAGCTAAAGCTAATGTTAAAGCTAAAGCTAAGGCTAAAGCTACAGCAAATGCTAAAGCTAAAGCTACAGCTACAGCCACAGCTGAGGCTAAGGCTCAGGCTAAGGCTAAGGCTAAGGCTAAGGCTAAGGCTAAGGCTAAGGCTAAGGCTAAGGCTAAGGCTAAGGCTAAGGCTAAAGCTAAGGCTAAGGCTAAAGCTAAGGTGAAAGCTAAGGTTAAAGCTAAGGTGAAAGTTAAAGCTAAAGCTAAGGCTAAGGCTAAGGCTGAGGCTGAGGCTGAGGCTAAGGCTAAGGCTAAGGCTAAGGCTAAGGCTAAGGCTAAGGCTAAGGCTAAGGCTAAGGCTAAGGCTAAGGCTAAGACTAAGACTAAGGCTAAGGTTAAAGTTAAGGCTAAGGCTAAGGCTAAGGCTAAGGCCAAAGCTAAGGTTAAAGCTAAGGTTAAAGCTAAGGTTAAAGCTAAGGTTAAAGTTAAAGCTAAGGGTAAGGCTAAAGCTAAGGCTAAAGCTAAAGCTACAGCTAAGGTTAAGGCTAAGGCTAAGGCTAAGGCTAAGGCTAAGGCTAAGGCTAAGGCTAAGGCTAAGGCTAAGGCTAAGGCTAAGGCTAAGGCTAAGGCTAAGGCTAAGGCTAAGGCCAAAGCTAAGGTTAAAGTTAAAGCTAAGGCTAAGGCTAAGGTTAAAGTTAAAGTTAAGGCTAAGGCTAAGGCTAAGGCTAAGGCTAAGGCTAAGGCTAAGGCTAAGGCTAAAGTTAAGGCTAAGGCTAAGGCTAAGGCTAAGGCTAAGGCTAAGGCTAAGGCTAAGGCTAAGGCTAAGTACATAGAGAAAAGAGCTAGGCAGTCAGCTATTGTTAAAAGAGCAACGCTAAGGTTAAAGTTAAGGGCATTGTCCATGCTACATAAAGCTAAAGCTACAGCTAAGGCTAAAGCTACAGCTACGGTAAGGACTTAAATGCATACGTCTTACCTGTAAAAAAAAAAAATAATAAAAAAATAAAATAAAAATAACTAACTATATTAGGAAAGCAGGAAGTGAACAAATGGAACAGTTACTGATTTACCATATTGTGGACTCGAGTCAGGTGACTTCGACTCAAGTCAAACTTGTGTCACATTGTGTGATGATTTGAAAACAGTCTTTGTTGTGTATTTAGCATTTTCATTTAGCATCATCGCGTGACTCCTCCCATACTTTGGCAGAACAGAGGTGGAAGGTCGGAGGTCAAGCTTGATGCAACTCCGTTTGAAGCTGTCATAATCCATCATGTCATTTTTGGACATGGAGGCTGCGTGAGTGAACGACTCTTCCGACTCGGTTACTTTACTGTATCGTATTTTATACATGTTGTTATTTCAAAAAACGTGCAAGACTTTGATTGTTTTCGACCGAGGATTCACCGATTTTGTTGTGTGTTCCGACAGCCATTTTGTTCTTTGCGGGGCGCTGTCAAGCCACTCGACTGTGATTGGTCTGACGGACTCGATGCTCATCACTCTGTCAGACCCGGTTCGCCTTTCATTAGTCCGGACCCCCTCCATCCGCCACATTCGCACAAATCACATTGACATCCAAACTCCTCACAACCACGGAGCAATTTAACTGATATTCATTAGAGGGATGACAAGAGCTGATGGGAGATCTGCGGAATGGCGGGGGCGGGGGGGCGGGACGGGGACTCTCACTTCTCCTCCTATCCTATCCCCCCCCCATCCTTTTTTCTTCCCTCTCGCTGCCGCTGACTTTGTTTTAGGAGCATCGAGGCGCATCAGCGTCTGTAACGAGCCGACCCTCAAGGATAGTCGAGACAAAAGAACAACGGATAATTCGGCGAATTCTTCTCTTGATTACGTTACGATGAGAGAAAAAAAAAAAACACAACAAAAAAAAACAGCTCCAATGTCAAAAGCGCAGTTACAACGCCGCCAATCACATTCATTCAAGCGGAAGTCCGCTCGTTTAGCCGTCTCCCCCCCTCTGGCCCCTCATTAACCCCCAAAGTGTCAACTATCTCATTAACGCCTCCGAGCATCTTCAACGCGTGCACATCGCTTAGTTTTCCCCCCCAAAAAACAACGCATTTATTAAAAACAAACTTACCACTTCCACACAAATAGGGAGGATAACTATTAACAGTTATTTAACCTTTAACATGAACATTAATTAAACGTAATAATTTTTTCTGGGTACATGATACCATACAGCATCCGTATCAAACTTAAACTTTCATATCAAGGCGGGGGCCTCAAAGTAGTGTCCTGCGGGCCACATTTGGCCCGCGGGCCGCGTGTTTGAGACCCCTGCCATACAGCACCCATATCAAACTTGCGCGGGCCGCACTGACATTAAACTTTCATATCAAGGCGTGGGCCTCAAAGTAGTGTCCTGCGGGCCAGATCTGGCACGCGGGCCGCGTGTTTGAAACCCCTGCCATACAGCATCCATATCAAACTTGCGCGGGCCGCACTGACATTAAACTTTCATATCAAGGCCGGGGCCTCAAACTAGTGTCCTGCGGGCCACATTCGGCCCGCGGGCCGCATGTTTGGAACCCCTGCCATACAGCATCCATATCAAACTTGCGCGGGCCGCACTGACATTAAACTTTCATATCAAGGCCGGGGCCTCAAACTAGTGTCCTGCGGGCCACATCTGGCCCGCGGGCCGCGTGTTTGAGACCCCTGCCATACAGCATCCATATCAAACTTGCGCGGGCCGCACTAACGTTAAACTTTCATACCAAGGCGGGGGCCTCAAAGTAGTGTCCTGCGGGCCACCTTTGGCCCGCGGGCCGCGTGTTTGAGACCCCTGATTTACAACATATTGCGTAACTGCAGGCTCTTGAGACACATGCTAACTCGCAAACTAGAGTGCTATAGCGACGTAAACGGTAGCCTTCAAGTTATTTCCTTTAAACTTAAATCGCCCAAAACTTACCACTTCCACACAAATAGGGAGGATAACTATTAACAGTTATTTAACCTTTAACATGAACATTAATCAAAGGTAATAATTTTTTCTGGGTACATGATATCATACAGCATCCATATCAAATTTGCGCGGGACGCGCTAACATTAAACTTTCATATCAAGGTGGGGGCCTCAAAGTAGTGTCCTGCGTGCCACATTTGGCCCGCGGACCGCGTGTTTGAGACCCATGCTGTAGACGAGCTGACAGTGGTGCAGGATTCACCGACAGGTGCGATTCCCTCCAAACACACGTTTGTTTTAGTGCATCGGCGAGAAGAAGCGGGTGGGGACGATGTGTTCTTTTTTTTCTTGTCATGACTGAATGACTGATTGACGTGAATGACAGACCCCGGGGGGGCGGGCCTTGGGAAGTTATCTGGTTACCATGGTGACGGCCATTTGCCCAGCCTCTAACCCCGGCTCGCTCACTCAACAGAGGACAGCGAGAGTGCAGTGCGCCCATTTACTCTCTTAAATCTCATCATCTCGCTTCAGTTCCTCCCACCCGGGAACAGATTAATTAACACACACACACACACACACACACACGCACACACACACACACACACACACACTGTGTCGTGACCCCGTCTTCTCACACAAACTCATTACTGCCTCAGACTCGCTCCCGGCTTTCCAACGTTTAGGATACGTTGGTTCAACATTGTGGGAGAAGCGGCGATGACTCCCGCTTTGACAAGCAGAATAAAACCCTTAACAATGAATGATAATTGAAAGATGGCGTTCAGAACTCGGAACGGCGGCCATTGATAACGCAAATGACAAAAAAAAAAAAAAAAAAAAAACGCCGCCGCTTTATTGAATATCGTTCGTGTTATCCGCGATTACTTCACAAGCGTTCAATTATGTCGGATATAATGGACTTTTTTTTGCAGGATTGTAAGTGTTGATGAACGCTTTACGGCAGGGGTCTCAAACATGCGGCCCATGGGCCAAATGTTGCCCGCAGGACACTACTTTGAGGCCCACGCCTTGATATGAAAGTTTAATGTTAGTGCGGCCCGCGTAAGTTTGATACGGATGCTGTACGGCAGGGGTCTGAAACACGCGGCCCGCGGGCCAAATGTGGTCCGCAGGACACTACTTTGAGGCCCACGCCTTGATATGAAAATTCAATGTTAGTGCGGCCCGCGCAAGTTTGATACGGATGTTGTACGGCAGGGGTTTCAAACATGAGACCCATGGGCCAAATGTGGTCCGCAGGACACTACTTTGAGGCCCCTGCCTTGATATGAAAATTCAATGTTAGTGCGGCCCGCGCAAGTTTGATACAGATGCTGTACGGCAGGGGTCTCAAACACACGGCCCGCCAGCCAAATGTGGCCCGCAGGACACTACTTTGAGGCCCCCGCCTTCATATGAAAGTTTAATGTTAGTGCGGCCCGCGCAAGTTTGATATGGATGCTGTATGGCAGGGGTCTCAAACACGCGGCCCGCGGGCCAAATGTGGCCCGCAGGACACTAATTTGAGGCCCCCGCCTTGATATGAAAATTCAATGTTAGTGCGGCCCGCGCAAGTTTGATATGGATGCTGTATGGCAGGGGTCTCAAACACGCGGCCCGCCGGCCAAATGTGGCCCGCAGGACACTACTTTGAGGCCCCTGCCTTGATATGAAAATTCAATGTTAGTGCGGCCCGCGCAAGTTTGATACAGATGCTGTATGGCAGGGGTCTCAAACACACGGCCCGCCAGCCAAATGTGGCCCGCAGGACACTAATTTGAGGCCCCCGCCTTGATATGAAAATTCAATGTTAGTGCGGCCCGCGCAAGTTTGATACGGATGCTGTATGGCAGGGGTCTCAAACACGCGGCCCGCGGGCCAAACGTGGCCCGCAGGACACTAGTTTGAGGCCCCCCCGCCTTGATATCATGTACCCAGAAAAAATTATTACGTTTGATTCAAGTTCATGTTAAAGGTTAAATAACTGTTAATAGTTATCCTCCCTATCCGTGTGGAAGTGGTAATTTTTTGGCTATTTAAGTTTAAAGGAAATAACTTGAAGGCTACCGTTTAGGTCGCTAGCGCTCTAGTTTGCGAGTTAGCATGTGTCTCAAGACGCTGCAGTTGCGCAATATGTTGTAAATAAAAAAAAAGTATAAATGTGACTATAGTCGTGTTTTGTCATGTCTACAGGGCTCTAATAATGCTTTGTTCATTTTAATGTGAAAAAAATAATTTGTCTACCCACCAACTATATGTGGTTTCTTAAGTTTTTATTATTTGGTGTTTTATTATTATTATTATATTTATTTATTACTGATTGATTGATTTTCTTTATTCTTGATTTATTTATTTTTCATCTTATTTTTTGCAGAAAAATAAAAATGAAAATATTCTGAAATCGGAACCAAAGCACTGAAAAAGTTTGTATATTTTTCTGTTTTTAATAAAAAATTATTATTATTTTTTTTTTAAAAAACCTGATGCGGCCCAGCCTTGCCTAGACCCTACCTCCAATGACCCCCATGTAAATTGAGTTTGAGCCCCCTGGTTTACAGCATCCATTTTATTTTTTTCCAAGGGACAGTCTTGGAGTACAGGTGCGTGCCAGATTTGCTGTGTGCGCCCGGGGCTCCTGATGGCACCCAAGCCCCCGTGGTAATCAGCTCACTCCGCCTGCTGCTGCTGCTGCTGCGGCACCACCACCTCCTCCTCCTCCTCCTCCACCTCCTCCTCCTCCAGTGACTCGTTTCAGAAACATCTGGTGGTTTACATGCAGCGCACACCACCTGCCAGACGCCTTGCAGGCAGTGGCACCGCTTGCACCTCCCTAGCCAGACCCGATGAGGCGACAAAAAAATCAGACACTGACGAAAAATACGCATTCAAAATCTTCAATTAGTTTCGATCAAAAATCAATCAAAAATGAAACAAAACTAATATTTTATGCAGCATTAATTCAGTTTAATAATAGAAGCACAAGGCATTAACATAGTTGTGTGTGTTTTTTTTTTCTTTATCAAATAACATTTATAAAACTAGTGTGCAAAACATTGTCCTTTTATTCTTCTTCAAGGCTCTGCACCAGTGGATAGTCGTAGTCCTTTTTAAATTAAGAAATATAACAAGTATGCATAATTTAAACAGCAAGTTGTAAGCATATAATACACTTTATGTACATTTTTTTACACAAAAAAAAAGACCTGCATGATGTCTTTCATTCAGTCATGAAAAATAAAATAAACATTGTTTACAATCAAATAAAAAAGTGACACTTGGATATTATTTTCGGAATTATGAAATGTTGCTGTTTTGGCAATTTTTTTTTTTTAAGAGTATTTGGTTGTGGGAAGATGATGCAATGACCAAATAGAAAATTTAAATATTAAAATTTGGGTAGAACAAGACAGAACTGTACAAATGTAAGAGTTGATTCATTCATTCATTCATTTTCACGAGGGTTGCGGGGGGTGCTGGAGCCTATCCCAGCTGTCTTCGGGCAAGTTGTGGAATAAAAACCAAATATTACGGGAATAAATTTGACAAATTATTTAAATAGAAATTTGAAAAAGTACAAAGAAAAAAATGAAAAAAAAAAGAGTAAAAACTAATTAAAGTTGCAATTTTGGGAAAATTAAGTTGTGGAATAAAATTCAAATATTACGGGAATAAATTTGACTAATTATTTAAATAGAAATTTGGAGAAGTAAAAACCAAAAAAAAGGGAAAAAAGAATAAAAACGAATCAATTTAGCAATTTTGTGGAAATTAAGTTGTGGAATAAAATCCAAATATTACGGGAATAAATTTGGCAAATTATTTAAATAAAAATTTGGAAAAGTAAAAACAACAAAAAAAAGGAAAAAAAGAGTTAAAAACTAATTAAAGTTGCAATTTTGGCAAAATTAAAGTGTGGAATAAAATCCAAATATTACGGGAATAAATTTGACAAATTATTTAAATAAAAATTTGGAAAAGTAAAAACGAAAAAAAAGGAAAAAAAAGAGTAAAAACTAATTAAAGTTGCAATTTTGGCAAAATTAAGTTGTGGAATAAAATCCAAATATTACGGGAATAAATTTGACAAATTATTTAAATAGAAATTTGGAAAAGTAAAAACAAAAAAAAAAAGAAAAAAAAAGAGTAAAAACTAAACAAAGTTGCAATTTTGGCTAAATTAAGTTGTGGAATAAAATCCAGATATTACAGGAATAAATTTGGCAAATTATTTAAATAGAAATTTGGAAAAGTAAAAACAAAAAAAAGGGAAAAAAGAGTAAAAACTAATTAAAGTTGCAATTTTGGCAAAATTAACTTGTGGAATAAAATCCAAATATTACAGGAATAAATTTGACAAATTATTTAAATACAAATTTGGAAAAGTAAAAACACACAAAAAAGGGGGAAAAATAGTAAAAACCAATTAAAGTTGCAATTTTGGCAAAATTAAGTTGTGGAATAAAATCCAAATATTACAGTAATAAATTTGACAAATTATTTAAATAGAAATTTGGAAAAGTAAAAACAAAAAAAGGGGAAAAAACAAGTAAAAAATATTTAAAGTTGCAATTTTGGCAAAATTAAGTTGTGGAATAAAATCCAAACATTATGGGAATAAATTTGACAAATTATTTAAATAAAAATTTGGAGAAGTAAAAACAAAAAAAGGGAAAAAAAGAATAAAAAAATAATCAAAGTTGCAATTTTGGGGAAATTAAGTTGTGGAATAAAATCCAAATATTACAGGAATAAATTTGACAATTTTTTAAATAGAAATTTTTGCTTCTACCACAAAATAAATCATAAAAATTAAAAATAAATACACTTAATCAAGTTATTTGTTAACTTTTGGTCTGCCGACGGTGACGTGAGAAAGACGACACAAATTGGGCAAAATATTGTTGACATACAGTAAACTCCAACATGTGACATTTTTTATTATTTTTTTAAAATACATAAAAAGCAAAAATATTATCGGCCGAATTGACGTAAACTTATTGTGCTGACACTTTTAACAGTAGTTCTTGGCATCTTAGTGCATTATACCACAATTTATATTTGTTATTATTTTTTTTAACAAATTCTACAGAAGTTCGTTCAGTTTTTCGACTTCCGAAAAAAACATGCTAGTGTTTGTCGACTTCGCACACAAAAAGCAAGTGATCCTCCGGCGACTTCCCGTGACTCTTACTGAGGTGAAGTTTAATCGCGTGCTTAGTGGCAAATTTGCGGACACAGAGCTGGCAACGGTACACGGTTCCGTTAGCGTTGCAGTCCTCTTGCGGCGACACGTACGACGACTCCAGGGGTGACAGTTTCTCACTCAAACCGTGGGAGTCCCTGACGGTTTGTTTGGGGGAGAGCTTAGCTAGGTCCCTGACTCGGAAACCCAAGTGAGCTTCCAGGTGACCGACATACGCTGCCGGGGTTCGGATCTGCGAGGCGCAGTCACTGCAAAAAAATACAGGCTGACCGGAGTCTAAATTCTTTAAGAACTTAGTTCTGCCTGTTCTTCGGAGCTGGTACTTGACATTCGCTAGCCAGTGGCTAATGGTGGTCATGGAGAGACCAGTAAATCGGGACACGTGCATTCGTTCCTGGGGGCTGAGATCGTTGATGATGTATTTCCCCTCGGAGGTCTGCCTCAAAGTGGACGCAAACTGCGCCTGAAGGAGGAGCAGGTGCTGTGGGTTCCAGCTGGAGTGACGACCCTTGCGTTTGTGTCCGTGCAGAGACGCATCGTCGTCCTCGCACGGAGAGAGCAGACCCTCGGTTTTATCGTTGACCCGCGATCTGGACACCGGTTTGGGTACTGGTTGCGACTGCGTCAGGTTCCTTAGCATGTCTGAGATATCAGAGAGCGCATTCTCGTGTAAAGGACTGCTGGAGTTATACGGAGAAACCACCGTTAGCTGCGCGGGGGTGACGAGAGAGGACGGTGAAATGGAAGAGGCGGTGGAAGAAGGCGTTAAGGGAGCGGACACTTTCTCGCTTTTCGCTTTCGTAAGGTCCATCGGTTGGTCATCACCGGATTGACAAAAACCGCCGCCCACGACGGTTTCAGACTTCTTGCTCTGCGACGGAGGCGCGGCCACCGCGGCTCTTTCCGCGATGCTGTGGCTGAACCTGGACAGCAAACTCAAGGGATCTTGGTTCGGCAAGGAGGGCTTGGCCGCTTTCCCCAAATGAATGCTCATTACGGACTGAAGAGCGCTTAGGGGGTTGACGAAGGGCTGCTCTGGAGGACTATGACCCGTGATGATAGCGGTGCTGCATTTCAAACCCGAGTCATGCGGGGACCTGACTGTCTCTCTCTTGGGATCTGTTGCCGGGGACGCTCGGTCGCTATGGTTCCCCCTTTCAAGGGCGGCCGGGGTGACTGCCCTGAATTCCCGAGGTGACTCAGCCTCCTCGCAGTTACGCGGTCCTCCTGTTTCACTTTTACACGGCGAGAGACGGTTCTCCCTGTTGGGAGACAACCTCTTCACCCTTTGTTCTACTTTTGCTACTTTCTCAGTCACTTTCTTCACCAAGTCCTCCATCGCCTGGAAGTTGTTGCTGGGAAAGGGGGACGACTGTGTAAGCGGGGGGCTGATTAGAGGCTGGTTGTTGGCGAGCGACGACAAGACTCCGTCGCCCCCGTTGAATAGGAACTTCATCGGGGAGTTCTTTTCCATGCCGCTCTGTTGGATCTTCATGGCACTGGGGAACTGGTACGCTGCATGGATGCTGGGATAGCCACCCCAGCTTGGGTTCCCACTCTGGGCCTTGTTGATCGCGGATGTCACCGTGTTTTCCAAAGATTTTAGAATATCCAAACCCCCTTTAGGAGTCTCCTTCAAGTCCTCTTCGGTAAGATAGCTATACTTTGATATGTCGTATTTTTCCTCCTTGTCGGAATCTTCGTCCTTCCTGGATGAAACCGTGACTATTTTTTCATTTCCAGGGACCTCCGGTTTGGTGCACTCCTCCTCAACGTCCTCCCGTTTGATCTCCTTAAGAGGAGGAGAGACAGCAGGGGAAGTTGCGGTGGTTTGAAGAGGTGGAGGCGAGAAGGTCGAGGGTGCTAGCGGAACGGATTGAACTCTCGGTTCCGTTGGTGTAGTGACTCTACCGGGATTGGGCGACGTGGCTTCAGGGAGCGGCTTCCCTCTCTTCCCCACAGAGTTAGTCACCCTTAAAAAGTGTCCGGTTACCATCATGTGGGTTCTCAGTTCTTGCAAAGTATTGTGGGAACTCCCGCACTCCATGCATTTGAGGATTTGGAATTTGTTGGATTCAAACTGGCAAGCGTAGCTGGCACCGTTCTGGTGAGCGTATCGATTGGTAGACGTCGAGTAAGGGCTGGACGACCGTTTCAGTGAGGGTTCGCTCGATTCTGAATGCGAGTGCTTAGCTTTCGGGGTTCCTTCTCTGGAACGTTGCGAGGGCGTCAGATCTAACCCCACGAGGGACCGTTTTTTCGATGACAGGATTTTCGTAGCCACCGGGGCCATCGGCTCCTTCAGAGGCACTTTCTGATAATGTTTGGTCTTGATCATGTGGACGCTGAGATCCTGAAGCGATTCAAAGGAGTGACCGCAGTACATGCACTTCAAAACCTTCTGGGCGTCTTCCTTGCCTTCCATTTCCAAAAGCGACCGTTTTCGCGGTTTGGACCAACGTTTTGCGCCGCTTCCTGACTTGTCCTGGTTGTCGTCTCGGTAGTGACCCGTATCGTTCATATGAACGGTGAGTTCAACCAACGTATCGTAAGCGGCGCTGCAACCCTTGCAACGAAACTTGCTAGCCCCCGTAAAGATTGAACCAAACAGTTTTGGGTTTTGCCTGTGGAGCTGGACTGTGCTGAAGAGTCCGGGTTCGGATTGAGCGGTGTGGCGACTCTGCGGCGGATTCTGTTGAAGCGTTTTCGCTACGGCGGACTGATGCCAGTCGTAGCTGCTGCTACTGCAGCTACTGCTGCTACTCGTGCTATTGCTACGAGTCGGCTTCTCCGTGGAAACCGATGGCGGTAACTGCGTTTGTTTGGGGTTGAAACTCACAGGCGTCCATAGCGGACTTGTTAGGAAGCTGGAGTAGATAGCCTTCATATGTTCTAAGGTGTCCATCCCGATGGGGGGCGTCTTAGTGCCGCCGTTTAGAGGCGCCGCTTCCGCTTTTTGAGGCGGGCTGTCGACGTCTGAAAGACAATCGCTGATCTCGCTCACATGCGACTCGCTGTCAATGTCCTCCGCGGCCCCCGCTGACTCCCGGTCACATGCTTGGATCTTGGCAGGATCTGCGTTTTCCTCGACAATGTCATCTTTCACGGGAAGGTCATCCCGAGGATCTGAGGGCGGGTCGCTTGCTTCCGAGTCCTCATCCTCTGCAGCGTGCTTTGTCAGCTCCTCGGGAGAATAAGCTGCGAGGCGAAACGGAGACAGAACGAGATGAGTTAAAATTTCAGGGAGTGTTAAAATAACCGAAAAAAAGTTTCTCGGCAATGTGTGCCCGAGGACTCCCCGGGATAAATGAGCCATCTGTGTGGGAGCCTTTAAAAGCCGAGCTGAGAAATTACAGTCATCCCATTTCACCTCATCAACCGTTGAGGTGTTATTTTCCTCCAGGCGAGCCTGTATTTATATACTACCCCAGCCACATGGAACTTATGCCTCCCCCTTTTCTTTTTCAGTCGCGGTATTGGAGAAAAACAAAAAAAAAACAACAAAAAAAAAAAAGAAATATCTTGGCAAAAACATAATGCACCATTTTATTTATCTCAGGGCGCAACAGCTTGAAATGAAAACTAAATCTGAAATTAATGAAGCCCAATCTCGCTGTGGCATTCTCCTCTGGGGTAATAAATGAGTTGGATCAACCTCCATCTGTCAGTTAATATGTCTGACGCCTCTTCATCTGCCCTTTTCTGTGATCTACTCTACACACACACACACACACACACACACTTCCACCCGCTTTGCACTCGCACACGACGTTGAGGAATGGGAAAATGTTGTCCAGACATCCGTTAGCGGACTGAAGCCAGTTTGCTAATGTGTGCAAGTTTCGTTTTTTTTTGCGCAAAGCTCAACAGCTTCTGAGTGCCGCGCCGGTTGCAGTGCGAGGGAATCAAACGATGCACAACGATGAGTCAAAAAACGAGAAACGATACAAGCAATTGATGTTTGCTAAATACAAGGAACCAGTGATGATGTGCATTATATAATAATAATTTTATTATAATAAAATTAAATAAAATTACATAAAATTAAATAAAATTACATAAAATTAAATAAAACAAAATAAAATTAAATTAAATAAAATTAAATAAATAAAAGTTAAAAAAACTAAACTATATCAGGAAAGCAGGAAGTGAACAAATGTAACAGTTACTGATTGTACCTTGTACCGAGGTGCATTACTAAAAAAAAAACAAAAACAAAAACAAAAACAAAAACAAAAAAAACCTTAAACTGTATTATGGAAAGCAGGAAGTGAACAAATGTAACAGGCTAAAAATAACCAATTACTTCAAAATGTCATCCAATACTTCTCTACAAGAGAGGAGAAATATAATCTCAGGGAAGAAGTACATTTGAAACACTTCTATGCTAGGACTACTACGTTATGCTAGCCATAGCATTTCAGTATGTGGAATCAAACTATGGAATGGATTGAGTAAGGAAATCAAACAATGTACAACGATGAGCCAATTCAAGAAACAATACAAGCAGTTGATGTTTGCTAAATACAAGGATGAAGAGTCTTGAACCAGTCATGATGTGCTATATATATCACTATATTGACACTTACTATGGTACCCATTATGTCATTGGATGCTCATATCATCTCCTACTTCGGTATTGGACAAAAAAAATAACAAAATAAAATAAAATAAAATAAAATAAAACAAAATTAAATAAAATTAAATAAAATTAAATAAATAAAAATTAAAACTAAAAAAACAAATGTAACAGTTACTGATTGTACCTTGTACCTTGTACCGAGGTGCATTACTAAAAAAAAAAAAAAAAAAAAAAACAACAACCTTAAAGATTATGGTAAGCAGGAAGTGAACAAATGTAACAGGCTAAAAATAACCAATTACTTAAAAATGTCATCCAATACTTCTCTACAAGAAAGGAGAAATATAATCTCAGGGAAGAAGTAAAACTTCTATGCTAGGACTACTACGTTATGCTAGCCATAGCATTTCAGTATCAAACTACGGAATGGATTCATAAAAAATACATAAATAAATTAAATCAAATTAAATTAAATAAAACTAAATAAAACAAAATTAAATTAAACGAAAAAAACTAAAATTCAAATCTTTTTTCCATTAAAAAAAACTTCACTTGTTCACTTCCTGCTTTCCATAATACAGTTTAGGTTTTTCTTTTGTTTTTTTTTTTAATAATGCGAGTCCACAATATGGTAAATATGTGATAATATGGTAATGGTAATGGTTTAATTTCATGTTTAATAACATGCATCAGATTACAATTGAGTGCATCCCATAATCAGTTCCCAAGTTCCACATGTCAAAAAGGAGTAGGAAGAAGCAAAGCTTATTAAATCCTACCCCTCATATCTGGTACTTTTATAATAAGTAACTGTTACATTTGTTCACTTCCTGCTTTCCTAATATAGTTTAAATTTTTTTTATAATTTTTTATTTTATTATTATTATTTTTTAATATAAAAAATAAAAGTAAAAAAATAATAAAAAATAATTTCAAAATAATACAATTTTTAAAAATAAAACAAAATAAATAAATACATAAATAAAAACTTAAAACTATATTGTGCGTTCAAGGTGAGAAATCTCAACAAAAAAAACATGATCAGTGAAGCTTAAGGACTTAAATGCATACGTCTTATCTGTAAAATAATAATAATAATAATAAATAAATAATAATAATAAAATAAAAATTTATAAAAAAAACTTAGGAAAGCAGGAAGTGAACAAATGTAACAGTTACTGATTGTAAAAGTCCCAGATACGAGGGGTAGGATTTAATAAGCTTTGCTTCTTCCTACTCCTTTCGGACATGTGGAACTGGGAACTTATTATGGGATGCACTCAATTGTCATCTGATGCATGTTCAAATGAAATTAAACCATTACCATTACCATTACATTATTGATGTATATACATTATTGAGCGCATTATAATGCTAAAAATCCAAAGTCATCCACCGCTAAGCCCGTCTGCAACGTTAGGCTGGACATTAATAAAAAAAAATGTTGAAAATTGTGAATATGAACCAAGTCTTTTGACAGCTATTATAAACTAAGACAAATGGTCTATAAAAGAAACCGAGAGTGTAAACTGAGACGGCTTTGTTTGCTCAGAAAGTCTAAATTGTGCGTTTGAACACACAAACACCGTGACTAAATCTTACTACACACACACACACACACACACACACACACATACACACACACGTCCAGTCTAAACAAAAATGTCATAGCAGAAATAACTCTCATTTCCAGTGCTAACAGCCAATCTCCAGACATCCATGCGCCTGGCGCTGGTCTGATTTGGGCCCCCGGGGGCAAACTCAGTCGGCATCTACACAGCACTGGCCAGCCTAATGGAGACCTGGCAGGTGCAGCCCACTCTGTGTCCTCGCGGAGATTTGGTGTGTCACCGGGTATCCATTACCTGCCATTCTCAGCTGATAGGCCCCGACAGCCCTGATCAAAAGATGTCGCCGGGCCCCAATCCGTTTGGCAGTCGGTGGCGTGTCGTTTGTAAAAAGGGCCAAGCAGGGTGTAAATAAAATGACATGATCACTTCCCCGGCCCCTCATGTTCTGGACACAATTATGATAATGCGGACGTGGAAGTGAGGGAGGGGGTCTGGGGCGACGAAGGAAGGGGGCAAGGGGCTAAATTGCTCACGCTCGGCCAAACACGGGAGGGAACATTGCTACCAGGCGGCAAACCTCTACCACACCCTTTTTCCCTTTTTTACTTCAGTGGTCTCAAACATGCGGCCCGCGGGCCAAATGTGGTACGCCGGACACTACTTTGAGGCCCCCGCCTTGATAAGAAAGTTTAATGTTAGCGCGCCCCGCGCAAGTTTGATGCTGTATGGTATCATGTACCCAAAAAAAAATTATTACGTTTGATTAATGTTCATGTTAAAGGTTAAATAACTGTTAATAGTTATCCTCCCTATCCGTGTGGAAGTGGTAAATTTTTGTTTTTTTAGGTTTAAAGGAAACAACTTGAAGGCTACCGTTTAGGTCTCTAGCTCTGTAGTTTGCGAGTTAGCATGTGCCCACGTGCCAAATGTGGCCCGCATGACACTAGTTTGAGGCCCCCGCCTTGATATGAAAGTTTAATGTTAGTTTGATACAGATGCTGTATGGTATCATGTACCCAGAAAAAATTATTATGTTTGATTAATGTTCATGTTAAAGGTTAAATAACTGTTAATAGTTATCCTCCCTATCCGCGTGGAAGTGGTAAGTTTTTGGCTTTTTTTTTAAGTTTAAAGGAAATAACTTGAAGGCTACCGTTTAGGGTCGCTAGTTCTGTAGTTTGCGAATTAGCATGTGCCCGTGTGCCAAATGTGGCCCGCAGGACACTAGTTTGAGGCCCCCGCCTTGATATGAAAGGCCCGCGCAAGTTTGATATGGATGCTGTATGGTATCATGTACCCCCCAAAAAAAAAAATTATTTCGTTTGATTAATGTTCATGTTAAAGGTTAAATAACTGTTAATAGTTATCCTCCCTATCTGTGTGGAAGTGGTAAGTTTTTGGCTATTTAAGTTTAAGGGAAATAACTTGAAGGCTACCGTTTAGGTCGCTAGCTCTCTAGTTTGCGAGTTAGCATGTGTCTCAAGACGCTGCAGTTGCGCAATATGTTGTAAATAAAAAAAGTATAAATGTGACTATAGTCGTGTTTTGTCATGTCTACAGGGCTCTAATAATGCTTTGTTCATTTTAATATGAAAAAAATTGATTTTTTGATTTTCTTTGTTCTTGATTTGTTTATTTATTTTTCATCTTATTTTGTGCAGAAAAATTAAAATTAAGATATTTTGTAGAGCTTTTATTGTAGAAAATTGGAACCAAAGCACTGAAAGTTTGTATATTTTTCTGTTTTTAATAAATTATTAAAAACAACTATATGTGGTTTCTTAATTTTTTATTTTATTTTATTTTATTTTATTTTATTTTATTTTATTTTATTTTATTTTATTTTATTTTATTTTATTTTATTTTATTTTATTTTATTTTATTTTATTTTATTTTATTTTATTTTATTTTATTATTTGCCGTTTTATTGTTATTATATTTATTTATTACTGATTGATTTTCTTTATTCTAGATCTTATTTTGTGTAGAAAAATAAAAATGAGAATATTTCTGTTTTTAATAAATGCGTTTGGTTTTTTTTTGTTTTTTTGGAAAACCTGATGCGGCCCAGCCTCGCCTAGACCCTATCTCCAGTGGCCCCCACTTAAATTGAGTTTGAGACCCCTTGCTTTAGGTTCTCATGCGTTTCTACTCCAGAAGGAATTGCCGTCAGATTCTCATTTGGGAAAGGAAATCCAGTCCGGATGAGGTAGTCTCTGTAATATATTTGCATCCCGACTAACTAGTCACAGACGTCATCTTGCATCAGGCGAGTCCGCATCACCGTTTGACCAACTTGTCAGGTCACTTGTCTCTTCCTCGGTGTGAATTTACGCCACGTATCCGTTGTGTGTTGCTTTGACACATTCACGCATTTAACGCTGTAACCTATTTACTGTCACCGCGTCACATTCGCAAGCTTTCCCAAAAAGGATCCATGTGTTTAATCCCGGGGAAAAAAGGACTGCAGCATCGCTAATGTTCATTTGTCATTAAGCTTAAATTGCACAGAGTGGGGGTGTGAAGTCCGAAAGGACGAGCTATAAAAACCTACAGAGTGTATCCGTGCTCCCAGGCAATTTAAAATGCAAAACAAAAACCATTATGTCTGAGCGCTATCTGTTAATTTAATCCCCAATGACTGATAATCCATCACGTAGGGCGACAACCACATCCAATTATTCTCCCTGGCTTGACTGACAACAGAGGTGATTTATCAAGCTAATAAAAGGTGATGGGAGTATGGAGGCTCCCTTAGTATAAAAAAAACACAACAGAAAGATTATGGAACTATCTCCTTGATGTGTATATGCGTATGGATAATAAACAATATGGGAACTGCGTACGTTATTAGGGGTTATTAAAAACAGACAAATATACAAACTTTTTCAGTGCTTTGGTTCCCGATTTTCTACAATAAAAGCTCTGATAATTTTTTATTTTTATTTTTCTGCACAAAATAAGATGAAAAATAAATAAATCAAGAACAAAGAAAATCAATCAATCAGTAATAAATAAATATAATAATAATAATAAAACGGCAAATAATTAAAAAAATAATAGACAAATTATTTTTTTCACATTAAAATGAACAAAGCATTATTAGAGCCCTGTAGACATGACAAAACACGACTATAGTCACATTTATACTTTATTTATTTACAACATATTGCGCAACTGCAGGGTCTTTAGCCACATGCTAACTCGCAAACTAGACAGCTAGCGACCTAAACGGTAGCCTTCAAGTTAATTTCCTTTAAACTTAAATAGACAAAAACTACCACTTCCACACGGATAGGGAGGATAACTATTAACAGTTATTTAACCTTTAACATGAACATTAATCAAACGTAATAATTTTTTCTGGGTACATGATACCATACAGCATCCATATCAAACTTGCGCGGGGCGGCGCTAACATTAAACTTTCATATCAAGGTGGGGGCCTCAAACTAGTCTCCTGCGTACCACATTTGGCCCGCGGGCCGCGTGTTTGAGACCCCTGCCATACAGCATCCATATCAAACTTGCGTGGGCCCGCGCTAACAATAAACTTTCATATCAAGGCGGGGGCCACAAACTAGTCTCCTGCGTACCACATTTGGCCCGCGGGCTTTGTGTTTGAGATCCCTGCCATACAGCATCCATATCAAACTTGCGCGGGCCCGCGCTAACATTAAACTTTCATATCAAGGCGGGGGCCTCAAAGTAGTCTCCTGCAGGCCACATTTGGCCCGCGGGCCGCATGTTTGAGACCCCTGGCGTATGTTATTGGAAAAAAACAAAGTAACTCACAGAAATACTATACTTAACCGTGGTATTGAACGGTACTAACATACTTTCAGGAAGCGAGAAAAATAACAACACATCAACAAGTGAATGACTATCATTATTTTTCACTTTTTTGGCTCTCAATCTATAATGCAGTTATGACTGTTTGATTGTAACTAAGGTGACTTCCTGTCCTGTTGAGGGGCTGTTTCCTGTGGGTAAGAACCCCCTGCCGAGACGCTATGTTGACTTGAAGTGTGCAGTGTAGGAATACTGTATGAATGGTTTACACCAGGGGTCTCAAACACGCGGCCCACGGGCCAATTGTGGCCCGCAGGACACTACTTTGAGGCCCCCGCCTTGATATGAAAGTTTAATGTTAGTGCGGCCCGCGCAAGTTTGATATGGATGCTGTATGGCAGGGGTCTCAAACACGCGGCCCACGGGCCAAATGTGGTCCGCAGGACACTAGTTTGAGGCCCCCGACTTGAAAGTTTAATGTTAGTGCGTCCCGCGCAAGTTTGATATGGATGCTGTATGGCAGGGGTCTCAAACACGCGGCCCGCGGGCCAAATGTGGTCCGCAGGACACTACTTTGAGGCCCCCGCCTTGATATGAAAGTTTAATGTTAGTGCGGCCCGCGCAAGTTTGATATGGATGCTGTATGGCAGGGGTATCAAACACGCGGCCCGCGGGCCAAATGTGGTACGCAGGACACTACTTTGAGGCCCCCGCCTTGATATGAACGTTTAATGTTAGTGCGGCCCGCGCAAGTTTGATATGGATGCTGTATGGCAGGGGTCTCAAACACGCGGCCCGCGGGCCAAATGTGGTACGCAGGAGACTACTTTGAGGCCCCCCGCCTTGATATGAACGTTTAATGTTAGTGCGGCCCGCGCAAGTTTGATATGGATGCTGTATGGCAGGGGTCTCAAACACGCGGCCCACGGGCCAGATGTGGTCCGCAGGAGACTACTTTGAGGCCCCCGCCTTGATATGAAAGTTTAATGTTCTAATCTTTTTGGATAGAAAAAGGCATATTTCACCACTGGACACGGTCTCAACCCCCCCAACTCACCCCCCCCCCCATGTATGTCAAAATAAAGTAAATCAGTCAGTTAGCACGGCACCTTTTCCTGCACAAACATAATCACACACACGCGCACGAATGCCGCCGATGAGGAAAGACAGTCCCATCTTGGCACGCAGGAAGCATTCCTGAGGAGTATCATTTACGTAAACATGAGGGCCCGCTGACCAGCAAAGGGAGAGATGATGATCAGATATAGAAAGACTGCAGTTTTGCACCGACCATCAGGAACAACACACGTTTGCAGGGACGCCATGATTAGCACTTTAACACCATTTGCATACGTGAGCGATTATATGAAGAATACTCAAAAAATAAGGATTTATTTTCAATTAGAAGTATTTGCACTCTTTGTTAATTCTTGTGTTTTTTTTTTTTAACTTTAAATCAGTCCCAAAATGATCCGAGTTTTCCGAGTCTTCACAGCTGTGAAAACCATCTGGGAGCCAGATCCCACCCAAGAGCTGCGTAGTAAACAGGATGCGTCATTAAATACTCTACCTGGGTCTGGCTCAGTTTGCCCCCCCCCCTAAAAAAAAAAAAATAACTAAAAAACTGTAGTTATTTAATATGCGGTTTAATATGCAGCCATTTATTTACTTCATTCATTTGTTCAGATGCGTTCAAATACAACTGGTAAATGTGCATTTTTTTAGTCATGATTGGTAGCTTAATTAGGGAAATAACCGATCACACAATGAACTGCCCTTAATGCTAAAAAAATAGCAACTGCTAGTCTGCAGAGCAGACAGGAAGTTACCTCCGTGGGTGGTCTCATACAGTTAAACAACCAAAAACTCTCACGACACGGTAAGTTCAAAGGTTCTAATATTCTCTCTAATACTCAAAGCATAGTTTAGCATTTTTATCGTAACAAAAATGTATTTATTAAAATGTATTAAAAACAGAAAAATGATTTTCTACAATAAAAGCTCCGATAAAACATTCCACTGTTCTCAAATATCTTAATTTTTATTTTTCTGCACAAAATAAGTAATAATTTTTTCATTAAACTTTCATATCAAGGCGGGGGGCCTCAAAGTAGTGTCCTGCGGACCACATTTGGCCCGTGGGCCGCGTGTTTGAGACCCCTGCCACAAGGCATCCATAACAAACTTGCGCGGGCCGCACTAACATTAAACTTTCATATCAAGGCGGGGGCCTCAAAGTAGTGTCCTGCGGACCACATTTGGCCTGCGGGCTGCGTGTTTGAGACCCCTGCCATACAGCATCCATATCAAACTTGCGCGGGCCGCACTAATATTAAACTTTCATATCATGGTGGGGGCCTCAAAGTAGTGTCCTGCGGACCACATTTGGCCCGCGGGCCGCGTGTTTGAGACCCCTGCCCCTGGTGTAAACATTCATACAGTATTCCTACACTGCACACTTCAAGTCAACATAGCGTCTCGGCAGGGGGTTCTTACCCACAGGAAACAGCCCCTCAACAGGACAGGAAGTCACCTTAGTTACAATCAAACAAACCGCAGAACTTCGACCCGGAATATCACATTTCCCAGGAGCCTAAAACTTTTTTTTTTTTTAATCAGTTCAGGAATAATCATGTCGCTGTCAAAACAGGAGATCACTAGCATGGAACTTGAATGCTTCTCTGTTCCAGGAGGAACATGCAGCATACGTTAAGAGGGGAACCTTGGTTAGCGTGGATGGCCTCAAACACGCGGCCCGCGGGCCAAATGTGGTCCGCAGGACACTAGTTTGAGGCCCCCGCCTTGATATGAAAGTTTAATGTTAGTGCGGCCCGCGCAAGTTTGATATGGATGCTGTATGGCAGGGGTCTCAAACACGCGGCCCGCGGGCCAAATGTGGCCCGCAGGACACTACTTTGAGGCCCCCGCCTTGATATGAATGTTTAATGTTAGTGCGGCCCGCGCAAGTTTGATATGGATGCTGTATGGCACGGGTCTCAAACACGCGGCCCGCGGGCCAAATGTGGTCCGCAGGACACTACTTTGAGGCCCCCCCTTGATATGAAAGTTTAATGTTAGTGCGGCCCGCGCAAGTTTGATATGGATGCTGTATGACGGGGGTCTCAAACATGCGGCCCGCGGGCCAAATGTGGTACGCATGACACTAGTTTGAGGCCCCCGCCTTGATATGAAAGTTTAATGTTAGTGTGGCCCGTGCAAGTTTGATATGGATGCTGTATGGCAGGGGTCTCAAACATGCGGCCCGCGGGTCAAATGTGGCCCGCCGGACACTACTTTGAGGCCCCCGCCTTGATATGAAAGTTTAATGTTAGTGCGGCCCGCGCAAGTTTTGATATGGATGCTGTATGGCAGGGGTCTCAAACATGCGGCCCGCGGGCCAAATGTGGTCCGCCGGACACTAGTTTGAGGCCCCCGCCTTGATATGAAAGTTTAATGTTAGTGCGGCCCGCGCAAGTTTTGATATGGATGCTGTATGGCAGGGGTCTCAAACACGCGGCCCGCGGGCCAAATGTGGTCCGCCGGACACTAGTTTGAGGCCCCCGCCTTGATATGAAAGTTTAATGAAAAAATTATTACTTTTGATTAATGTTCATGTTAAAGGTTAAATAACTGTTAATAGTTATCCTCCCTATCCGTGTGGAAGTGGTAAGTTTTTGGCGATTTAAGTTTAAAGGAAATAACTCGAAGGCTACCGTTTAGGTCGCTAGCGCTCTAGTTTGCGAGTTAGCATGTGGCTAAAGACGCTGCAGTTGCGCAATATGTTGTAAATAAATAAAGTATAAATGTGACTATAGTCGTGTTTTGTTAATTTTAATGTGAAAAAAATAATTTGTCTACCCACCAACTATATGTGGTTTCTTAAGTTTTTATTATTTGCCGTTTTATTATTATTATTATTATATTCATTTATTACTGATTGATTGATTTTCTTTATTCTTGATTTATTTATTTTTTATCTTATTTTGTACAGAAAAATAAAAATGAAGATATTCTGAAATCGGAACCAAAGCAGTGAAAAAGTTTGTATATTTTTCTGTTTTTAATAAATGTGTTTTTTTTATGTTTTTTTTTTTTTTTGGAAAACCTGATGCGGCCCAGCCTTGCCCAGACCCTAGCTCCAGTGAGCCTGACTCGCTACGTAACGTCTCTATTTAAACATCTCCTTGCAACCAGTGTAAACTGAGGAACTGAGGAACTGCATCTGGACCATATGAAAACCACAATTCCACTGTATATAAACTATAAAGTTCATATTCATACTTCTGCCCTGACTCGGCAACATTGCGTCATGCAGAATATCAACTGGTTTTTTATTCACTCTTCTGCTGCGACATTATCCTCGTGCAAACTATCACGTTGACTGTGATCACGCAGCCTTTTCTCATTTGTTATTTGTGTGTGTTCTCTACCCCCCGATGGCATTGTGAATACATTGTGTCCGCTGATTGTAGTGCAGGATGTGTGATACGGGAGATGAGAAAAACAGAAGAGATTATTCTGGCCCCAAGCAAAGCTTTAGGGCTGAACCTTGTCAATGCACCTCACATGGGGAGGAGGAAAGGGTGGGGGGGGTGGGGGGGGTGGCTAGAGAGAAAGATACAGTGGGACCATTTTATTTTGACTGACACGTGTGGAGGACAGGAAGTGACGTGGCTGAGGTTCAGAGATTACTTTTAGCTTGCCTCATTATTATTATGACTATTATGATTATGAGATTATTTAAATCCGCAATGAATTGTGCTCGTCTCACCGAACAATTACTGACACCTAGTGGCCAATGTAGAATACTCCATTCCCCATTTCAATGCTTCTTCTGCCTTATATTTTATATTTTTAGCTCATTTAGTCAGTTAATTTAGCCATTGTTATGCTTGAAAATAATTATGCTTCGAGTGAGTACAATTTGCTTAATTTTATTATTATATTTATAATATATTATCATTTATTTATTATTATTATTATTTATGTATTATTATTATATTTTTAATAATATTATTATTTAGTCAGTTAATTTAGCCATTATTATGCTTGAAAATAATTATGCTTCGAGTGAGTACAATTTGCTTAATTTTATTATTACATTTTTAATATATTATTATTTATTAATTATATTATTATTTATTAATTATATTGTTATTTATTATTATAATTGTATTTTTAATAATATAATTATAATAATAATAATTGTATTTATTATAAATATATAATATTTTATAGTATATTATTATATTTTATTATTATTATTATTATTTTTTACTAATAATAAGCCAGATTCAAACAATTGAGTTTGAGACTCCTGTTCTAAATGATGTTTTTTGTTCTGTACGGCTGTGAAGAATTTGAATCTTAGCATTTTCAGCATGGGTCTAAAGTTGAATCTCAGGGTAATGCTTGGGCGTTAGGGGGGTGGGGAAGTCAAAACAGGGACAACGTAACCCCTCTCCCATCATGCAGCTGCTGCCATGATTGCCTAGCAACGAGGAGGTGATGGACGCAGCCTGAAGATGGATTGCCACCATAAATCTTGAAGCATAGGACATGAAGGTGAGCAATGGACAAAGAACAAAAACAACCGTTTTTAGCCGTGATTATTCGCAGTTGTTCTTTGTCGGTGTGGTACTTGGCATTCTGTTGATGTTCTATAGTAGTTTTATACCTTCAAGATACTTCAGATGCTTTCATATTGTCATCCCATTCACCCATTCGCCCAATGATTAATGATAGTGGCATATGTTGCCATGGAAGGATAATAAACAGCCAGTTCTCACACCGCGGGCCGCATGTTTGAGACCCCTGCCATACACCATCCATATCAAACTTGCGCGGGTCGCACTAATATTAAACCTTCATATCAAGGCGGGGGCCTCAAAGTAGTGTCCTGCGGACCACATTTGGCCCGCGGGCCGCGTGTTTGAGACCCCTGCCATACACCATCCATATCAAACTTGCGCGGGCCACACTAATATTAAACTTTCATATCAAGGCGGGGGCCTCAAAGTAGTGTCCTGCGGGCCACATTTGGCCCACGGGCCGCGTGTTTGAGACCCCTGCTATACACCATCCATATCAAACTTGCGCGGGCCGCACTAACATTAAACCTTCATATCAAGGCGGGGGCCTTAAAGTAGTGTCTTGCGGACCCACATTTGGCCCGCGGGCCGCGTGTTTGAGACCCCTGCCATACAGCATCCATATCAAACTTGCGCGGGCCGCACTGACATTAAACGTTCATATCAAGGCGGGGGCCTCAAAGTAGTGTCCTGCGGGCCACATTTGGCCCGCGGGCCGCGTGTTTGAGACCCCTGCCATACAGCATCCATATCAAACTTGCGCGGGCCGCACTGACATTAAACGTTCATATCAAGGCGGGGGCCTCAAAGTAGTGTCCTGCGGGCCCACATTTGGACCGCGGGCCGCGTGTTTGAGACCCCTGCCATGAAGCATCCATATCAAACTTGCGTGGGCCGCGCTGACATTAAACTTTCATATCAAGCCGTGGGTCTCAAAGTAGTGTCTTGCGGACCACATTTGGCACGCGGGCCGCGTGTTTGAGACCCCTGCCATACAGCATCCATATCAAACTTGCGCGGGCCGCACTGACATTAAACGTTCATATCAAGGCGGGGGCCTCAAAGTAGTGTCCTGCGGGCCACATTTGGCCCATGGGCCACATGTTTGAGACCCCTTTCATATAGCAACTCTCCTATGCGGCTAGTGTAGTTTGGGTATAAACATCCCTGGGCTATCTGATTATGGTCTACTGCTGCGGCACTGGTGTCTAGTAACACTCAGAGAGAACGCTCAACCATCCATCAAACAGTGAGTGTCTGTCTAAGGCTTTTTTTTTTCCACCCTGCTTCTTCTCGTCCTGGCTCTCCAGTTACAGCCATACACCAGCGACCTAAATAATATTCTTCATGATAAATGGCACTATAAGCCCGGTATCCATCATTAATCTGATTTTTTAAAGAAGCATCCATCTTTCAGAGAGCCTGTTAGGGCCACAGGAGAGCCGAGCAGCACCGGGTTCATTTAAAGGCCAAGCTTGCTGAGTGAGTGATACCTGTCAGCCCTGCTCATCAGGGACCCACACACACACACACACATACCACATTAAACACTGGCGCCATATGGTCACACACACACACACACAATGCTTCTTAAAGAGTTCAGCTTGTATACACTGAAATAAGAGTACACACAAAAAAAGTATATTTAAAAAAGTACATTTTTTGAGCCAAAAACTAAATCAAACATGAGAAAAATCTTGTGGCACAACACTTGTAACAAAAAATGTTACAAAATGTCACCACAAACTCACACGGAAGCAATATTCCAATCTCTTGTCTACACGCGGCGTGAAAATCAACCAAAATAGTGAATAGGGCATGCCCAGTAAAACGTAAACATCAACATCACGTGATACCGACTTCCGACGAGTTTTTCTCTGAAATTTAGTTTGAATCAAAAACAAACTTTGCACGTTTTTTTTTACATTGGAAAAATTTTACTGGGCATGCCCAGTAAAACGTAAACATCAACATCACGTGATGAAATTATAAAAAAAGTGATATTGGATAATTCCTCACGGCACAATTGACTGGTTTCTCAAGGTACACTAGTGTGCCGCGGCACAGTGGTTGAAAAATCACTGCAATAGGGCATGCCCAGTAAAACGTAAAAATCAACATCACGTGATACCGGCTTCCGACGAGTTTTTCTCTGAAATTTAGTTTGAATCAAAAACAAACTTTGCACGTTTTTTTGCATTGGAAAAATTTTACTGGGCATGCCTAGTAAAACGTAAACATCAACATCACGTGATACCGGCTTCCGACAAGTTTTTCTTTCACATGTCAGAATATTGCCAGTTTTTCGTCTGTCCAGTCTTGAAATTTTTTTTGGGCATGCCCAGTAAATTTTTTCCAATGTAAAAAACGTGCCATGGCTCAAAAAAGCTTTTTTGAAAACACTGGTCTAGAGCAGTGTTTTTCAAGCTTTTTTGAGCCACGGCACGTTTTTACATTGGAAACATTTTATTAGGCATGCCCAGTAAAACGTAAACATCAACATCACGTGATACCGGCTTCCGTGAGTTTTTCTTCCACTTGTTGGAATAACTCCAGTATTGCCAGTTTTTCGTCTGTCCAGTCTTGAAATTTTTGGGGGGCATGCCCAGTAAAATGTTTCCAATGTAAAAAAACATGCCATGGCTCAAAAAAGCTTTTTTGAAAACACTGGTCTAGAGCAGTGTTTTTCAACCTTTTTTGAGCCACGGCACATTTTTTACATTGGAAAAATGTTACTGGGCATGCCCAGTAAAACGTAAACATCAACATCACGTGATACCGGCTTCCGTGAGTTTTTCTTCCACTTGTCGGAATAACGCCAGTATTGCCAGTTTTTCGTCTGTCCAGTCTTGAATTTTTTTTTGGGCATGCCCAGTAAAATTTTTCCAATGTAAAAAACGTGCCGTGGCTGAAAAAAGTTTTTTTGAGCCTTTTTTTTTTAGTCAATAGGGCATGCCCAGTAAAACGTAAACATCAACATCACGTGATACCGACTGACAGTTTCTCAAGAAAATTCCGACACTCATTAAAAGATCTCGGAATAACCTAACAGTTTCAGGAAAACTGGAAAATCTCCCAAATATGACATACAAGAGTGTATTTTTTTTGCACGTCATTTCTCAACCTCTTTCCCAATTCTTTGTCTTGTCTTTGTCTCGTTGACTCTGTCTTTGACTCAGTGCCCCCCCCCCCCCCGCCCCCCCACGTATACACCTCCCTCCCATGTGTGTCTGCTAAAGCCAGTTTGATAAATGACACACGTCACCATGTCAGAAGCGAAGGGTGGGTCAGTGATAAATGACTCTGTTGAAAAGGAAATCGGCTCTCTGGCATGGCCGGAGCTATTCTCCTTCTGGATTGGGTTTCAGACACCCCCCCCCCCCCAACCCCCCCACGATGACTGGCGCAGCTCGGTTTCCCCCTAAAAACGAGTGAATGGAGTGATCCAGTGTGTCCCGATTGTCGCTATTTTTACAAAGTCCCCGACTGAAAAGCTCATCTGAAAGCCGAAAAAGTGGATGCATAACACTTTTCTATTTTGTGACACTGCACTTTGTTCGATTCCGGAGCCGTGACATCTGCCAAGTGTTTGTTACTCCCACTTTCTGCCCTTTTTTCTTCTCTTACACTCACTTCCTGGTAGGGTGGTAATGTTATCATTACCAGGGTAGGATTTATGGATTCAAGGCCTATGGCAAAAACAAAAAAGGCATCTGTCAATACCAGTGGGAAACACAGCCTCGCTCGTTCCACTGGTGCTCAGAACCTCATTAGGTATGCACTTATCAGACACATAGATCACAGACGTGACTCAACCTCAACGGAATCCAGCCAAAAGATTTTCATTAGCGACCAAAGGCCTGCGAGGCCCAAATATTCACTTGCACGTGTGAATAAGACGAGAAGCCTTACAACCACACCGCACCTTCGACACCTCGTGAGGAAAAAGCAGTAGAAAATAAAATAAAATAAAATAAAATAAAATAAAATAAAATAAAATAAAATAAAATAAAATAAAATAAAATAAAATAAAATAAAATAAAATAAAATAAAATAAAATAAAAACAACTTAAACTACATAAAGTACTCCTTGCTGACTTTATTGCCATATTTTCACAGTATTCCTGTAATATAACGACTCAATTACGACTCAAATAGACAAAAAATAAAATAAAATCAAAAAACTTGAAACACTTCTATGCTAGGACTACGTTATGCTAGCCATAGCATTTCAGTATGTGGAATCAAACTATGGAATGGATTGAGTAAGGGAATCAAACAATGCACAACGATGAGCCAATTCAAGAAACAATACAAGCAGTTGATGTTTGCTAAATACAAGGATGATAAAATTAAATTAATTTAAATAAAATTAAATAAAATTAAATAAAATTAAGTAAAATTAAATAAAATTAAATAAATTAAATAAAATTAAAACAAAAAAATCTATAAAACTATATTAGGAAAGCAGGAAGTGGACAAATGTAAGGCTCCAGCACCCCCCGCGACCTTCGTGAGGAAAAAGCGGTAGAAAATGAATGAATGAAAATAAAATAAAATAAAATAAAATAAAATAAAATAAAATAAAATAAAATAAAATAAAATAAAATAAAATAAAATAAAATAAAATAAAATAAAATAAAATAAAATAAAATAAAATAAAATAAAATAAAATAGGAAAGCAGGAAGTGAACAAATGTAACAGTTACTGATTGTACCAGATGGAGGGGTAGGATTTAATAAGCTTTGTTTCTTCCTACTCCTTTTTGGACATGTGGAACTGGGAACTGATTATGGGATGCACTCGATTGTAATCTGTAATAAAAACCATTACCATTACCATTAATAGTGACTGAGAATCAAACCCAGATCTTATGCCAGAGCAGTTGGGAACAGGGATGAAACTAAACTAAACTAAACTAAAAAATTTAATTTAATTTAATTTAATTTAATTTAATTTAATTTAATTTAATTTAATTTAATTTAATTTAATTTAATTTAATTTAATTTAATTTAATTTAATTTAATTTAATTTAATTTAATTTAATTTAATTTAATAAAAATAAAAATTAAAACTAAAAAAAAAAACTATATTAGGAAAGCAGGAAGTGAACAAATGTAACAGTTACTGATTTTCTTAAAACCGGAGCAATAAATTCAAATGTGTTTCTGACTTGGCATAGATGAAGAAGACACAAGGGTAAATTCAAGCAAGTAGGCTGCGGTTACAAACACCTCATTGGCCGCCCATGTCCACCACGCTCAGCGTGGTCCAAGCGAGCAAATAAGAAAGTGCAAGTCCACTGATACGTACATTCACGAGTGATGGCTGCCAGTCTGGCACTTTCAATCTAACCCTGCAGAAACAGGAGACTGTTACCATGGAGGATGTTCCAAAGCGGACCGACTCCCCCCCCCCCCACCCGTCTTCTTCTATCTCGGTCATAAACACTTTAAACAAGGTTTAAAAGAAAAGCCAAATTATTTTTTTTCCGATTAAAATTAAAAATCCTTTTTTTTATTTACAACATATTGCGCAACTGCAGCGTCTTGGGACACATGCTAACTCGCAAACTAGACAGCTAGCGACCTAAACGGTAGCCTTCAAGTTATTTCCTTGAAACTTAAATCGCCAAAAACTTACCACTTCCACACGGATAGGGAGGCAAGTTAAAACAAAATTTGGGCAAAAAACGCATTTATTAAAAACAGAATTTTTTTTCTCAAAAATCAACAGATTTTCTACAATAAAAGCTCTGATAAAACATTCCACTGTTTTCAAATATCTTAATTTTTATTTTTCTACACAAAATAAGATGAAAAATAAATAAATCAAGAATAAAGAAAATCAATCAATCAGTAATAAATAAATATAATAATAATAAAAAACGGCAAATAATAAAAACTTAAGAAACCACATATAGTTTTTTTTCCGATTAAAATTAAAAATACTTTTTTTTTATTTACAACATATTGCGCAACTGCAGCGTCTTGAGACACATGCTAACTCGCAAACTAGACAGCTAGCGACCTAAACGGTAGCCTCCAAGTTATTTCCTTTCAACTTAAATAGCCAAAAACTTACCACTTCCACACGGATAGGGAGGATAACTATTAACAGTTATTTAACCTTTAACATGAACATTAATCAAACGTAATATTTTTTTCCGGGTACATGATACCATACAGCATCCATATCAAACTTTAACATTAAACTTTCATATCAAGGCGGGGGCCTCAAAGTAGTGTCCTGCGGGCCACATTTGGCCGGCGGGCCGCGTGTTTGAGACCACTGCTATCAGTCATTTATTAGAAATAGTAAATAAAAGTTAGCTTTATGTCTAAATGAAGCATTTTCAAGCATAAAAATGGCGAAATGAACCAAAACACAAATAGAAGGAATGCTATTCTAAATTGTTAGCTAGGTGTCGGTCGCCAGAACAACAGGATTTAGTTGCAGCTTTAAATGATCTCCAACAGGTACAATAACAATAGCATAATAAACAAAACAACACAGGGTGCTGAAGCTCACATTTAGCCCGCGGGCCACATGTTTGAGACCCCTGCTTGTGAGTATAAGCGGTAGAAAATGAATGAATGAAAATAAAATAAAATAAAATAAAATAAAATAAAATAAAATAAAATAAAATAAAATAAAATAAAATAAAATAAAATAAAATAAAATAAAATAAAATAAAATAAAATAAAATAAAATAAATGAGCCAATTCAAGAAACAATACAAGCAGTTGATGTTTGCTAAATACAAGGATGATAAAATTAAATAAAATTAAATAAAATTAAAACAAAAAAATCTATAAAACTATATTAGGAAAGCAGGAAGTGAACAAATGTAAGGCTCCAGCACCCCCCCGCGACCCTCGTGAGGAAAAAGCGGTAGAAAATGAATGAATGAAAATAAAATAAAATAAAATAAAATAAAATAAAATAAAATAAAAACAACTTAAACTGCATTAGGAAAACAGGAAGTGAACAAATGTAAGGCTCCAGCACCCGCCCCCCGACCCTCGTGAGGAAAAAGCGGTAGAAAATAAAATAAAATAAAATAAAATAAAATAAAATAAAATAAAATAAAATAAAATAAAATAAAATAAAATAAAATAAAATAAAATAAAATAAAATAAAATAAAATAAACTACATTAGGAAAGCAGGAAGTGAACAAGGCACAAATCTAATAAAAGTACGCCCCGGATGGGAACGGTCACACAAACTTATGGTGCCTTCAGGTTCTGATTTCTGTTTTTTAGAGATTCCACCTTTCATATAGCAACTCTGCTATGCGGCTAGTGTAGTTTGGGTATAAACATCTGATTATGGTCCATATTTACACCAAAAGTTGTAAAGCCAATGTTGTTTTTTTTTGTTAATTCGCCAAAGTCGCTCCATCGCCATCGGTTCTTAACCAACCACAAAGTCATGTTTACAGGGATCCGTTACATTTCCGATTGCCCTCACTCAGACCCGAATCAGGTACGCGCACTACATTTGTCACCTCTAGCGCCAAATTGAGTTACACCACAACCAAAGGACCAAAGGCGAGCGTCTCTGTGTAATATCAAGTTGATTACATCAAAGTGGTGGCAAACCTCATCGGGGCCCGGGCACCCCGAGCTTGTCATATCCAATCGCGAGGCCTGTCAGGACTCCATCAGCCTCTCGGCTAATTGGAGCGATGCTAATGAAGCAAGGCAAAACAAGTTTTTTTTTATACTGCGTAAGAGACTCAGACAGTAGAAGAGGCGGAAAGTGTATGCGTGAGAAGACAATGAAGTGTGTGTGTGTGTGTGTGTATGGGGGAGGTAGATTTTTCATGCAAGTCTCAAGGTTGCAGCGGGCCGACTCCCCCCCCCCCCTCTAAGTCCCTAATCAAGGCCCATCATCTGTCATCCTTTTCTTTGCTCTCTCTATCACCGCGCTCTGTGCTGCAATCAATTCATCATCACCCTTTGTGTGCCACTGAACAGTTGACAACTTTATAACTTGCAGCTGCACCGGCTGACTGACAAGGGGGTGCGAGGGGAGCACGAAAAAAAAAAAAAAAAAACGATGCATGAATGAACGCACAAAGAAGCGTGGTTTCGGATCGGGAAAAAAAAAAAAAAAAAAAAAAAAGTTGTTTTCTAAAAACACTAAAACGATCTGTATTAGAGGTCTTTTATTCGCTTTCATCGACACACAAACAGAAGAAAAAAAAAAAGAAAACATCCTTCTCACTGATCTGAAATCAGAAAGCTTTCAGTCATTCTTTATGTGCTCCCCGCGGCCACTCTGAGCCAGTGAGCATGTACATTAGGAGCCGGGGCATTTTGATGAAATAAAAGCCCGGGCCGGCTTATGGCTAAACAGAATGGGAGCACTCACTCAGCCTGTCTCTGATTGACCATTAAAGCCATTGATGAATGGGCCTGTCAGGGTGGAGACAATTAAATCAAACATGAAACAAAGCCGTTGTGGCGGCCCCGGTCTGACAGAGCAAACCCATTCCTCCCCTCCATTACATTGCACACAGCTCCTTTTACAACATCCTTATACCCGCCTCCCGACTCCCGATTCTCGCCGCCCCTGCGAGCACATGGGAGTGTCATGTCCACACCGACATACAGACTTAAAAAAAAATCAATCAATCAGTAATAAATAAATATAATAATAATAAAAAAAACGGCAAGTTATTTCCTTTCAACTTAAATCGCCAAAAAATTACCACTTCCACACGGATAGGGAGGCAAGTTAAAACAAAAAAACGCATTTGTTCTCAAATATCTTAATAAAACGGTAGCCTTCAAGTTATTTCCTTTCAACTTAAATCGCCAAAAACTTACCACTTCCACACGGATAGGAGGCAAGTTAAAACAAAATTCGGGCAAAAAACGCATTTATTAAAAACAGAAAAATATACAAATTTTTTCAGTGCTTTGGTTCCAATTTTCTACAATAAAAGCTCTGATAAAACATTCCACTGTTCTCAAATATCTTCATTTTTATTTTTCTACACAAAATAAGATGAAAAATAAATAAATCAAGAATAAAGAAAATCAATCAATCAGTAATAAATAAATATAATAATAATAAAAAAAACGGCAAATAATAAAAACTTAAGAAACCACATATAGTTTTTTTTCCGATTAAAATTAAAAATACTTTTTTTTAATTTACAACATATTGCGCAACTGCAGCGTCTTGGGACACATGCTAACTCGCAAACTAGACCGCTAGCGACCTAAACGGTAGCCTTCAAGTTATTTCCTTGAAACTTAAATAGCCAAAAACTTACCACTTCCACACGGATAGGGAGGATAACTATTAACAGTTATTTAACCTTTATTTAACCTGAGTACATGATACCATACAGCATCCGTATCAAACTTTAACATTAAACTTTCATATCAATATCAATATAAAAACAACTTAAACTACATTAGGAAAGCAGGAAGTGAACAAATGTAAGGCTCCAGCACCCCCCCGCGACCCTCGTGAGGAAAAAGCGGTAGAAAATGAATGAATGAATGAAAATAAAATAAAATAAAAATAAAAATAAAAATAAAAATAAAAATAAAAATAAAAATAAAAATAAAAATAAAAATAAAAATAAAAATAAAAATAAAAATAAAAATAAAAATAAAAATAAAAATAAAAATAAAAATAAAAGTAAAAGTAAAAATAAAAATAAAAATAAAAATAAAAATAAAAATAAAAATAAAAATAAAAATAAAAATAAAAATAAAAATAAAAATAAAATAAAATAAAATAAAATAAACTTAAACTACATTAGGAAAGCAGGAAGTGAACAAATGTAAGGCTCCAGCACCCCCCCGCCCGTGACCCTCGTGAGGAAAAAGCGGTAGAAAATAAAATAAAATAAAATAAAAACAACTTAAACTACATTAGGAAAGCAGGAAGTGAACAAGGCACAAAGCTAATAAAAGTACGCCCCGGATGGGAGTTGCCACAACACTGCGTTTTCACGGGTATCATGTCACAGTTTAAATTCGTCCCCTTGTTAAGCAATTAATAATTACTAATTTTTTTATTATTCATGTAAAACTCATGTTTACTCATGTTTTAACTCTGTATTAACCAACGAATGTTGTATTTTTATTCAACTCCATTCTTTTGTAAAGTGTCTGAGTATTTTGAAAAGCGCTATACAAATAAAATGTATTATTATTTATTGTAAAACACAGCACAACCACTAGAGGCGCTGTTGAGTCAGTCGCTACTATTTTACTTGTTTAAATAGGAACAGTAATCTGAACAGGAAGTTGAGCTAAATCTCTGCATAGGGTATGATGTCACAGTTTAAATTCGTCCCCTTGTTAAGCAAGGGCGTGATAATTGAATCATAATTAATGAATCATTTGTTGAGGATTTTTGATTTTTTAATGTAATACACAGCACAACCACTAGAGGCGCTGTTGAGTAAGTCACTACTATTTTACTGTTTAAATAAATCACAAACAGGAAGTTGAGCTACATCTCAACTGCGTTTAGACGGGTATGATGTCACAGTTTAAATTCGTCCCCTTGTTAAGCAAGAGCGTCATAATTGATTCATAATTAATGAATAATTTGTTCAGGATTTTTGATTTTTCATGTAAAACACAGTGCAGCCACTAGTGGCGCTGTTGAGTCAGTCGCTACTATTTTACTGTTCAAAGAAGCACAAACAGGAAGTTAAGCTACATCTCTGTATACTTCCACTACGGCACAACATTGACAATGTAGCATCCCAGGGCGCGTTTAAACCAACAACTATTCCCATTATGGACAGTTTTTGGAATGTGGAAGGAAGCCCACTCCGTATAAAATTCCTCTTCACTGGTAACACTTCCTCAAAAGACGATTTAAAGTGACTTTTCCAGCTATCTAAATCCGCCAAATCACAATCGAAGGTTATATCGCCACCTGTTGTCACGGAGCGAAAGTGCATCTTCCAACTACGCCTTTAAAAGAACGCTTGCGGGTACATTTTGACTGTTTTTTCCGAGTCTCTTGACCATCAGCGAGCGAGGCTCAAAAGTACTGAAACCTTGAAGTGGTCCAAATGTGACGTCACCGCATAGTGGGAAGTGATTTTCTGATGCAAATGGAGAGAGATCGGATCAAAGCCGCGTGACAGCCAATCAATCAACCGTCAAATCGGACATGGCAAGTGTCGATTATGGCTCCTTCCAGCCCACAGAGCTCCATTGTGTGCTACTAAATTGTTTATCTTACTGAAAGGGGAAGAGAAAGAACGCTACGGATAGTTTGTGGAAAGAAGTTATGCGTGGAAGATGAAGCGGCTAGCGTGTTATTGTTACAGCACGGAATCAAACACGAAAAGGGGGGGGGGGCTTTAAAAAGACACCACAACAGTCGCTGACGTGTGAGAGTTTGACGCTATTTTCACGCACGTCATCGTGGATACGTACCTGCCGCGCGCTTCGGCGCTTCTTGTTTCCTCCGCGGCATTTGGGGACCGGATTTGCGGGGATTTCCGCCCAAAACTCCTCCTTTTCGTCCCTCGTCGCTGACGGGAAGATCCACGCCTCTGCTCAGAGAGAAAGATTCACGTCACGGCGCGACGAGGACGAGGACGGTTCCAGCACGGGAGAGGAAAAAGTCATGATGGTTCGGCGGAAGAAGTGTGCACACGCGGCGTGGGCACGTCAATAATGTTGTCGTCTGGTGGTGCGTTCAAGGAGGATCTCTCTCTCTTTCTCTCTCTCTCTCTCTCTCTCACACACACACACACAAAAAAACACGCACACGCACACACGCAGCCTGCGTCCAGCTCGGCCGCCTGCTTTGTAAGAAGCAAACTTGTGGATAAGAGAGATGATCACGTCACTCAAAGTGGGAGAATGGGCAAACCCACCGCCCCCTTTTTAACTCTTTACTAGACAGAAAGGGGAGTGGACGCCTCCTCTTTCCTCCTTTTCTCTCCCCTCTATGGACACTTCACGTTCATCCTCTTTCTATTCCTCTACTCCTCTATTCCTCTACTCCGCTACTCCTCTATTCTTCTACTCTATTCCTATATTCATCTACTCCTCTATTCCTCAATCCATCTATTCCTCTACTCATCTACTCCTATTAATCTATTCCTCTTCTCCTCTACTCCTCTATTCCTCTACTCCGCTACTCCTCTATTCTTCTACTCTATTCCTCTATTCATCTACTCCTCTATTCCTCTATTCCTCAATCCATCTATTCCTCTACTCATCTACTCCTATTAATCTATTCATCTTCTCCTCTATTCATCTATTTACTCTATTGCTCTGTTCCTCTATTCCTCTACTCCTCTATTCCTCTATTCATCTATTCCTCTACTCTGCTACTCCTCTATTCTTCTACTCTATTCATCTACTCCTCTATTCCTCTACTCCTCTATTCATCTATTCCTCTACTCTGCTACTCCTCTATTCTTCTACTCTATTCATCTACTCCTCTATTCCTCTACTCCTCTATTCATCTATTCCTCAATTCATCGACTACTCTATTGCTCTGTTCCTCTATTCCTCTACTCCTCTATTCCTCTATTCATCTATTCCTCTACTCCTCTATTCCTCTATTCATCTATTCCTCTACTCCTCTATTCCTCTATTCATCTATTCCTCTTCTCCTCTACTCCTCTATTCATCTATTTACTCTATTGCTCTGTTCCTCTATTCCTCCATTCCTCTACTCCTCTATTCCTCTATTAATCTATTCCTCTACTCCTTTATTCATCTATTCCTCTACTCCGCTACTCCTCTATTCTTCTACTCTATTCCTCTATTCCTCTACTCTTCTATTCCTCTACTCCTCTATTCATCTACTCCTCTATTCCTCAATCCATCTATTTCTCTACTCATCTACTCCTATTCATCTATTCCTCTTCTCCTCTACTCCTATTCATCTATTCCTCAATTCATCGACTACTCTATTGCTCTATTCCTCTATTCTTCTGTTCCTCTATTCCTCTACTCCTCTACTCCTCTATTCCTCTACTTCTCAATTCATTTATTCCTCAATTCATCTATTCCTATACTCCTCAATTTATCTATTCCTCAATTCATCTATTCCTCTACTCCTCTATTCCTCTACTCCTCTATTCCTCAATTAATCTATTCCTCTACTCGTCTATTCCTCAATTAATCTATTCATGTACTCCTCTATTCCTCTAGTCCTCAATTCTTCTATTCCTCTACTACTCTATTCCTCTACTCCTCAATTCATCTATTCCTCAATTCATCTATTCCTCTACTCCTCAATTCCTCTATTCATCTATTCCTCTACTCCTCTATTCATCCATTCTTCTACTCCTCTATTCCTCAATTAATCTATTCCTGTACTCCTCTATTCCTCTACTCCTCAATTCCTCTACTCCTCTATTCCTCTACTCTTCTATTCATCTATTCCTCTACTCCTCTATTCCTCTATTCTCCACTCTCTTCATTCCTCTTCTTTCCACTCATCTTCTATTTTTTATTCCCAATTTCCTTCTCTCTATTCCTCTTTTTTCCGTTCTGCCTGGTTTCCATATATCGTCCGATACCAGAACCAAATGTGTTTTGAAATGGTACTGGTGCTTAAACGATACTAAACTACTACTTAATGAAATAAAATACACAGGTAATAGTACAGGAAATGGTAAATAGTACACAGGAAATGATGGAGTAAATAAACAAGGCACCGATATCGACTTAGTTTTACGGCCGTGTACGCGTGGTATCATGGTATCCATATTCCTCGATATTCCTCGATATTCCTCGTGTGCCCCGCCAGGTGACGGACGCCATGACTGGTTTTTGTTTGAACATACACAGGAAGATTGCTTTCAAGTACATCACGAGTTTACAGTGTTCACAATTCAACATGTGCAGAAAGAAGCGCGTTACACTTTTTGTGTGTGCGTGTGACTCACAACTCTTGTGTGTGTACACACACGATACACAATATCCACATCATCATCATCATCATCATCATCATCATGACAACATCGAGTACAACAAGAAATGAATACTGTACATAGCAAAATAATAATTATGACACACATGTTTTGACACATTTACACCCCAACCCCCCCTCTCACCCCCCCACTGCGATTGCTGTGTGGTTCGAGCTGTTTTTAACTTCCTGATTCCCTATTTATGTTTTTATTTTTTATTTTACAGGACAAATTATGATTGAAAAAATAATATATAATAATAGTGATAAGTATGTATGAACTGTCTTTGGATTTTTTAAAACTATTTTTCTTTTGAACAAATCAAGAATAAAGAAAATCAATCAATCAGTAATAAATAAATATAATAATAATAATAATAATAATAATAATAATAATAATAATAATAATAATAAAGGGCAAATAATAAAAACTTAAAAAAACACATATAGTTGGTGGGTAGACAAATTATTTTTTCATATTAAAATTAACAAAGCATTATTAGAGCCCTGTAGACATGAAAAAATATGACTTAGTCATATTTATATTTTTTTTATTTACAACATATTGCGCAACTGCAGGGTCTTGAGACACATGCTAACTCGCAAACTAGAGCGCTAGCGACCTAAACGGTAGCCTTCAAGTTATTTCCTTTAAACTTAAATCGCCAAAAAAATTACCACTTCCACACAGATAGGGAGGATAACTATTAACAGTTATTTAACCTTTAACATGAACATTAATTAAACGTAATATTTTTTTCTGGGTACATGATACCATACAGCATCCGTATCAAACATTAAACTTTCATATCAAGGCGGGGGCCTCAAATTGGTGTCCTGCGGACCACATTTGGCCCGCGGGCCGCATGTTTGAGACCACAGCGATCAGTCATTTATCAGCAATTGTACATAAAAGTTAGCTTTATGTCTAAATGAAGCATTTTCAAGCATAAAAATGATACTATTCTAAATTGTTTGCTAGGTGTCGGTCGCCAGAACAACAGGACTTAGTTACAGCTTTAAATGATCTCCAACAGGCACAATAACAATAACAAACATAATAAACAAAACAACGCAGGGTGCTGAAACTCAACTCTGAACCCCCGACGTCACTTCCTGTCACATTTATTGCAACACGGCATTTACTCTTATTGAGGAATATGAATATTATATGAAGAATTAATGTATAAAAAAGATTTTAAACATGTTCCCTTTTACTTCCTATTGACGTATTAACATATGTCACCTTTTTAAATTTACAGGGAAATCAAGCTAACAAAAAAGCTCCAATTTGCCGGTAAGTGGTGCAAAAAAAATGGTGTCCGACCCCCACAGCCGACTCCCTCTGAAATGCAAACATGCCTGATGCCCTTTTCTCCCCAACTTAATGTGAGCTGTTAAATGTTGGCTTTCATCACAGTAAAAGCATCAGTTCTCCCATATATCCACGTTAGGGGAGATCAAAGTCAGTTCAAGGAAGCGGCGTCAAGTCTTAGTAACAAGGTAATGAGAGTTTTTCATCACTTCTCGCCCTCGCTTTTTTTTTTTTTTCCTTGAGCCAGCAGTATCTCAGGAGACTAAGTAACAGTCCGAATCGCTCTTTGAGCTTATGATGTGTGTGTGGTGGTGGGGGGGTCGTTCTGGGGGGGCATTTGACCCCGCCAAAAAACACACACACACAAATTCCAAACTGCTTGATGCGTCATGCACATTACATGCAAAATACACACATCAGACTTTAGAAATGGCCTGTGTGTCTTTGAACGCAACCCCATTTCTGCATACAAATATATCCAATACTGTCATTTTTATCTCTGTTAATCATGTACAGTAAAAAAACAAAATATTTCACACGGCAAATGGTGATTAATCATGATTAATTTCAATTAATTAATTTATTTCATTAATTTCTGTTAATCACATACAGTAAAAAAACGGGAAAAAATATTTCACACTTACTGAGAATTGTGATTAATCATGATTAATTTCAAAAGTGTGATTAATTGATTAAAAAGACAACACTACTAAAACGCAATGTTTTAGTGTGACTGCGCATCAGAGTCTCATATTTTCGGTTATATTTTTGATTCGGTTACGTGGTGTCTTTGAACGCAACCCCATTGTTGTTAATGCATACAAATATATCCAATACTGTCATTTTTATTTCTGTTAATCATGTACAGTAAAAAAAACCAAAATATTTCACACTTACTGCAAATAGTGATTAATCATGATTAATTTCAATTCATTAATTAAAATGAATTAATTTCATTAATTTCTGTTAATCACGTACAGTAAAAAACTGAATATTTCACACATTAATCATGATTAATTTGAAAACTGTGATTAATTGATTAAAAAGACAACGCTACTAAAACGCAATGTTATCTTTCCTCTGTGTGACTGCACATCAGAGTCTCATATTTTCGGTTATATTTTTGATTCGGTTACGTGATGTCTTTGAACGCAACCCCATTGCTTTTAATGCATACAAATATATCCAATCCTGTCATTTTTTTATTTCTGTTAATCATGAACAGTTAAAAAAACAAAATATTTCACACTTACTGCAAATGGTGATTAATCATGATTAATTTCAATTCATTAATTAAAATTAATTTCTGTTAATCACATACAGTAAAAAAATGAATATTTCACACATTAATCATGATTAATTTTAAAACTGTGATTAATTGATTAAAAAGACAACCCTACTAAAACGCAATGTTATCTTTCCTCTGTGTGACTGCACATCAGAGTCTCATATTTTCGGTTATATTTTTGATTCGGTTACGTGATGTCTTTGAACGCAACCCCATTGCTTTTAATGCATACAAATATATCCAATCCTGTCATTTTTTAATTTCTGTTAATCATGAACAGTTAAAAAAACAAAATATTTCACACTTACTGCAAATGGTGATTAATCATGATTAATTTCAATTCATTAATTAAAATAAATTTCTGTTAATCACATACAGTAAAAAAATTAATATTTCACACATTAATCATGATTAATTTTAAAACTGTGATTAATTGATTAAAAAGACAACCCTACTAAAACGCAATGTTATCTTTCCTCTGTGTGACTGCGCATCAGAGTCTCGGTTATATTTTTGATTCGGTTTCGTGGTGTCTTTGAACGCAAACCCATTGCTGTTAATGCATACAAGTATATCCGTATACTGTCATTTTTATTTCTGTTAATAATGTACAGTAAAAAAAAATCACACTTACCGCAAATGGTGATTAATCATGATTCATTTCAATTAATTAATTCAAATTAATTAATTTCATTAATTTCTTTTAATCATATACAGTTAAAAAAACTGAATATTTCACACATTAATCATGATTAATTTGAAAACTGTGATTAATTTCTGTTAATCACATACAGTAAAAACAAAATATTTCACACTTACTGCAAATGGTGATTAATCATGATTAATTTCAAAACTGTGATTAATTAATTAAAAAGACAACCCTACTAAAACGCAATGTTATCGTTCCTCTGTGTGACAAGCAAAATTACAGTTTTTATGAATTTCTGGGCACGTAACATCGGAAAATGGAACGCCGTAACCTGAGAACCAACCTTACGTTCTTTGAGGTCTGGGCTCCGTCCTTTTCATAATTTGACTCCACGTATTTATTATGCTAACAGTGTTTTAGCATTGTATTTATTGCAATTGATATTATATTTCCAGGATCAGCTTGGCCTGGGAATGGATTATTCCTATTCCCATTACATCGCAGGAGGAACGTTGTTTTCCAAAGCCAAATAAATAAATCGGGAGTGTCCACATTGTGAAAAATGAAAGCATCCAAAGGCAAAAAAACCAGTCGGAATCGCTTTTTTTGAGCTAGCAAACTACTTGATGTGTCATGAACGTTACATGCAAATAGACTTTTTCAAAATGGCCTGATCTCAGTGGGACAGCACACCCGCCGAGCGTAACGAGTTTAAGGGTGCTTCTGACCAGGAGTTGGCCGGCGCCCCAGCCTCTCTAAGAGCACATCGGCCGGTTCCCTGTCACTTTAACAACATGAAGTTACAACCCAAATGGGATGTCAGGGGGTTAGCGGTTAGCTTCTAAAGAGAACTATGTGAATATATTTCCTCCTATGGACTTGCCCTCGTGGTGACCTCCCTCAGGAACAAGAAGTAACCATAGTGATTGGCATTTTTACAGCTAAAATGAAAAGCATCGTGGAAGAGGGAGAAAGCAGCCTCTCCAAAAAAAAAATGAGTGAGCCATCATGGTGACAGAAAGTAGCGGGGACATGGTGTCATCCGGGGACTGTATCGATTAACCCATAAATAGTATACGGCCTCTGCGCGGCGTCTCTCCCGGCTTACGCTGGAAATGGAAGTTATCACAACGCCATCGGTCTTGCTTTCCTCTCATGCATGAAATATAACATAAGTGTCTTTGAACACAACCCCATTGCTGTTAATGCATACAAATATATCCAATACTGTCATTTTTATTTCTGTTAATCATGTGCAGTAAAAAAATCACACTTACTGCAAATGGTGATTAATCATGATTAATTTCAATTAATTAATTCAAATTAATTCATTTCTGTTAATCACATACAGTAAAAAACTGAATATTTCACACATTAATCATGATTAATTTGAAAACTGTGATTAATTGCTGTCATTTTTATTGCTGTTAATCACGTATAGTAAAAAACAAAATATTTCACACTTACTGCAAATGGTGATTAATCATGATTAATTTCAATTAATCCATTCAAATTAATTAATTTCTGTTAATCACATACAGTAAAAAACTGAATATTTCACACATTAATCATGATTAATTTGAAAACTGTGATTAATTGCTGTCATTTTTATTGCTGTTAATCACGTATAGTAAAAAACAAAATATTGCACACTTACTGCAAATGGTGATTAATCATGATTAATTTCAATTAATCAATTCAAATTAATTAATTTCATTAATTTCTGTTAATCACATACAGTAAAAAACTGATTATTTCACACATTAATCATGATTAATTTGCATATGCAACGTCTCTCCCGGCTTACACTGGAAATGGAAGTTATCACAACGCCATCGGTCTTGCTTTCCTCTCATGCATGAAATATAACATAAGTGTCTTTGAACACAACCCCATTGCTGTTAATGCATACAAATATATCCAATACTGTCATTTTTATTTCTGTTAATCATGCACAGTAAAAAAATCACACTTACTGCAAATGGTGATTAATCATGATTAATTTCAATTAATTAATTCAAATTAATTCATTTCTGTTAATCACATACAGTAAAAAACTGAATATTTCACACATTAATCATGATTAATTTGAAAACTGTGATTAATTGCTGTCATTTTTATTGCTGTTAATCATGTATAGTAAAAAACAAAATATTTCACACTTACTGCAAATGGTGATTAATCATGATTAATTTCAATTAATCAATTCAAATTAATTAATTTCATTAATTTCTGTTAATCACATACAGTAAAAAAAATGATTATTTCACACATTAATCATGATTGCATACGCAACGTCTATCTATCTCCCGGCTTATATTCGTGATGGCTTCTAATGTTGCTGTAATTCTGCTTCTGGTTGTGCAGGGGTGTCAAACGGCAGTGGCTATGCGGAGATGTTGCAAGGGGGAATCGATCGTGACTGAAGGTAATCAAGACAACCCTGCATACATACATTTCTACGTTATATAGCCTACCTCGGAATACTTTTTTATAATATATAATAATATAATATTTTTATTTATGGAGATTTATGGCAAAACAACAAACAGCAATGTTGTCGCATTTGACTTTCCCATACTGGGAGTGCAGTTTTTGAATCACAAAAATTACTGTATTTTCTGGAGTATAAGTCGCACAAGGTAAAAAAAAAATGCTTAATTTTTTTAATAAAAAAAAAAAAATTACAAAAAAATTATTTAATTAATAATTAAATAGAAAAAAACATACATAAGTCACCCTGGAGTAAAAGTCACATTTTTTGCTAACACAATAATTATTCAGCTACACAAAAAATAAACATGAACAGAAAAGATCCAGTGGTTTATGTAACATAAACACTTTTTTAATTTATAAGTTGCTCTGGAGTATAAGTCGCAGGAACAGCCAACCTATGAAAAAAAGTGCGACTTATACTCCGGAAAATACGGTATATATTGTAATTTTCTGGACTATAAGTCACTCTGGAGAAAAAGTCGCACAAGGCCAAAAATGTATAATTAGGTTGAAAAAAAATAACATAAGTCGCTCTGGAGTATAAGTCACAGGAACAGCCAACCTATGAAAAAAAGTGTGACTTGTAGTCCGGAAAATACGGTACTTACTCAATTACTCAATTCCAATTCCATTATTCTTTTAATTATTACTATTACTACTAAATTATTAAAATTATGTGTATAATTTACTGTTTATGCTGTACATTGTTGTTCATATTTGATGTCATCTATTTATTTTTATTATTATTTATTATTATTATACGGGAGCCAGGCAATGATATTTCGTTGGGAATTTCACTGCTGTGTTATTGCGCAATGACAATAAAGGAAGTGTATGTCTATGGCTAGGCTAATATTAGCCTGCTTTTGCCCTATTATATACAATTTGTCAGTGATTTTTTTTGTAAAAAAAAAAAATCGATAAAAAATATTAAATTATTTATGATGCTCATATTAATATGATGCCCCCGTATCTTGAACATTTATATGAAATTGTAAACATAATAAAAAGGTACACAGGTTTATCTGTATGTTGTCCGTGTTGGCGGATCTGTGTATTCATGGCGCCATGTTGATATGCAGGTGTTGATACGTAATGCATGGCCCCCATTGACAAGAGCGATTGCTTTACTCCAGCCTCGCGGATGCAACCGGGGACCGGGGACCGGGGGTCGTGTCTGTGGGCAGCAGTATGGATGACTTGAGGAGGTCTCCATCATTCATAAAGCCAACTCTTACATGTGGAATTGATCTTGCAAAGAAACAGGGTGGCAATAGCACTTCATCAGTGTTGCCCAACCACAAATCACTTCACGGTGCCCCCCCCCCCTTTGTGCTCCCCCAGGGGAGAGTTGACACCATTGTCAGCGCAGCGGACCCCCTTCAGACAACAGAAAGGGGCCGGGCAGGAACTCTCGCTCATGTCGGGGCCAAAACGTCCCGTGACGCACGAACATCAGTACGTTGGTGTAATTGTTATTGTTGTCGTTTTTTGCGATTGTACTTAAGCTAACAATGCAGCTAATCAAGCTAACGTTGTTGAGATGCTATCAGAACCACACCAGGGTTCTTGCGGTTCCTTGAACATCAAAGTTTAGTTTGGTACACGCGAGTACGTTACACTGACAATCATTACACGCAACCGAAAAGTAGCAGGAAGAAGCACAACTTATGTGATCCGCGCTCCAGTAATTACTGATACTGTTTGCTTCCCGTGTTCCGACATTCCGACGTTCCAACTGGAAAAGGAACAAATGATCCTTAGAACGGATCTTCCTCTTTTTACCACACTACCGTGCGGTGCATTCACTGTCGCTCGGACATCACAACAATATTTTACGGTGCTCGTATGGATACATAAAATAAACAAAGACAAAGAAAAACGGTATTAAAGTGTGCTCGTAATTCCAGGAAAATACACTCCAAGCATGTGAATTTAACTTCGGTTTACGTGGTGTCTTTGAACGCAACCCCATTCCTGTTAATGCATACAAATATAACCAATCCAATCCAGTCATTTTTATTTATGTTAATCACATAAGGTAAAAAAAATTGAATATTTCACACATTAATCACGATTAATTTAAAAACGGTGATTAATTGATTAAAAAGACAACCCAACTAAAACGCAATGTTAGCTTTCCTCTGTGTAACTGCGCATCCGAGTCTCGTATTTTCAAAGAAAAATCACGTTTTTTCTGAATTTCTGGGAACGTCGGAAGACGGAACGCCGTAACCTGAGAACCACCCGTACGTTGTTTGAGGTCTGGGTTTCGTCCTTTTCATAATTTGACTCCACGTATTGATATGCTAACAATGTTTTAGCATTGTACAGCAAACCAATATTTCATCAGGTTTTCAAAAAAAAAAAAACGCATTTATTAAAAACAGAAAAATTAATAAACTTTGCTTTGGTTTTATTATTTATACTTTTTTTTATTTACAACATATTGCGCAACTGCAGGGTCTTGAGACACATGCTAACTCGCAAACTAGATCGCTAGCGACCTAAAAACGGTAGCCTTCAGGTTATTTCTTTAAACTTAAATCGCCAAAAACTTACCACTTCCACACGGATAGGGAGGATAACTATTAACAGTTATTTAACCTTTAACATGAACATTAATCAAACGTAATAATTTTTTATCTGGGTACATGATATCATACAGCATCCGTATCAAACTTGCGCCGGCCGCGCTAACATTAAACTTTCATATCAAGGCCTCAAGGCCTCAAAGTAGTGTCCTGCGTGCCACATTTGGCCCGCGGGCCGCGTGTTTGAGACCCCCGATCTATCTGATGCAGCATCCGTATCAAACTTGAGCCGGCCGCGCTAACATTAATCTTTCATATCAAGGCGGGGGCCTCAAAGTAGTATTCTGCGTGCCACATTTGGCCCACGGGCCACGTGTTTGAGACCCCTGCCATAAAGCATCCATATCAAACTTGCGCGGGCCGCACTAACATTAAACTTTCATATCAAGGCGGGGGCCTCAAAGTAGTGTCCTGCGTGCCACATTTGGCCCGCGGGCTGCGTGTTTGAGACCCCTGCCATACAGCATCCATATCAAACTTGCGCGGGCCGCGCTAACATTAAACTTTCATATCAAGGCGGGGGATCTCAAAATAGTGTCCTGCGTGCCACATTTGGCCCGCGGGCCACATGTTTGAGACCCCTGCCATACAGCATCCATATCAAACTTGCGCGGGCCGCGCTAACATTAAACTTTCATATCAAGGCGGGGGATCTCAAAATAGTGTCCTGCGTGCCACATTTGGCCCGCGGGCCACATGTTTGAGACCCCTGCCATACAGCATCCATATCAAACTTGCGTGGACCGCACTAATATTAAACTGTCATATCAAGGCAAGGGCCTCAAAGTAGTATCCTGCGTGCCACATTTGGCCCGCGGGCCGCATGTTTGAGACCCCTGATCTATCTACCGCGAACAATGCACCCAATGCGCCAGACAGTTAAGTCAAACAGGTTTTTGAGCAGAAATGCATAATTAACGCTACCTTTACTCGTAGTGTTTAATAAATGCGTCTCCGCCTATTAATATACCAGGTAATTCATTTGTATAAATCAGCTATGTATGGCACCGACTAATTTCCACTCCTGTGAATTGAATTGAGGAGATGAAGCGCTCGCCTTTGGCCTCGGCGTTGTGTGTGTCGTTCCACTCATCTTACATTAAGACGCCGTCGTCTTTCGGACTTTAGTCGTTGATCTTCATTCTAAAATAATCTCTTATCATTTCTCACTGGGAGCCTGCAGAGAAACCTTTTCCGTATCCCGATTCATTAGCTTCACTCTCAAAATAGAAAGAAAGAAAGACTCGGAAAAGGTGGACATGTGATGAAGTCTCACATGCCCCCCCCCCCCCCCCACACACACACACTTTCCCAATCTACCTTAAACACTCATGATATTCTTAAAAATTTTGACCATCTGCATATTTCATGAACAGCAATATCTTTACCCCGCCCCCGCTTCCCGAAGCGAGCATCCATGTCTCCATTAAAGAAGGCTAACATTCCCAAACGGGAAGAGGTCAGACGCTGAAAAGGTCTCTTTAACATTTATCAGCGTTTCTCCACAGACACTCAACACGCAACTCTGGGACTCATCGGGACCGCCGTAGACACAAGACACGCAAATATAAATACAAAAGGATTATTCAATGGGGGCGGGGGGGGGGGGGGGGGGGGGTAAATTACATGAGGTTCCTCCTTTAGGGCGGGAATATCACTCTCCGCTAATTCAATTAGCACACCTCTGATTGGAGAGGCTGAAGTCAGACGATTGATCAAGTCTTGCTCGCCTTTTTTTTTTCTCGCCCAAAAAGACCCTCTTAAAATATTCAGCTGGATTATGAATGGTTACACCTCCATCTATTTATAACTACTTTATTGACAGTATTACATTTATACGGCGTCAAGGTGAGGGTTTTAATTTAAGACTCGCAGACCCGCTCAGAATATTCGGTAAAAGACTGATTAGGGACTTAAACCGGTGGTGTCCAACATGCGGCCCACCGCACATTTTAATAATATAATTAACTCGAAACCATTCAAAAACAGCAGAAATAAGAAAATAATTTTACAAGAATACATGCAAAAAAAGTAGTAACAATTTTACCTGGTGTCCAACATGCATCCCACGACTTTTTTATTAGCCCGCTGCACATTTTAATAATATAATTAACTCGAAACCATTCAAAAACAGCAAAAATGGGAATATAATTTTACAAGAATACACACAAATAAAGTAGTAACAATTTTACGTGGTGTCCAACATGCATCCCACGACTTTTTTATTAGCCCGCTCCACATTTTAATAATATAATTAACTCAAAACCATTCAAAAACAGCAAAAATGGGAATATAATTTTACAAGAATACACGCAAAAAAAGTAGTAACAATTTTACGTGGTGTCCAACATGCGGCCAACGACTTTTTTATTAGCCCGCTGCACATTTTAATAATATAATTAACGAGAAACTATTCAAAAACAGCAGAAATGGGAAAATAATTTTACAAGAATACACGCAAAAAAAGTAGTAACAATTTTAAGTGGTGTCCAACATGCGGCCAACGACTTTTTTATTAGCCCACTGCACATTTTAATAATATAATTAACTAGAAACCATTCAAAAACATCAGAAATGGGAAAATAATTTTAAAGAGAATACACGCAAAAAAAGTAGTAACAATTTTACGTGGTGTCCAACATGCGGCCCACGACTTTTTTATTAGCCCGCTGCACATTTTAATAATATAATAAACTGGAAACCGTTCAAAAACAGCAAAAATGGGAAAATAATTTTACAAGAATAAACACAAATAAAGTAGTAACAATTTTACCTGGTGTCCAACATGCGGCCAACGACTTTTTTATTAGCCCGCTGCACATTTTAATAATATAATTAACGAGAAACTATTCAAAAACAGCAGAAATGGGAAAATAATTTTACAAGAATACACGCAAAAAAAGTAGTAACAATTTTAAGTGGTGTCCAACATGCGGCCAACGACTTTTTTATTAGCCCGCTGCACATTTTAATAATATAATTAACTAGAAACCATTCAAAAACAGCAGAAATGGGAAAATAATTTTAAAGAGAATACACGCAAAAAAAGTAGTAACAATTTTACGTGGTGTCCAACATGCGGCCAACGACTTTTTTATTAGCCCGCTGCACATTTTAATAATATAATTAACTAGAAACTATTCAAAAACAGCAGAAATGGGAAAACAATTTTACAAGAATAAACAAAAAAAGTAGTAACAATTTTAAGTGGTGTCCAACATGCGGCCCATGACTCTTTTTATTGGCCCGCTACACATTTTAATAATATAATTAACTCAAAACCATTCAAAAACAGCAGAAATGGGAAAATAATTTTACAAGAATACACGCAAATAAAGTACTAAGACGAAGGTTGTAATATTGAGAAAAAAATAATATCAGTAGCATAAAGTTGAGTAGCATATTTTAGTGCCATAAACAAAACAATTTAAAACTAACATATTATGGGAATAAAGTCATAATTAATAATAAATGGTAGGAAGATTAAAAAAAAGCAATAGACAAAAAAGCTGTAATTCCAAAATAATAAAGTAAAATATTAAGAGAAAATAGCGTAATAGTATATAATTACAATTATAAAATTTTAGTATAATATTGAAGAAAAATAATTAAAGAAACAAACTAAACCAAGTTATAATTCTTGGAAAATTAGGTTATAATAATATGTCAAAAATAAGTCAAAATATTATGGGAAGTCCTAATATTACATTATTTACAAATATCATTTAATAAGAACATTGAAGCACTTGAAAAAATAAAAAATAAAATCAAAATATTAAGAGAAAATAGCGAGAAAATAAGTTGCAATTTTACGAGAATTAACTCATAATATTATGAGAAAACATATTTTTTTAGTATATAATTACAATTATATAATTTTAGTATAATATTTAAGAAAAGTAATTAAAGAAACAAACTAAACAAAGTTGGAATTCTTGGAAAATTAGGTTATAATAATATGGGAATAAAGTCAAAATATTATGGGAAGTACTAATATTACATTATTTACAAAGATCATTTAATAAGAATGTTGAAGCACTTGAAAAAATAAATAAATAAAAACAAAATATTGCAATTTTATGAGAATGAACTCATAATATTATGAGAAAACATAATTTTTAGTATATAATTACTATTATATAATTTTAGTATAATATTTAAGAAAAGTAATTAAAGAAACAAACTAAACCAAGTTGGAATTCTTGGAAAATTAGGTTATAATAATATGGGAATAAAGTCAAAATATTATGGGAAGTCCTAATATTACATTATTTACAAATATCATTTAATAAGAACATTGAAGCACTTGAAAAAAAAGATCAAAATATTAAGAGAAAATAGCGAGAAAATAAGTTGCAATTTTACGAGAATGAACTCATAATATTATGAGAAAACATATTTTTTAGTATATAATTAGAATTATATAATTTTAGTATAATATTGAAGAAATATAATTAAAGAAACAAACTAAACCAAGTTATAATTTTTGGAAAATTAGGTTATAATAATATGGGAATAAAGTCAAAATATTATGGGAAGTCCTAATATTACATTATTTACAAAAATCATTTAATAAGAACGTTAAAGCACTTGAAAAAATTTAAAAAAATTAATAAAAATGGAGCAAAGTTGGGACTAATTTTATATATTTTCCACCTACAGTTTTTCCTTGGAATATATGGATAACAACAAAATATCCAAGTGCATTCTTCATTTTTCCTCGCCGGAAAAAGTGTGGACGCTCCTTTTTACGGAACTTAAACGTTACCCAGCCTGTAACCAAAACGTACGATACGCTGGACGATGCTCAACATCCCGGAGAAATTTACTGAGCGTCTAATAATTGCGTCGGGCCCCCGTGAGTGAAATTCCCGTCTACGTCTGGCACATTGCTCTTGTGATGTTCCGTCACTCTTCCTGACTGTCAACATGTCGTTGATAGGCTGATCTCTCTCTCTGCCCTTCCCGCTCAGACGGCCAACATAAAAGGAAAGATGTTTATGATGGACGGGCAGCTTTTTTAAAGTGAGGCGTCACACGGCGGCGGGATGGGAGGGATCCGAATCAGGAAGGCTGTGATGTGACGAGACAGACAGGAACATCCTTCTCTTCATGTCAAGATGTCAAGCAGCGGGAGCCTGAGCAGGAACGACAGGATCATCAGTCTCCCAAGTCAGGCAAGTATTCGCGAGCGGGGGAGACGAGAAGGGGAAGGACAGTGTTGTCGACATGGCGTCGTCTCCTTTCGCGCAAATGTGGCATTTTTGTGGACCATGTGGAGTCCTTGCAAAGTGATGGAAGCTGACAAACAATAGCGTTTATGGAAAAACGAATGTTTAAATGCACCTAAGCGTCTTGGATTGGGAGTCCGTTCAAAATCAGTCATTGTCCATTGTTGGAACAAAGGGTTTGGGTTTGGGTTTGGTTTTGGTTTTGGTTTTGGTTTTGGTTTTGAGTTTGGTTTTGGGTTTGGTTTTGGTTTTGGGTTTGGGTTTGGGTTTGGTTTTGGGTTTGGTTTTGGGTTTGGTTTTGGGTTTGGTTTTGGGTTTGGTTTTGGGTTTGGTTTTGGGAAAAATGGAAAAACAAATGTTTAAATGCGCCTAAGCATCTTGGATTGGGAGTCCATTCAAAATCAGTCGTGACCGTCATTGTCCATCGTTGGAACAAACGGTTTGGGTTTGGTTTTGGTTTTGCGTTTGGGTTTGAGTTCGGGTTTGAGGTCTGGTTCGAGTTCGGGTTCGAGTTCGGGTTCGAGTTCGGGTTCGAGTTCGGGTTCGAGTTCGGTTTCGAGTTCGGGTTCGGGTTCGGGTTCGAGTTCGAGTTCGGGTTCGAGTTCGGGTTTGAGTTCGGGTTCCGGTTAAGAATCGAAAAACGGATGTTTAAAGGCGCCTCAGCGTCTTGGATTGGGAGTCCATCCAAAATCAGTCATGACTGTCATTGTCCATCGTTGGAACAAAGGGTTTGGTTTTGGTTTTGCATTTGGGTTCGAGTTCGGGTTCGAGGTCGGGTTCGAGTTCGGGTTCGAGTTCGTGTTCGTGTTCAAGTTCGGGTTTGAGTTTGGGTTCGGGTTAAGAATGGAAAAACGACCATTAAAACGCGCCTTGTGTCTTGGATCGGGAGTCAATTCAAAATCATTCGTGACTGTCATTGTCCATCGTTGGAACAAAGGGTTTGGGTTTGGTTTTGGGTTCGGGTTAAGAATGGAAAAACAAACGTTTAAACGGTCCTAAGCGTCTTGGATTGGGAGTCCATTCAAAATCAGTCGTGACTGTCATTGTCCATCATTGGAACAAAGGGTTTGGTTTAGGTTTTGGTTTTGCGTTTGGGTTCGAGTTCGGGTTCGAGTTCGGGTTCGGGTTCGAGTTTGGGTTCGAGTTCGGGTTCGAGTTTGGGTTCAAGTTCGGGTTTGAGTTTGGGTTAAGAATGGAAAAACGAACATTCGCCTAAGTGTCTTGGATTGGGAGTCCATTCAAAATCAGTCGTGACTGTCATTGTCCATTGTTGGAACAAAGGGTTTGGGTTTGGGTTTGGGTTTGGGTTTGGGTTTGGTTTTGGGTTTGGGTTTGGTTTTGGGTTTGGTTTTGGGTTTGGTATTGGGTTTGGTTTTGGGTTTGGTTTTGGGTTTGGTTTTGGGTTTGGTTTTGGGTTTGGTTTTGGGTTTGGTTTTGGGTTTGGTTTTGGGTTTGGGTTCGGGTTAAGAATGGAAAAACGAACGTTTAAACGCGCCTAAGCGTCTTGGATTGGGAGTCCATTTAAAATCAGTCGTGACTGTCATTGTCCATCGTTGGAACAAAGGGTTTGGGTTTGGTTTTGCGTTCGGGTTTGAGTTCGAGTTTGGGTTCGAGTTTGGGTTCGAGTTTGGGTTCGAGTTTGGGTTTGAGTTTGGGTTTGAGTTTGGGTTCGAGTTTGGGTTTGAGTTTGGGTTCGAGTTTGGGTTCGGGTTAAGAATCGAAAAACGGACGTTTAAATGTGCCTAAGCATCTTGGATTGGGAGTCCATTCAAAATCAGTCTTTGTCCGTCGTTGGAACAAAGGGTTTGGTTTTGGTTTTGGTTTTGGTTTTGGTTTTGGTTTTGGTTTTGGTTTTGGTTTTGGGTTTGGTTTTGGGTTTGGTTTTGGGTTTGGGTTTGGTTTTGGGTTTGGTTTTGGGTTTGGTTTTGGGTTTGGTTTTGGGTTTGGTTTTGGGTTTGGGTTCAGGTTAAGAATGGAAAAACAAATGTTTAAACGCGCCTAAGCGTTTTGGATTGGGAGTCCATTCAAAATCAGTCGTGTCCATCGTTGGAACAAAGGGTTTGGGTTTGGGTTTGGGTTTGGGTTTGGGTTTGGGTTTGGGTTTGGGTTTGGGTTTGGTTTTGGTTTTGGTTTTGGTTTTGAGTTTGGTTTTGGGTTTGGTTTTGGGTTTGGTTTTGGGTTTGGGTTTGGGTTTGGTTTTGGGTTTGGTTTTGGGTTTGGTTTTGGGTTTGGTTTTGGGTTTGGTTTTGGGTTTGGTTTTGGGTTTGGTTTTGGGAAAAATGGAAAAACAAATGTTTAAATGCGCCTAAGCGTCTTGGATTGGGAGTCCATTCAAAATCAGTCGTGACCGTCATTGTCCATTGTTGGAACAAACGGTTTGGGTTTGGTTTTGGTTTTGCGTTTGGGTTTGAGTTCGGGTTTGAGGTCTGGTTCGAGTTCGGGTTCGAGTTCGGGTTCGAGTTCGGGTTCGAGTTCGGGTTCGAGTTCGGGTTCGGGTTCGAGTTCGGGTTCGAGTTCGAGTTCGAGTTCGGGTTTGAGTTTGGGTTCCGGTTAAGAATCGAAAAACGGATGTTTAAAGGCGCCTCAGCGTCTTGGATTGGGAGTCCATCCAAAATCAGTCATGACTGTCATTGTCCATCGTTGGAACAAAGGGTTTGGTTTTGGTTTTGCATTTGGGTTCGAGTTCGGGTTCGAGTTCGGGTTCGGGTTCGGGTTCGAGGTCGGGTTCGAGTTCGGGTTCGAGTTCGTGTTCGTGTTCAAGTTCGGGTTTGAGTTTGGGTTCGGGTTAAGAATGGAAAAACGACCATTAAAACGCGCCTTGTGTCTTGGATCGGGAGTCAATTCAAAATCATTCGTGACTGTCATTGTCCATCGTTGGAACAAAGGGTTTGGGTTTGGTTTTGGGTTCGGGTTAAGAATGGAAAAACAAACGTTTAAACGGTCCTAAGCGTCTTGGATTGGGAGTCCATTCAAAATCAGTCGTGACTGTCATTGTCCATCATTGGAACAAAGGGTTTGGTTTAGGTTTTGGTTTTGGTTTTGCGTTTGGGTTCGAGTTCGGGTTCGAGTTCGGGTTCGGGTTCGAGTTTGGGTTCGAGTTCGGGTTCGAGTTTGGGTTCAAGTTCGGGTTTGAGTTTGGGTTAAGAATGGAAAAACGAACATTCGCCTAAGTGTCTTGGATTGGGAGTCCATTCAAAATCAGTCGTGACTGTCATTGTCCATTGTTGGAACAAAGGGTTTGGGTTTGGGTTTGGGTTTGGTTTTGGTTTTGGGTTTGGTTTTGGGTTTGGTTTTGGGTTTGGTATTGGGTTTGGTTTTGGGTTTGGTTTTGGGTTTGGTTTTGGGTTTGGGTTCGGGTTAAGAATGGAAAAACGAACGTTTAAACGCGCCTAAGCGTCTTGGATTGGGAGTCCATTTAAAATCAGTCGTGACTGTCATTGTCCATCGTTGGAACAAAGGGTTTGGGTTTGGTTTTGCGTTCGGGTTTGAGTTCGAGTTTGGGTTCGAGTTTGGGTTCGAGTTTGGGTTCGAGTTTGGGTTTGAGTTTGGGTTTGAGTTTGGGTTCGAGTTTGGGTTTGAGTTTGGGTTCGAGTTTGGGTTCGGGTTAAGAATCGAAAAACGGACGTTTAAATGTGCCTAAGCATCTTGGATTGGGAGTCCATTCAAAATCAGTCTTTGTCCGTCGTTGGAACAAAGAGTTTGGTTTTGGTTTTGGTTTTGGTTTTGGTTTTGGTTTTGGGTTTGGTTTTGGGTTTGGTTTTGGGTTTGGTTTTGGGTTTGGTTTTGGGTTTGGTTTTGGGTTTGGTTTTGGGTTTGGTTTTGGGTTTGGGTTCAGGTTAAGAATGGAAAAACAAATGTTTAAACGCGCCTAAGCGTTTTGGATTGGGAGTCCATTCAAAATCAGTCGTGTCCATCGTTGGAACAAAGGGTTTGGGTTTGTTTTTGGTTTTGCGTTTGGGTTTGGGTTCGGGTTCGGGTTCGAGTTTGGGTTCGGGTTCGAGTTCGGGTTCGAGTTCGGGTTCGGGTTCGGGTTCGGGTTCGGGTTCGAGGTCGGGTTTGAGTTCGGGTTTGGGTTAAGAATGGAAAAACGACCATTAAAACGCGCCGAAGCGTCTTGGATTGGGAGTCCGTTCAAAATCAGTCGTGACTGTCATTGTCCATCATTGGAACAAAGGGTTTGGGTTTGGTTTTGCGTTTGGGTTCGAGTTCGGGTTCGAGTTTGGGTTCGGGTTAAGAACGGAAAAACAAATGTTTAAACGCGCCTAAGCGTCTTGGATTGGGAGTCCATTCAAAATCAGTCGTGACTGTCATTGTCCATCGTTGGAACAAAGGGTTTGGTTTTGGTTTTGGGGTTTTTGAGTTTGGGTTTGGGTTCGGGGAAGGACAGTATTGGAAGGACAATTATTATTCATATTTTCACTAATAATAGCTTGTAACACAAACATTTCCAATCAAAAAGGGGACTGGATTATCTTGAAACTTTATTTTTTTCAATTTTCCACAAATAATTCAAGTTTTTACAAAAATCAAAATGCTCCCCAACGCTTCAGAATGAATGACTTGAAACTTCTCACACTTTGCCTTGTACAAAAACCATCAGAGTGAAATTATTACTATAAATTAAAAGTAAAACACATTTTTTTACATCCGACTAACATTTTTTTTGCATAATAATATCAATAAAATGCACCTGCTGTTATTTGTATGACGTCAACATAAACTGGTCTTAAACCAGACCTGCTTTTGAGCCTGACTATGGATTAATAAACAAAACGAGGTGTTCTTTTGAATTCCAGTCTTAGACAAAAAAAAAAAAAAAATCTGCATAAATTTACACCAATTAAACTTGTGACTCTTCCGTCTCTCCGGCCTCCCTGCCTCTTATCCCGGTTGGTAATTAGCCTCTGACCATCCAGCGCTCGCACATTTGCTTCCGATGAAGGACAGACATAGTTTAAGCGCTTGATTTGTCATCGGAATTTCTCATCAGGCTGAAAATCTTGAGGGCAGAGCGCCGCGTTTACGACATTACGGAGTACATTTTGCCGCATTATCACTTAAGAAGGGTGAGGGAAGTGTCAATGCAGAATCTGGCTTTGGCTGCCGTGCCAACTCCATTTGCCAGGGTTTTTACTGCATGCCCCCCCCCCCTTGACACCGCCATGTGTGGAGCAGCGTAGAAGACGGTGATGGGCAGAAAGTCCCTTGGCTATTGGAGGGAGTGATCAGAATTCATATTAGCATCTTTGCACGCTGATGGCAGCCTGTCACTTCAGGTGCCAAGTGGTCCCTTTGGACTCAAGTCACTCACATTTTTATCCATCTGCACACAACGAAATTTCTAATACGGAGCACAGGAAATTATGTTTAGCCGTAAATTGTTAAAGAAACAATAACGTCTCTTTGTGGGATCCAAACCATCAGAAACTACATTAAAAAACGCTTATAATCCTTGATTATAAGCCTTGATTGCAGAATTACACACCACTATAATCTACAACAGGGGTCTCAAACATGCGGCCCGCCGGCCAAATGTGGCACGCAGGAGACTACTTTGAGGCCCCCCGCCTTGATATGAAAGTTTAATATTAATGCGGCCCACGCAAGTTTGATACGGATGCTGTATGGCAGGGGTCTCAAACACGCAGCCCGCGGGCCAAATGTGGCCCGCAGGAGACTAGTCTGAGGCCCCCACCTTGATATGAAAGTTTAATATTGGTGCGGTCCACGCAAGTTTGATATGGATGCTGTATGGCAGGGGTCTCAAACACGCGGCCCGCGGGCCAAATGTGGCACGCAGGACACTACTTTGAGGCCCCCGTCTTGATATGAAAGTTTAATGTCAGTGCGGCCCCGCGCAAGTTTGATATGGATGCTGTATGGCATCGGTCTCAAACACGCGGCCCGCGGGCCAAATGTGGCCCGCAGGAGACTAGTTTGAGGCCCTTGCCTTGATATGACAGTTTAATATTAGTGCGGTCCACGCAAGTTTGATATGGATGCTGTATGGCAGGGGTCTCAAACACGCAACCCGCGGGCCAAAATGTGGCCCGCAGGAAACTATTTTGAGGCCCCCGCCTTGATATGAAAGTTTAATTTTAGTGCGGCCCGCGCAAGTTTGATATGGATGCTGTATGGCAGGGGTCTCAAACACACGGCCCGCCGGCCAAATGTGGCACGCAGGACACTACTTTGAGGCCCCCGCCTTGATATGAAAGTTTAATGTTAGTGCGCCCCGCGCAAGTTTGATATGGATGCTGTATGGCAGGGGTCTCAAACACGCAACCCGCAGGCCGAATGTGGCCCGCAGGACACTACTTTGAGGCCCCCGCCTTGATATGAAAGTTTAATGTTAGTGCGGCCTGCGCAAGTTTGATATGGATGCTGTATGGCATCGGTCTCAAACACGTGGCCCGCCGGCCAAATGTGGAACGCAGGACGCTACTTTGAGGCCCCCGCCTTGATATGAAAGTTTAATGTTATTGCGGCCCGCGCAAGTTTGATATGGATGCTGTATGGCAGGGGTCTCAAACACGCGGCCCGCGGGCCAAATGTGGCCCGCAGGACACTATTTTGATACGGATGCTGTATGGTATCATGTACCCAGAAAAAAATTATTACGTTTGATTAATGTTCATGTTAAAGGTTAAATAACTGTTAATAGTTATCCTCCCTATTCGTGTGGAAGTGGTAAGTTTTTGGCGATGTAAGTTGAAAGGAAATAACTTGAAGGCTACCGTTTAGGTCGCTAGCGCTCTAGTTTGCGAGTTAGCATGTTTCTCAAGAAGCTGCAGTTGCGCAATATGTTGTAAATAAAAAAGTATAAAAGTGACTATTTGTCATGTCTACAGGGCTCTAATAATGCTTTGCTAATTTTAATGTGGAAAAAAATAATTTGTCTACCCACCAACTATATGTGGTTTGTTATTATTATATTATTATTATTATTATTATATTTATTACTGATTGATTTTCTTTATTCTTGATTTAGTTATTTTTCATCTTATTTTGTGCAGAAAAATAAAAATGAAAATATTCTGAAATCGGAACCAAAGCACTGAAAAATTGTGTATATTTTTCTGTTTTTAATAAATGCGTTTTTTTTTTTTAGCTCCAGTGGCCCCCAGGTAAATTGAGTTTAAGACCCCTGCCCTAAAGCTATAACCAGGAAGTACACCATATCCAGGAAAAAAGCTCATGATTGCTTATTTGCAGCAAATCCATACCACACAAAGGTGGTCTTTCCCCCCCCCAACACCAGCTGGCTATTGTGTTGTATTTTTTGTAATTTCAAAAGATTAATGACACTGTCACACACTCGTGAAGCATCCTTAACTAAGATTCAGCAGCATAATGTCCACTCCATCTTTGTTTCATTTCCCTCACTCAAACTGCATTCCAATCAGCATTAGGCCATCTTGAATCCCTCCTCATTCTGGCTACTGCACACTAGTGTGAATGTTGTTTTTTTTTTTTTTTTCGCCAAACAGATGGAAAAGCGTCACTATGTTGCACACTCACTTCCCCTTGTGATGATTTTGCAGCCCACACCGACGTCCGTTCATTCATTACAAAACTGAATTAATGTGCCAGAGTTGCGCTTTCCCTTTAAGAACAGATGTCGCCTGTACATCTAATTGAACCTCTTAGCTCTTAGCTCTCATCGGATTATTTTGTTTCTGCACGCATATGCATGCAATATTTTTTATCGGTGTGTTGTTCACCGGTGACCTTGCTACCCGATAACTTAAATCACGTTTTAATATATTCAAACAATAATGACATCGGAGCACTCAATTACGAGTATTATTGCTGAGAAATGGCTGTGCTGAGGTGAAGGATAAGTCTTATCTTTGGCTGTCAGCGGGAGCATTCGTCATGGTAACGGGTTCCTCAGAACGCGTGTTTCGGGCTTTTCGTAGAGCTCAGCGAAGCAGATTTATCACCAGATCGGAAAGCGGATGTCGACATCATCGCAGCAACGTGATGATGACTGTTTAAGGCAGGGGTCGCAAACTCAATTTACCTGGGGGACACTGTTCTCAAATATTTTATATTTTTATTTTTCTGCACAAAATAAGATGAAAAATACATAAACAAATTAAGTTGTGGAATAAAATTCAAATATTACGGGAATGAATTTGACAAATTATTTAAATAGAAATTTGGAGAAGTAAAAACAAAAAAAGGGGAAAAAAAATTTATTAAGTTGTGGTATAAAATCCAAATATTACGGGAATAAATTTTACAGATTATTTAAATAGAAACTTGGAAAAGTAAAAAAAAAAAGTGGAAAAAAAGGTAAAAACTCATTAAAGTTGCAATTTTGGCAAAATTAAGTTGTGGAATAAAATCCAAATATTACGGGAATAAATTTGACAAATTATTTAAATAGAAATTTGGAGAAGTAAAAACTAATTAAAGTTGCAATTTTGGCAAAATTAAGTTGTGGAATAAAATCCAAATATTACGGGAATAAATTTGACAAATTATTTAAATTGAAAATTGGAGAAGTAAAAACAACAAAAAAAGGGGAAAAAGAGTAAAAACTAATTCAAGTTGCAATTTTGGGGAACTTAAGTTGTGGAATAAAATCCAAATTTTACAGGAATAAATTTGACAAATTATTTAAATAGAGATTTGGAAAAGTAAAAACAAAAAAAGGGAAAAAAGAGTAAAAACTAATTAAAGTTTTAATTTTGGCAAAATTAAGTTGTGGAGTAAAATCCAAATATTACAGGAATACATTTGACAAATTATTTAAATAGAAATTTGGAGAAGTAAAAACTAATTAAAGTTTTAATGTTGGCAAAATTAAGTTGTGGAATAAAATTCAAATTTACAGGAATGAATTTGACAAATTATTTAAATAGAAATTTGAAAAAGTAAAAACAAAAAAAATGGAAAAAAGAGTAAAAACTAATTAAAGTTACAATTTTGGCAAAATTAAGTTGTATAATAAAATCAAAATATTACAGGAATAAATGTGACACATTATTTAAATAGAAATTTGGAGAAGTAAAAACTAATTAAAGTTTTAATTTTGGCAAAATTAAGTTGTGGAATAAAATTCAAATTTACAGGAATAAATTTGACAAATTATTTAAATAGAAATTTGAAAAAGTAAAAACCAAAAAAAGAGTAAAAACTAATTAAAGTTGCAATTTGGGGGAAATTAAGTTGTGGAATAAAATCCAAATATTACAGTAAATAGAAATTTGGAAAAGTAAAAACAAAAGAAAAGGAAAAAAGAGTAAAAACTAATTAAAGTTGCAATTTTGGGGAAATTAAATTGTGGAATAAAATCCAAATATTACTGGAATAAATTCGACAAATTATTTAAATAGAAATTTGAAAAAGTAAAAACAAAAAAAGGGAAAAAAAGAGTAAAAACTAATTAAAGTTACAATTTTGGCAAAATTAAGTTGTAGAATAAAATAAAAATATTACAGGAATAAATTTGACAAATTATTTAAATAGAAATTTGGATAAGTAAAAAAAAAAAAGGTAAAAAAAAAAAAGTAAAAACTAATTAAATTTGCAATTTTGGCAAAATTTAAGTTGTGGAATAAAATCCAAATATTACAGGCATAAATTTGACAAATTATTTAAGTTGAAATTTGGATAAGTAAAAACAAAAAAGGTAAAAAAAATAAAAAAATAAAAAAAAGTAACAACTAAGTAATGTTGCAATTTTGGCAAAATTAAGTTGTGGAATAAAATCCAAATATTACAGGAATAAATTTGACAAATTATTTAAATAGAAATTTGGAAAAGTAAAAACAAAAAAAGGGGAAGAAAAGAGTAAAAAACTAATTAAAGTTGCAATTTTGGCAAAATTAAGTTGTAGAATAAAATCCAAATATTACAGGAATAAAGATGACAAATTATTTAAATAGAAATTTGGAGAAGTAAAAACTAATTAAAGTTGCAATTTTGGCAAAATTAAGTTGTGAAATAAAATCCAAATATTACAAGAATAAATTTGACAAATTATTTAATAGAAATTTGAAAAAGTAAAAACCAAAAAAAGAGTAAAAACTAATTAAAGTTGCAATTTGGGGGAAATTAAGTTGTGGAATAAAATCTAAATATTACAGTAAATAGAAATTTGGAAAAGTAAAAACAAAATAAAAGGAAAAAAAGAGTAAAAACTAATTAAAGTTGCAACTTTGGGGAAATTAAATTGTTGAATAAAATCCAAATATTACAGGAATAAATTTGACAAATTATTTAAATAGAAATTGAAAAAGTAAAAACCAAAAAAAAATGGAAAAAAGAGTAAAAACTAATTAAAGTTGCAACTTGGGGGAAATGAAGTTGTGGAATAAAATCCAAATATTACAGTAAATAGAAATTTGGAAAAGTAAAAACAAAAAAAAGGGAAAAAAGAGTAAAAACTAATTAAAGTTTCAATTTTGGGGGAATTAAATTGTGGAATAAAATCCAAATATTACAAGAATAAATTTGACAAATTATTTAAATAGAAATTGAAAAAGTAAAAACCAAAAAAAAAAATGGAAAAAAGAGTAAAAACTAATTAAAGTTGCAATTTGGGGGAAATTAAGTTGTGGAATAAAATCCAAATATTACGGTCAATAGAAATTTGGAAAAGTAAAAACAAAATAAAAGGAAAAAAAGAGTAAAAACTAATTAAAGTTGCAATTTTGGCAAAATTAAGTTGTGGAATAAAATCCAAATATTACAAGAATAAATTTGACAAATTATTTAAATAGAAATTGAAAAAGTAAAAACCAAAATAAAAGGAAAAAAAGAGTAAAAACTAATTAAAGTTGCAATTTTGGCAAAATTAAGTTGTGGAATAAAATCCAAATATTACAGGAATAAATTTGACAAATTATTTAAATAGAAATTTGAAAAAGTAAAAACAAAAAAAAGTGAAAAAAAGAGTAAAAATGAAGTTGATATTAACAATACTGTTTATAACTCCTTAGCATAGCCACATTAGAAAATATCAACGTGGCCCCACAAGAGCGGAATCCGCTGCATTCAAGAACGACAAGTCATTTCTTTCCACTCGATGCCGAGCGATAGACACAGCGTAGACGCATCGCTCTTTCAAAGTGACCCGAAGTCTCCTCCCTCCATCTTTTGGTAGCAACGCACTCGCATGTCAGGCTGGAAAATGTGAAGTGAAATCCCCTTTGTGCACGCATGTGTGTTTGGATGCGTGTGTCATTGTGTGCTCGCGTCTCGGCGTGAGGATGATTCGGAGTGGCGTCTCGCTGTGTGAGTGCAGCCTTCACGAATACGCTCGTCATGCAGAAGATGCTGTCATCCCCTTCCTCACCGTTTGTGCAAGCGACGTCTCCAATCGGCATCAAACACGTACGCTCCCACCCTCCTCAAGTTGTCCCATTGTCCTTCTGCTCCTGCAGCCTTTTTTTTTTTTTTTTTTTCCTCCACCCACCTTTCCGTCCTGCACCCCTGCGGAAGATGTTTCATTTTCAGTGACTCACACGTAGCAACAGATACACAAACATTGTGTCGCCGAGTGCGAGACACGGATCGTTTCCTTGGTTTCCACCTTTTGCTGACCATCCAAACTGCAGTGATTGCTGTGTGAAAGGGAAAACTGTGACATGCTAACATCGGGTAGCATACTCCGAGGGGGGGGGGCAAGTCTCCAATCAGGTCTCAAGTAAAGATATCAAGTCAAGTCTCAAGTCATGACAGAACATATCGAGTCAAGTCTCAAGTCATGACAGAACATATCAAGTCAAGTCTCAAGTCATGACAGAACATATCAAGTCAGGTCTCAAGTCAGGACAGAACAAATCAAGTCAAGTCTTAAGTCATGACAGAACATATCAAGTCAATGCTCAAGTCATGACAACATATCAAGTCAAGTCTCAATTCATGACAGAACATGTCAAGTCTCAAGTCATGACAGAACATATCGAGTCAAATCTCAAGTCATGACAGAACATATTGAGTCAGATCTCAAGTCATGACAGAACATATCGAGTCAAATCTCAAGTCATGACAGAACATATTGAGTCATGTCTCAAGTCATGACAGAACATATCGAGTTAAGTCACAAGTCATGACAGAACATATTGAGTCATGTCTCAAGTCATGACAGAACATATCGAGTCAGGTCTAAAGTCCTGATAGAACATATCAAGCCAAGTCTCAAGTCATGACAGAACATATCGAGTCAAGTCTCAAGTCATGACAGAACATATCGAGTCAGTCTCAAATCATGACAGAACATATCAAGTCAAGTCTCAATTCATGACAGAACATGTCAAGTCTCAAGTCATGACAGAACATATCGAGTCAAATCTCAAGTCATGACAGAACATATTGAGTCATGTCTCAAGTCATGACAGAACATATCAAGTCTCAAGTCATGACAGAACATATTGAGTCATGTCTCAAGTCATGACAGAACATATCGAGTCAAGTCTCAATTCATGACAGAACATGTCAAGTCTCAAGTCATGACAGAACATATCAAGTCAAGTCTCAAGTCATGACAGAACATATCGAGTCAAGTCTCAATTCATGACAGAACATGTCAAGTCTCAAGTCATGACAGAACATATCAAGTCAAGTCTCATGTCATGACAGAACATATCAAATCAAGTCTCAAGTCATGACAACATATTGAGCCATTTCTCAAGTCATGACAGAACATATCGAGTCAGGTCTCAAGTCATGACAGAACATATCAAATCAAGTCTCAAGTCATGACAACATATTGAGCCAATTCTCAAGTCATGACAGAACATATCAAGTCAAATCTCAAGTCATGACAGAACATATCAAGTCAACTCTCAAGTCATGACAGAACATATCGAGCCAAGTCTCAAGTCATGACAGAACATATCGAGTCATGTCTCAAGTCATGACAGAACATATCAAGTCAAATCTCCAATCATGACAGAACATATCAAGTCAAATCTCAAGTCATGACAGAACATATCAAGTCAAGTCTGAAGTCATGACAGAACATATCGAGCCAAGTCTCAAGTCATGACAGAACATATCGAGTCATGTCTCAAGTCATGACAGAACATATCAAGTCAAGTCTGAAGTCATGACAGAACATATCAAGTCCAGTCTCAAGTCATGACAGAACATATCAAGTCAATTCTAAAGTCATGACAGAACATATCAAGCCAAGTCTCAAGTCATGACAGAACATATCAAATCAAGTCTCAAGTCATGACAACATATTGAGCCAATTCTCAAATCATGACAGAACATATCAAGTCAAGTCTCAAATCATGACAGAACATATCAAGTCAAATCTCAAGTCATGACAGAACATATCAAGTCAAGTCAAATCTGGCAAAAATGCATTATTACTCGTTTATAACAAGAAATCGTCTCATCCCTAATTAACACCTCCCTGACAGTGTCAATCAAAACTGAAAGAATTGGAAAAGCACAAGTGTACCTAATGTTGTGGCCTGTGTATGTCATCTTTTTTTTAATAATCTGCTTTTGTAGTCCAAACAAAATGGGCAAAATATAATCCTTACAATTATGGCATGACTTGACATTTGAATATGTCAAGATGAATTATTGCTGATCGCATTGCTAACATTTAATGAACTAATTTTAGTAAATCAATCAGCGTGAGTGGCCGAATATGAAAATAATGTTCGTGGAACTGCTGCAGTCCGTCTAAACCGACTCAATTCCAGATGATAGTGGAGGGAATGCTTCTCATGGACCGTCACATAACATTTATAAAAAATAATTGGTAAAAAAAACTAAAGCTTTCTAGAGCTTCCAGATTCTGCACCTATTTCTGTAGTGTTTACATGGACTTCCTGCTTTAATTTCCTACGGTTAATTTTTCTACGCTTGGTCTCAAGTCATGACAGAACATATCCAGTCAAATCTCAAGTCATGACGGAAAATATCAAGTCAAATCTCAAGTCATGACAGAACATATCGAATCAATTCTCAAGTCATGACAGAACACATCGAGTCAAGTCTCAAGTCATGACAGAACATATCGAGTCAAGTCTCAAGTCATGACAGAACATATCGAGCCAAGTCTCAAGTCATGACAGAAAATATCAAGTCAAGTCTCTAGTCATGACAGAAAATATCAAGTCAAGTCTCAAGTCATGACAGATCATATTGAGTCAAAACTCAAGTCATGACAAAACATCAAGTCAAATCACAATTAATGACAGAACATGTCAAGTCTCAAGTCATGACAGAACATATCAAGTCAATGCTCAAGTCATAACAGAACATATCAAGTCAATGCCTCAAGTCATGACAGAACATATCGAGTGACGTCTCAAGTCATGACAGAACATATCGAGTCAAGTCTCAAGTCATGACAGAACATATCGAGTGACGTCTCAAGTCAAGACAGAACATATCGAGTCAAGTCTCAAGTCATGACAGAAAATATCGAATCAATTCTCAAGTCATGACAGAACATATCAAGTCAAGTCTCTAGTCATGACAGAACATATCAAGTCAAGTCTCTAGTCATGACAGAAAATATCAAGTCAAGTCTCTAGTCATGACAGAAAATATCAAGTCAAGTCTCAAGTCATGACAGATCATATCGAGTCAAAACTCAAGTCATGACAAAACATCAAGTCAAATCTCAATGACAGAACATGTCAAGTCTCAAGTCATGACAGAACATATCAAGTCAATGCCTCAAGTCATGACAGAACATATCGAGTGACGTCTCAAGTCATGACAGAACATATCGAGTCAAGTCTCAAGTCATGACAGAACATATCGAGTGACGTCTCAAGTCATGACAGAACATATCGAGTCAAGTCTCAAGTCATGACAGAAAATATCGAATCAATTCTCAAGTCATGACAGAACATATCGAGTCAAGTCTCAAGTCATGACAGAAAATATCAACTCAAGTCTCAAATCATGACATTATTAGAGCCCTGTAGACATGACAAAACACGACTATACTCACATTAATACTTTTTTATTTACAACATATTGCGCAACTGCAGGGTCTTGAGACACATGCTAGCTCGCAAACTCGAGCGCTAGCGACCTCAACGGTAGCCTTCAAGTTATTTCCTTTCAACTTAAATCGCCAAAAAACTTACCACTTCCACACGGATAGGGAGGATAACTATTAACAGTTATTTAACCTTTAACATGAACATTAATCAAACGTAATAATTTTTTCCGGGTACATGATACCATACAGCATCCATATCAAACTAGCATAAAACTTTCATATCAAGGCGGGGGCCTCAAAGTAGAGTCCTGCGGGCCACATTGCCCCACCGGCCGCGTGTTTGAGACCCGTGATTTACAACATATTGCGTAACTGCAGGGTCTCGAGACACATGCTAACTCGCAAACTAGCGCACTAGCGACCTAAACGGTAGCCTTCAAGTTATTTCCTTTAAACTTAAACCGCCAAAAACTTACCACTTCCACACGGATAGTGAGGATAACTATTAACAGTTATTTAACCTTTAACATGAACATTAATTAAAACGTAATAATTTTTTTCGGGTACATGATACCGACATTAAACTTTCATATCAAGGCGGGGGCCTCAAAGTAGTGTCCTGCGTGCCACATTTGGCCCGCGGGCCGCATGTTTGAGACCCATGGTATAAAGTGAGAATAACAATATTACACATTTGTGCGAATGCAGAACCAAATTATTTCGTAAAAAAATGACGACAATCACGAGGTCGGACGTTCGGTCAAAAAGTGTCACTCAACTGGGAAGTATCTCGGTGTGTCGGACTTTTTTTGGCATGTCATCAATTAGCATACAATTAGCAGACGTATCCCTGCAAGGCCTCAACACCTCACCGGGCATCATTCAAAAATATCTCCGTCCATGACTTCATCAATCTGTTCTGGAGCTCCTCCAGCCTGCAGACTATTTCAGATCAGTTCAAATCCCGAGCTTCGATCGGAGCCGACATCGGAGGAGTACTTCAGGGCAAACCAGCTGTGACTGGGCTGATGTGTAGCTGTCACCGTTGCGGTGACATGATATAATATGAAATGATATCGAACAACGTGGCTTTGGCACTAAATTGTTAGCAGAGCTTCAGGTCTGACAGCAGCCAGTTTATAGCTTTAATCCCAAGGTCCTTTAAACCTTGTTTGACATAAATTGAGTTTGGCTTCTTTGGCAGCAAGGAAAAAAAAAAAAAAAAAAGAGCAATGGCAGTGAAAACGCGTTTAGTTCCTTGTTTGGTTTCCACGGAAAGGCCTGAAAATATATAATTTATGTCCATATAGCATGACTGAATTTGATTGGATATTATCTAGTTGGATCTAGTTGAATATAAACACACTTATGTGTTAGCATGCAGCTCACAGGTGAGGCCAATCAAGGTGCTGATTGGACGGCTGAATCGTCCTCAGGTGTGCCTTGGGCGGTTCACGATATAAGGACACAAGAACTGGGCCGTGTTCTCCCACAGGATAAAACCATGGAGCAAGTTACCAAGTGTTAAGGAACTAGGTGGAACCAAAGTTAAATGTTCTTGTTGCTTGTGTATTTATATCCTGTGGAATCTTAGGTCAGAATCACAATCACAGACTGATGACAGTTTGGTCGTGAATTATGTGTGTGTTCAAATAAAATGAAACCATAACCATGACGAAAACACCACCTTCCTGTTTTGCCATGAGATAGTTCTACAATTCAATAGAGTTACTTTCTTTATCAAAATGATGGCACAACTTTGTTGGAGGTGAGAAACACAATAGAATTCATGGTAAATGAGGAAGGTTCTAGAAGTGTTGGTGTCCAGTGTTTATGTAAAATAACACTTAATAATTAGGTAGAAAAAAAACATACATAAGTCACTCCGGAGTATAAGTCGCACAAGGCCAAAAATGCATAATTGGGTAAAAAGAAAACATACATAAGTCACTCAAGGCCAGAAATGCATAATTGGTTAGAAAAAAAACATACATAAGTCACACTGGAGTATAAGTCGCACAAGGCCAAAAATGCATAATTAGGTAAAAAAAAAACCATACATAAGTCGCTCCGGAGTATAAGTCACACAAGGCCAAAAATGCATAATTGGGTAAAAAAAAAACATACATAAGTCACACAAGGCCAAAAATGCATAATTAGGTAGAAAAAAACGTATATAAGTCACTCTGGAGTATAAGTCGCACAAGGCCAAAAATGCATAATTAGGTAGAAAAAAAACATACATAAGTCACTCCGGAGTATAAGTCACTCAAGGCCAAAAATGCATAATTAGTTAGAAAAAAAACATACATAAGTCACACTGGAGTATAAGTCGCACAAGGCCAAAAATGCATAATTAGGTAGAAAAAAAACATACATAAGTCACTCCGGAGTATAAGTCACTCAAGGCCAAAAATGCATAATTAGGTAGAAAAAAAACATACATAAGTCACACTAGAGTGTAAGTCGCACAAGGCCAAAAATGCATAATTAGGTAGAAAAAAACATACATAAGTCACACTAGAGTGTAAGTCGCACAAAGCCAAAAATGCATAATTAGGTAGAAAAAAACATACATAAGTCACTCCGCAGTATAAGTCACTCAAGGCCAAAAATGCATAATTAGTTAGAAAAAAAACATACATAAGTCACACTGGAGTATAAGTCGCACAAAGCCAAAAATGCATAATTAGGTTGAAAAAAAACATACATAAGTTGCACAAGGCCAAAAATGCATAATTAGGTAGAAAAAAACATACATAAGTCGCACAAGGCCAAAAATGCATAATTAGGTAGAAAAAAACGTACATAAGTCACGCTGGAGTATAAGTCACACAAGGCCAAAAATGCATAATTAGGTAGAAAAAAACGTACATAAGTCACGCTGGAGTATAAGTCGCACAAGGCCAAAAATGCATAATTGGGTAGAAAAAAAACATACATAAGTCGCTCCGGAGTATAAGTCGCACATGGCCAAAAATGCATAATTAGGTAGAAAAAACGTATATAAGTCACTCCGGAGTATAAGTCGCCCAAGGCCAAAAATGCATAATTAGGTAGAAAAAAAACATATAAGTCACTCCGGAGTATAAGTTGCACAAGGCCAAAAATGCATAATTAGGTAGAAAAAAACATACATAAGTCGCACTGGCATGTAAGTCGCACAAGGCCAAAAATGCATAATTAGGTAGAAAAAAAACATACATAAGTCGCACAAGGCCAAAAATGCATAATTAGGTAGAAAAAAACATACATAAGTCGCACAAGGCCAAAAATGCATAATTAGGTAGAAAAAAACGTACATAAGTCACGCTGGAGTATAAGTCGCACAAGGCCAAAAATGCATAATTAGGTTGAAAAAAAAACATACATAAGTTGCACAAGGCCAAAAATGCATAATTAGGTAGAAAAAAACATACATAGGTTGCACAAGGCCAAAAATGCATAATTAGCTTGAAAAAAACATACATAAGTCGCACAAGGCCAAAAATGCATGATTATGTATAAAAAAACATACATAAGTCGCACTGGCATATAAGTCGCACAAGGCCAAAAATGCATAATTAGGTAGAAAAAAAAACATACATAAGTCGCTCCAGAGTATAAGTCGCAAAAGGCCAAAAATGCATAATTAGGTAGAAAAAAAACATACATAAGTCGCACAAGGTCAAAAATGCATAATTATGTATAAAAAAACATACATAAGTCGCACTGGCATATAAGTCGCACAAGGCCTATATATAAACGTTGCCCTTTTACTCTTTTGCTCCCAATATACTTGTCGGTCATTTAAACGTATATTATTTATAGTCTCTTCTTCCTGTCGTCGCATCACGCCACGACCCCCGTTCGGCGAAGAGGTCGCAGTGCATGGTCACGCACACAAAACAATCATCAGAGATCTTTTTTTTTTTTTTGCAGCGTTCAGTGGAGCAGATGATGCAAATATCGAGCACGCATGTATGTCATCGACACTCGTCCTGTAAATCCCCAAGATGCATTGTGGCCTTTTTACCGAGTAATGTACGCATTGGGGGTGGTCTCCAAAACCCCCCCGGTCCCCCCTTTTCTCAGATACAGCCCATCAGCTGTGCAATGCAGCATATTCTGCTGCCGGGCTAATAAATGGCTTGTGTCAGAGGCTGAGTCAGTCTATCGGTTGCTCATTTGGAGTTTGTCTGAGCTTGACTTTCGAACTTTGCATTCGCCGCTGCGCTGCTCGCTGACTGGCAAAGTCCCGACTTCATTGATTTCTTTCTCCAGTGCTCTTTGTCAAAAATATCCAAGCGCGGCCCTTAAAGACCTCCGACGCGTTCGCAGCCACACACACAACTCCTCTTACTCAACGGTGCTTTGTTTTTGAAGCCGGGTGGGCGGTGGAGGTGGGGGGATGATTCTAGAACACAATCCCCAGCTTCTGACAGAACATATCGAGTCAAGTCTCAAGTCCTGACAGAACACAGAGTCAAGTCATGACAGACCATATCGAGTCAAGTCATGACAGACCATATCGAGTCAAGTCATGACAGACCATATCGAGTCGAGTCATGACAGACCATATCGAGTCGAGTCATGACAGACCATATCGAGTCGAGTCATGACAGACCATATCGAGTCGAGTCATGACAGAACATATCGAGTCGAGTCATGACAGAACATATCAAGTCGAGTCATGACAGAACATATCGAGTCGAGTCATGACAGAACATATCGAGTCACGTCTCGAGTCATGACAGAACATATCGAGTCACGTCTCGAGTCATGACAGAACATATGCAGTCATGACAGAACATATGCAGTCATGACAGAACATATGCAGTCATGACAGAACAAATCGAGTCGAGTCATGACAGAACAAATCGAGTCGAGTCATGACAGAACAAATCGAGTCGAGTCATGACAGAACAAATCGAGTCGAGTCATGACAGAACATATCGAGTCACGTCTGACTGAGCTTGACTTTCCAACTTTGCATTCGCCGTTGCGCTGCTCGCTGACTGGCAAAGTCCCGACTTCATTGATTTCTTTCTCCAGTGCTCTTTGTCAAAAATATCCAAGCGCGGCCCTTAAAGACCTCCGCCGCGTTCGCAGCCACACACACACGACTCCTCTTATAATACTCAATGGTGCCGGTGCTTTGTTTTTGAAGCCGGGTGGGCGGTGGAGGTGGGGCGGGCGGGATGATTCTAGAACACAATCCCCAGCTTCTGACAGAACATATAGAGTCTCAAGTCATGACAGAACATATCGAGTCAGGTCTCGAGTCATGACAGAACATATCGAGTCATGACAGAACATATCGAGTCAGGTCTCGAGTCATGACAGAACATATCGAGTCATGACAGAACATATCGAGTCAAGTCTCAAGTCCTGACAGAACACATCGAGTCAAGTCATGACAGACCATATCGAGTCAAGTCATGACAGACCATATCGAGTCAAGTCATGACAGAACATATCGAGTCAGGTCTCGAGTCATGACAGAACATATCGAGTCATGACAGAACATATCGAGTCAGGTCTCGAGTCATGACAGAACATATCGAGTCATGACAGAACATATCGAGTCAGGTCTCGAGTCATGACAGAACATATCGAGTCATGACAGAACATATCGAGTCAGGTCTCGAGTCATGACAGAACATATCGAGTCATGACAGAACATATCGAGTCAGGTCTCGAGTCATGACAGAACATATCGAGTCATGACAGAACATATCGAGTCAAGTCTCAAGTCCTGACAGAACACATCGAGTCAAGTCATGACAGACCATATCGAGTCAAGTCATGACAGACCATATCGAGTCAAGTCATGACAGAACATATCGAGTGACGTCTCAAGTCATGACAGAACATATCGAGTCAAGTCTCAAGTTATGACAGAACATGTCGAGTGAAGTCATGACAGAACATGTCGAGTGAAGTCATGACAGAACATATCGAGCCAAGTCATGACAGAACATATCGAGCCAAGTCTCAAGTCATGACAGAACATATCGAGCCAAGTCATGACAGAACACATCGAGTCGAGTCATGACGGAACACATCGAGTCGAGTCATGACGGAACATATCGAGTCGAGTCATGACAGAACATATCGAGTCGAGTCATGACAGAACATATCGAGTCGAGTCATGACAGAACATATCGAGTCAGGTCTCGAGTCATGACAGAACATATCGAGTCAAGTCATGACAGAACATATCGAGTCACGAGTCGAGTCATGACAGAACATATCGAGTCACGAGTCGAGTCATGACAGAACATATCGAGTCGAGTCATGACAGAACATATCGAGTCACGAGTCGAGTCATGACAGAACATATCGAGTCGAGTCATGACAGAACATATCGGGTCAAGCCAAGTCCTGACAGAACATATCAAGATATCTAATAATACTCAACGGTGCGGTGCTTTGTTTTTGAAGCCGGGTGGCGGCGGCAAGGGCGGGCGGGCGGCCGGACGGCGGAGGGGGGTATGATTCTAGAACACAATCCCCAGCCTCTACCGTTGCATCTCTCTCTATGTCGTCCTCCCACTTGTACCTCTCCTCTTTTTCTGTTCTGACACCGAGAAAATATTAGACAGCGACTTGCGTCCCATTGAATCGGTGTTGTGATTCATCGCCCAATTTCAAACTGCCATGCGGCTAAATTGCACCAAGTGTGCCAAAATTCATCCCAGGAAAGACGCGGGAGATGTGAAAAATTAAATGTCATGGCGGCACAGTGGAAAAAAACTTTCACCTCTCGTCGGGCAGAATATGCTCGCTTCATATTCCGTCCTGATGGATGATAGCCCGAAGCTATACTTAACCTACTTAGTAATGTCATGTACCGCAGAATGTGTTTACTTTTGAAAAATAGAGCACAAACATAAACTCCATCAGAGGTTGGCATCTCAGCAGGCTTTTTATGTCGACGCGTTGATGCAGCCCTTTTATTTCCGTGTTTCCCGTACGTGTTGTAAATGAATATTCGAGAAAGCCGCCATTGTTCTCCACCGCCGAGAGTGCTGAGAGTCATTATTAATGTTTTCACATGGCGACTCTCCGGGTGCCAATTTGATGCTTTATGAGGGAAAGCGACACACGGACATGTGAGGAGATAAAGGTAACATAGATAGAAAATAGATCCCTGCGTATGTCTTTGAGGTTATAATATTATGTAAATAATATTATTATATTATATAGTAATAATATATTTATAATATAAAATATAATAATAAATAAATATAAAACTTTATAACAAGAAAAAAAAAATCTGCATTAATTTGGACAAAAATGTAGAGAATACAAGGACTAGAAAGCCATAGTTTTATCAGAATAAAACTAAATTATTATCATAAATTAGGAAAAAAAATATTTTTGGAAAATTGTGATTGAAAAAGTGATTTTTATTATGGGAATAAATTAAAATATTACAAAATAATTTGAGAAGCTTGTTTTTTAGTGGCAGGTAAATTATCAATATTATTTTCAAAATTTGTCTCACAAAGTGAGACATGTTAATAAAGTAATTTTTTTTTAAATTATTTATTTATTTTATTATTATTTTTTTTGTCCAAAGCTGCTGTTTTTATTGGCCTGCTCCACATTCTAAAAATAATGAAACAATCAACATGATATTATTAGGAAAACATAAATTTGAAAAAAAATCCATACATTATTTTTTTTCAATATTATTCAATATTATATAATCAATATTATTTTAAAAATTTGTTTAAAACATGTTAATACAGTAATTTTTTTACAAAAAAAATCTTTATTAATTTGGACAAAAATGAAGTCAGAACACAAGGACTAGAAAGTCATAATTTTATCAGAATAAATTAATGTAATGAAAAAAAATAAAATTTTAAGAGCAATTTTTGGAAAATTTGTGATGGTGAAAAAGTGATTTATATTATGAGAATAAGCTAAAATATTACAAAATAATTTGAGAAGCTTGTTTTTTAGTGGCAGGTAAATTATCATTATTATTATTATTATTATTATTATTATATTATTATTATCATTATTATCATCTGGAAGCCAGAAAACAGACACGGCGCGGTGCATGCGGCTTCCCAATGCAAAGTTGCCGGATGTTCATTTGGAATTATATATTATATATATTATATTTGGCACATATAGACAACATGATATTATGAGAAAACATAACTTTGAGACAGTAAAAATCCATACATAAATTTTTTTTCAATATTATTCAATATCACATAATCAATATTATTTTTAAAATTTGTCTCACAAAGTGAGACATGTTAATATGGTACATTTTTTCCAAAAAAATTCTGCATTAATTTGGACAAAAATGAAGTCAGAATACAAGGACTAGAAAGTCATAATTTTATCAGAATAAATTAATATTGTGAAGAAAAAAAAATTCACAATATTTTTTTTGAAATTTTTTTTTTTCACAATATTTTTTTTTAAATATTGAAAATAAAATTGAAAAAAAATCTGCATTCATTTGGAAAAAAATGAAGTCAGAATACAAGGACGAGAAAGTCATAATTTTATCAGAATAAATTAATATTGTGAAAAAAAAATTCACAATATATATATATTTTTTTAAATTTGGGGGAAAAAATTGGGATGGTGAAAAAGTGATTTATATTATGGGAATAAACTAAAATATTACAAAATAATTTGAGAAGCATAACATAACAGAAAACATAACTTTGAGACAGTAAAAATCCATACATAATTTTTTTTTCAATATTATATAATGAATATTATTTTTTAAAATTTGTTAATACAGTATTTTTTTTTTTTTTTTGCCACTTTACAAAATAAAAATATTCAGACCTTTGCATACACTGAAAAAGTTCGGCAATCATCGGCAGTCATTATTAATTTTTTCACATGGCGACTCTCCGGGTGCCAATTTGATGCTTTACGCAGGAAAGCGACACACATACATGCGAGGAGATAAAGGTAACATTATCGAGCGTGAATGAGGGCGAGGGGCGAAAGACAATGGGCGCAGTAAAAAAAAAAAAAAAAAAATCTAAAGCTTGGGAGGCAGGGAATCGGGTAGGAGGGCTGAGCGATGACTGGCTACTTTAGCAATTAAAATGTGGGCCAAAGACACAGAGGCTCGCTTTGACCGAGAGACTACGCCATTCATCATCCGAGCTGCCATAAAGCAGCAGTAGATGGAATCTTTGATTTGAGCTTCACGGGAACATAAATCAAAATCCAAACCATGGCCTGTCAGCGCCATCGCCAGAATAACCCATCTGCGGATGAGAGGGGAGGTAAGGAGTTACTCTTCTGCTCTCACGTACGTATAAGATAGATGCGCTTTCCCAGATGCGCACCTTTATGTGTTTTTTGAGGTTCATACTACGCCGCCGCCGCCGCCGCATAATACCCCAACCCGGGCATCATTGCTTCCCAATGCAAAGTTGCCGGATGTTCATTTGGAATTATATATATATTATATATGGCACATATAGACAAACAACCATTCACACTCACATTCATAACTATGGACAATTTGGAGTTGCTAATTAACCTAGCAAATATTACGGGAATAAATTTGACAAATTATTTAAATAGAATTTTGAAAAGTAAAAACAACAAAAAAGGAAAAAAAAGAGTAAAAACTAATTAAAATTGCAATTTTGGGGAAATTAAGTTGTGGAATAAAATCCAAATATTACAGGAATAAAGTTGACAAATTATTTAAATAGAATTTTGAAAAAGTAAAAACAACCCAAAAAAAGGGGGAAAGGAGTAAAAACTAATTAAAGTTGCAATTTTGGGGAAATTAAATTGTGGAATAAAATCCAAATATTACAGGAATAAATTTGACAAATTATTTAAATAGAAATTTGAAAAAGTAAAAACAACAAAAAAAAGGAAAAAAGAGTAAAAACTAATGAAAATAGCAATTTTGGGGAAATTAAATTGTGGAATAAAATCCAAATATTCCAGGAATAAATTTGACAAATTATTTAAATAGAATTTTGAAAAGTAAAAACAACAAAAAAGGGAAAAAAAAGAGTAAAAACTAATTAAAATTGCAATTTTGGGGAAATTAAATTGTGGAATAAAATCCAAATATTACAGGAATAAATTTGACAAATTATTTAAATAGAATTTTGAAAAGTAAAAACAACAAAAAAGGAAAAAAAAGAGTAAAAACTAATTAAAATTGCAATTTTGGGGAAATTAAATTGTGGAATAAAATCCAAATATTACAGGAATAAATTTGACAAATTATTTAAATAGAATTTTGAAAAAGCAAAAACAACAAAAAAGGAAAAAAAGAGTAAAAACTAATGAAAATTGCAATTTTGGGGAAATTAAGTTGTGGAATAAAATCCAAATATTACAGGAATAAATTTGACAAATTATTTAAATATAAATTTGGAAAAGTAAAAACAACTAAAAAGGGGGGAAAAGAGTAAGAACTAATGAAAATTGCAATTTTGGGGAAATTAAGTTGTGGAATAAAATCCAAATATTACAGGAATAAATTTGACAAATTATTTAAATAGAATTTTGAAAAAGCAAAAACAACAAAAAAGGAAAAAAGAGTAAAAACTAATGAAAATGGCAATTTTGGGGAAATTAAGTTGTGGAATAAAATCCAAATATTCCAGGAATAAATTTGACAAATTATTTAAATAGAAATTTGAAAAAGCAAAAACAACAAAAGAGGAAAAAAGAGTAAAAACTAATGAAAATTGCAATTTGGGGGAAATTAAATTGTGGAATAAAATCCAAATATTCCAGGAATAAATTTGACAAATTATTTAAATAGAATTTTGAAAAAGCAAAAACAACAAAAAAGAAAAAAAGAGTAAAAACTAATGAAAATTGCAATTTTGGGGAAATTAAATTGTGGAATAAAATCCAAATATTACAGAATAACTCATCTGCGGATGAGAGGGGAGGTAAGGAGTTACTCTTCTGCTCTCACGTACGTATAAGATAGATACGCTTTCCCAGACGCGCACCTTTATGTGTTTTTTGAGGTTCATACTACGCCGCCGCCGCCGCATAATACCCCAACCCGGGCGTCATTGATCAAGTACCTGGCTCCTGTCAAGTGTCCAGTGGTGTATCTGACCTACCCCGCCCTCTCAACATCCCCTTTACCCGCCCCCCTCCTATTCTCGGTACCTTCAAATACACGCCGCGGAACAAGGAAGTGAGGTCACGCGGCGTGTACGGCCATCCATCTAAATTGCATGACAACGACAGCTAATAAATCATTCATTCATTGTTTAATCTATTGTCTGTCCCGGTGCAAAAAGTCGTGCGCCTGATATGAAGACAAATTCACCCCGTGCAGGTGGGGGCCCCTTCCGAGAGGTTTTTTTTTTACTGTTTCCTTATTAATTAGTAATGTGTTCGTTATGTAGCTCGGGGCAATTAAAAGCAACCATGATTGAAATAACACGCCGGCTCCTCTATCAAGTTAATGCCAAAGTAATTTAAGTCATTTAGTCGTACGTGTTATTTGGCGGAGCCCCCCACCCCCGGTCCCCGCTGCCCCCGCTTGGGAAACATCGTGATTTAGTGGGGCGACCCAAACTCAAAGATGAACGATGGTACCTAGCGCTTCCTTGCAAATAAACGACACATATTCATTCATTTGTTTTTTACCGCTTTTCCTCATGAGGGTCACATGGGGGGGGGGGGGGGTACTGGAGCCTATCCCAGCTGTCTTCAGGCAAGAGGCAGGGCTACACACCGGGCTGCCCCCATGCCACAAAAACATAACATATTCATATGGAAGCTAGAAAACTGACACGGCGCGGTGCAAAGTTGCCGGATGTTCATTTGGAATTATATATTATATATATTTTATATTTGGCACATATAGACAAACAACCATTCACACTCACATTCATAACTATGGACAATTTGGAGTCGCTAATTAACCTAGCAAATATTACGGGAATAAATTTGACAAATTATTTAAATCGAAATTTGGAAAAGTAAAAAAAAAGTGAAAAAAGAGAAAAAACTAATTAAAGTTGCAATTTTGGGGAAATTAAGTTGCGGAATAAAATACAAATATTACAGGAATAAATTTGTCAAATTATTTAAATAGAAATTTGGAAAAGTAAAAACAACAAAAAAAAGTAAAAAATAAAAAAGAAAAGTAAAAACTAATTAAAGTTGCAATTTTGGGGAAATTAAATTGTGGAATAAAATCCAAATATTACAGGAATAAATTTGACAAATTATTTAAACAGAAATTTGAAAAAGTAAAAACAACAAAAAAGGGGAAAAAAGTAAAACTAATTAAAGTTGCAATTTTGGGAAAATTAAGTTGTGGAATAAAATCCAAATATTACAGGAATAAATTTGACAAATTATTTAAATAGAAATTTGGAAAAAGTAAAAACAAAAAAAAGAGAAAAAAAAGATTAAAAACCAATTAAAGTTGCAATTTTGGGGAAATTAAATTGTGGAAAAAAAATCCAAATATTACAGGAATAAATTTTACAAATTATTTAAATAAAAATTTTGAAAAGTAAAAACAACAAAAAAAAAGAGTAAAACCTAAAGTTGCAATTTTGGGGAAATTAAGTTGTGGAATAAAATCCAAATATTACAGGAATAAATTTGACAAATTATTTAAATAGAAATATGAAAAAGTAAAAACGACAAAAAAAGGGGAAAAAAAGAGTAAAAACTAATTAAGGTTGCAATTAAAATTGAGAGGTCTTCGCGCTAACCACTCGACCACCGTGCCGCCCCCACGCCACATATATATTACATATTCATCTGGAAGGAAAAAGAAAACGGACACGGCGCGGTGCATGCGGCTTCCCAATGCAAAGTTGCCGGATGTTCATTTGGAATTCAACCCCCAACCCCGCAAGGATGAATATTTTGGCTCGTCGTCTCCACTGTGAGCCGTGTTTAATTCCGTGTAATTAGAGTAAGTCTGAGTGAAAGCGATGCTGAGGTGGCGTCCCGAACATCACCTTATTACGGAGGGGCGAGGTTCAACCCCCGTGCCCGATTGTTGTACAACACGTGATCTCCTGCAGCTCGGGACGGGTTAATGAGGCTACATTTGGGCGATGCATCTCATTAGCGTAGCCGCAGGGAAGGTTACTAAACAACAACGCTCGCATCCACCTGCGCTTGACAAATGCATGCTTTCATTTTGGCGAGAAACGACCCAAAAAACAGCAGATCAGCACATTGGTTCGCTACAACAGGTGTCCAAAATGCGGCCCGTGGGCCGTCATTCTATCACGTCTTTTACTGGCCCAAACAAATTAAAAAAAATAAATTTTAAAGTTGCAATCTCACAAGAAAATCATCATTTATAAGAATAACGTAATATTTTACGGGAAAATAACAATTTTAGGAACATAAATTTAAATACTAAATTCACTTGTAAAAAAAAAACACTTTAATTGTTAAAAAAATTAAGTTGCATGAATAAAGTCTGAATATTATGATACAAAATAATAAACATTTACAAAAAGAAATGTAACTGAATTAAATAATGTGATGTAATCAAATTAAACCATTAGCAAAATAATATTTACATTTACAAAAAGTTATTGTAAAAAGAAATACAGTTAGATTCTCATGAGAATAACGTTGCAGTTTAAAAATATAAGTCATAAATAAATATAATATTATGTAAATATTATATTTCTAATATAAAAAATATAATAATTTGAGGTTTGAGGTTATAATATTGTGTAAATTATGTAAATAATATTATTATATTATATATGTACAAATGTATAATAATATGGACAAAAATGAAGTCAGAATATAAAGACTAGAAAGTCATAATTTTATCAGAATAAATTAATATTGTGAAAAAAAATTCCACTATTTTTTTTAAGAAAAAAAATTCACAATATTTTTTTTGAAAAAAATTGAAAATAAAAAAAATCTGCATTCATTTGGACAAAAATGAAGTCAGAAAACAAGGACTAGAAAGTCATAATTTTATCATAATAAATTAATATTGTGAAAAAAAAATTCACAATATCTTTTTTGAAAAAAAAAATTTCACAATATTTTTTTGCAAATAAAATTGAAAATAAAAAATTCTGCATTCATTTGGACAAAAATGAAGTCAGAATACAAGGACTAGAAAGTCATAGTTTTATCAGAATAAATTAATATTGAAAAAAAAATTTTTCACAATATTTTTTGAAAATAAAAATTGAAAATAAAATAATTCTGCATTCATTTGGACAAAAATGAAGTCAGAATACAAGGACTAGAAAGTCATAATTTTATCAGAATAAATTATTATTGTGAAAAAAAAATCACAATCTTTTTTTTGAAAAAAAAATTGTCACTATTTTTTTTTTAAATAAAAATTGAAAATAAAAAAATTCTGCATTCATTTGGACAAAAATGAAGTCAGAATACAAGGACTAGAAAGTCATAATTTTATCAGAATAAATTATTATTGTGAAAAAAAAATCACAATCTTTTTTTTGAAAAAAAAAATTGTCACTATTTTTTTGGAAAATAAAAATTGAAAATAAAAAAATTCTGCATTCATTTGGACAAAATGAAGTCAGAATACAAGGACTAGAGAGTCATAATTTTATCAGAATTTTTTTTTTCACAATTTTTTTTTTTTTTTTTAATTTTGGGGGGGAAATTGGGATGGTGAAAAAGTGATTTATATTATGGGAATAAACTAAAATATTACAAAATAATTTGAGACGCTTGTTTTTTTAGTGTCGGGTAAATTATGAATATTATTTTTTTTAAATGTTAATACATTTTTTTTTTTTTTGCCACTTTACAAAATGAAAATATCCTCTGAAAAAGCCGTTGTTCAAAGCCAAAGGTGACGCGGCACCCAAGCACGGGTCGGACCCGTTGTTAGAGTCTGATGCCGTATGATTTACAAGCCATTAGAAGGGATGAGGTAGTGTTGATCCCTCAGATGGCGCATCTTCCGCTGATGGATGATTGAGCTCGGGGACGGGGCTCGGGAGTGACGAAGGGAGGTCAAGAGACGACGTGTGTTCATTTATGCGGCTAAAAGCGCCGTGTGGCACACTGTGTCTGTGCCCGCATGCGGAGCGTGGCATTAGTCAGAGTGTGTAAAGCCCTAGCGGTCAGACGCCGAGATGGGCTGAGGGAGATGAATGGGAGGCAGGTTCACTTTATTACTGTCACTCCTCAGCCGCTCCAACCTCCCCACTATACCACCCGTCCATTAATCACATGTTACAGCCTCCTATCCCTCCCTCTTTTCCATGTCTGGATCTCCTCCCTCCATCTTCTTCGCCACCATCGCCGCATCTTTACAAACTCTCACTTTCTCTTCCCGTCACGCGCTTCCTGTTTTCGTAGCTAATCTCCTGTCTCCGTTTTCCATCTTCCTCACGGTGCCACGCTTTGCTTTTAACTGGAATTCCTGGTCATGGGGGGCCTAGCCTAACCATTTAAGTCAAAATGTAAGGACGTTTTGTCGGTCAGTTCATGCTAACATGTAGCATTAGCCTCATGTTAAATGAGAAACAAAAAAGTCAAGTAGTAGAACCCAAAAATGTCAAAATGTAAAGACGTTATGTCAGTCAGTTCATGCTAGCATGTAGCATTAGCTTCATGTTAGCATGACAAAAGACGAGAAAGAAAAAAGTCAAGTGGTAGACCCCAAAAAAGTCAAAATGTAAAGACGTTATGTCGGTCAGTTCATGCTAACATGTAGCATTAGCTTCATGTTATACGTGACAAAAGACGAGAAACGAAAAAAGTCAAGTGGTATACGCCCCAAAAATGTCAAAATGTAAAGACGTTATGTCGGTCAGTTCATGCTAACATGTAGCATTAGCTTCATGTTATTCATGACAAAAGACGAGAAACAAAAAAGTGAAGTGGTATACACCCCAAAAATGTCAAAATGTAAGTACATTTGTCGGTCAGTTCATGCTAACATGTAGCATTAGCTTCATGTTATACGTGACAAAAGACAAGAAACAAAAAACTCAAGTGGTATACACCCCAAAAATGTCAAAATGTAAGTACATTTGTCGGTCAATTCATGCTAACTTGTAGCATTAGCTTCATGTCATACATGACAACAGACGAGAAACAAAAAAGTCAAGTGGTATACACCCCAAAAAAGTAAAAATGTAAAGACGTTATGCCGGTCAGTTCATGCTAGCATGTAGCATTAGCTTCATGTTATACATGACAAAAGACAAGAAACAAAAAAGTCAAGTGGTAGACACCCCAAAAATGTCAAAATGTAAGGACGTATTGTCGGTCAGTTCATGCTAACATGTAGCATTAGCTTCATGTTATACGTGACAAAAGACGTGAAACGAAAAAATCAAGTGGTAGACCCCAAAAATGTCAAAATGTAGGACGTTTTGTCGGTCAGTTCATGCTAACATGTAGCATTAGCATCATGTTATACGTGACAAAAGACGAGAAACAAAAAAGTCAAGTGGTATACACCCCAAAAATGTCAAAATGTAAGTACATTTGTCGGTCAGTTCATGCTAACATGTAGCATTAGCTTCATGTTATACGTGACAAAAGACGAGAAACAAAAAAGTCAAGTGGTATACACCCCAAAATGACTCATAAAACAAAATAGTTAATTTTTTTTAAATTTTGAGGAGAAATTTTAAATATTTTGAAATTAAACAGCAAATTTAGAAAAATCCGCAATTTTATCAGAGTAAAGCAAAAAAAACGAGTAAAATTTGAAAACTTTACAAGCATAATGTTCTAATATTATGAGTAACATTTAGTAACAAAGTTGAAATATATTTAAAAAATAAATATTACAAAAAATAAAATAAATTTCTCACCACAAGTTGTTATTTTTGCAAAATTATTTTATTATTTTATTATTTTGGATAAAGTTAGTTAAAAAAAATTTAAATTTTGAGGGGAAATTTTAAATATTTTGAAATTAAACAGCAAAGTTTGAAAAATCTGCAATTTTATCAGAGTAAAGAAAAGAAATGATAGAAAACGAGTAAAAATTTGAAAATTTTACAAGCATAATGTTGTAATATTAAGAGTAACATTTAGTAACAAAGTTTAAATATATTTAAAAAATAAATATTACAAGAAATAAAATAAATTTCTCATCACAAGTTGTAATTTTTGCAAAATTATTTTATTATTTTATTATTTTGAATAAAGCAAAAATAATTTTACATTTTTTTAAGTTTTAATACTATGACTCATAAAACAAAATAGTTAATTTTTTTTTAAATTTTGAGTAGAAAGTTTAAATATTTTGAAATGAAACAGCAAATTTTGAAAAATCCGCAATTTTATCAGAGTAAAGCAAAAAAAAAAACGAGTAAAATTTGAAAACTTTACAAGCATAATGTTGTAATATTAAGAGTAAGATTTAGTAACAAAGTTGAAATATATTTAAAAAATAAATATTACAAAAAATAAAATAAATTTCTCACCACAAGTTGTAATTTTTGCAAAATTATTTTATTATTTTATTATTTTGGATAAAGCAAACATAATTTTATTTTTTTTTAGTTTTAATACTATGACTCATAAAACAAAATAGTTAAATTCTTTTTTTTAATTTTGAGGAGAAATTTTAAATATTTTGAAATTAAACAGCAAAGTTTGAAAAATCCGAGTAAAGCAAAAAAAAAAAAACGAGTAAAATTTGAAAACTTTACAAGCATAATGTTGTAATATTAAGAGTAACATTTAGTAACAAAGTTGAAATATATTTAAAAAATAAATATTACAAAAAATAAAATAAATTTCTCACCACAAGTTGTAATTTTTGCAAAATTATTTTATTATTTTGGATAAAGCAAACATTTTTTTTTTAATTTTAATACTATGACTCATAAAACAAAATAGTTAAAAAAAATAAATTTTGAGGAGAAATTTTAAATATTTTGAAATTAAACAGCAAATTTTTAAAAATCCGCAATTTTATCAGAGTAAATTAAAAAAATGATAGAAAACGAGTAAAAATTTGAAAACCTTACAAGCATAATGTTGTAATATGAAGAGTAACATAACTTATATTTAAAAAAATAAATATTACAAAAAATAAAATAAATTTCTCACCACAAGTTGTAATTTTTGCAAAATTATTTTATTATTTTGGATAAAGTCAAAATATGAGAATAAAGTCATAACTACTACTAAAATAACTACTATTTTAGTGCAGCCACTATTTGAGTACTCTACTTGAGTACCTAGTACTAAACCCCGCTCCATATGAAGTACTTTGAGACATAAACAGCAACGAAGTACATGACGCAATACCGCAGCGAATGAGAGCGTTTTGCTGGCCCATAAACATGCAGACTTTAGTTGAGGAACAGCAATTGCGCCTGCAGCGACGCCACCGGCTGTCCCCGCGTCCCAGCAGCCGTCACCCCGTTCTGCGGCTCCCGGGGGCCACACATCACACGCTCATGCTGTGTTTTGCTTTTGGTACATTCTGGATAGATATATATTTATATACAGGGAGATCTCCTGGGTGCTTGGATGAGCTGCGTGCAACATAGATACCAAGGAGAGAGGAAGGGCGGGAGGGAGTTAGGAGAGGCCCCCCGTGGGCCCCGGTTCCTATCGGCTAATGGGTCGGCAGGGATTTGGGGAAGGAGGGTGGAGGTGGACAGAGACGGATGGCTCCTGACAAACTCGCAGTGACAGCCAGTGAATACAGGGCAGCGTAGCAGAAAGGTCAGAGCAAGGGATGGATAAAGGACCGCTTGACTTTCAAAGTTCCGCCTTGCGTGGTGCCAACACGCGTGTGCTGTGGGAATGTTTACTGCTTGTCACTTTAAGAAAAAAAAAAAAAATGAGGCTTCTCATCAATCACCAAAACCCTTCAATGGCTTCTATGTGTGGACTAGAAATGTTTAAACCAGGGGTCTCAAACATGCGGCACATGGGCCAAATGTGGCACGCAGGACACTATTTTGAGGCCCCCGCCTTGATATGAAAGTTTAATGTCAGTGCGGCCCGCGCAAGTTTGATATGGATGCTGTATGGCAGAGGTCTCAAACATGCGGCCCGTGGGCCAAATTTGGCCCGCAGGACACTATTTTGAGGCCCCGCCTTGATATGAAAGTTTAATGTTAGTGCGGCCCGCGCAAGTTTGATATGGATGCTGTATGGCAGGGGTCTCAAACACACGGCCCGTGTGCCAAATGTGGCCCGCAGGACACTACTTTGAGACCCCTGCCTTGATATGAAAGTTTAATGTCAGTGCGGCCCGCGCAAGTTTGATATGGATGCTGTATGGCAGGGGTCTCAAACAGGCGGCCCGCGGGCCAAATGTGGCCCGCAGGACACTACTTTGAGGCCCTCGCCTTGATATGAAAGTTTAATGTCAGTGCGGCCCGCGCAAGTTTTTATATTGATGCTGTATGGCAGGGGTCTCAAACATGCGGCACGTGGGCCAAATGTGGCCCACAGGACACTATTTTGAGGCCCCCGCCTTGATATGAAATTTTAATGTCAGTGCGGCCCACGCAAGTTTGATATAGATGCTGTACGGCAGGGGTCTCAAACATGCGGCCCGCGGGCCAAATGTGGCACGCAGGACACTATTTTGAGGCCACCGCCTTGATATGAAAGTTTAATGTCAGTGCGGCCCCGCGCAAATTTGATATGGATGCTGTACGGCAGGGGTCTCAAACACGCGGCCCGTGGGCCAAATGTGGCACGCAGGACACTAGTTTGAGGCCCTCGCCTTGATATGAAAGTTTAATGTTAGTGTGATACGGATGCTGTATGGCAAGGGTCTCAAACACGCGGCCCGCGGGCCAAATGTGGCCCGCAGGACACTATTTTGAGAAATATTTTTTTTTTTTTTTTTTTTTGAAAACCTGATGCGTCCCAGTCTCAGACCCAGACCCTAGCTCCAGTGTCCTCCAAGTAAATTGAGTTTGAGACCCCTGGTTTAAACGTTCAAATACGTGTGATGTGTAGCGTCCACGGCTTCGTCATTAAGTCTCCACTAAGCTCTGCACCTTCAGAAGAAGAATCAAAGTCTCTCTAAATGAACTCATCACCCCAGAGGCTGGCTTGCTGTGTTTGTTTGTGTGTAGCTGATGTGTTTATTGACTCCGGCGGAGGAGTGGATAAGAGGAGCGCCTCAGACTCAAGAACACTGATCCAGTCAGATGTCACAGGCCCTCAGAACCGCCTCTAATGGGGCCCCGGGGACGTTATCTCTATCTCACCTTCTATCTCCCGTCTGTGGTTGCATCACTCGCTCTGTGCCGCCCATCAGCCCCCCTTGGCTTGTGTTCCCCGCTCTGGTGAGTGTATGTATGATGGTACATCCCGATGATGCTACATCAGCGATGCCAACACTGATTGGCCCCCGTATGCTTGGAGGGTCACGTTCATTCGAGGGTCCCGTTCTGGAATCTATTGGGGTTTTTATTTGCAGACTTGGAAAAAAGGCTGGGAGGATGCTTTCTTCCTGTTCAAGTCCGAGTTGCAAATTTGGCGTTTTGGCAAAATTCATAAGGTCAGATAATGATGGCGGCTGTTGCCATGACGACTAATCAGTTATGATGATGGCTGCGATTGGATGACTTACTGTATTTTCTGGACTATAAGTCGCACAAGGCCAAAAATGCATAATTAGGTAGAAAAAAACATACATAAGTCGCTACGGAGTATAAGTCGCACAAGGCCAAAAATGCATAATTAGGTAGAAAAACACATACATAAGTCACTCCAGAATACAAGACGCACAAGGCCAAAAATGCATAAATGCATAATTAGGTAGAAAAAACCATACATAAGTCGCTCTGGATAATTAGTTTGAAAAAAACATACATAAGTCGCTCCGGAGTATAAGTCGCACAAGGCCAAAAATGCATAATTTGGTAGAAAAAAAACATATATAAGTCACTCCAGAATACAAGACGCACAAGGCCAAAAATGCATAATTAGGTAGAAAAAAATCATACATAAGTCGCTCAGGAGTATAAGTCGCACAAAGCCAAAAATACATAATTAGGTAGAAAAAAACATATATAAGTCGCTCCGGAGTATAAGTCGCACAAGGCCAAAAATGCATAATTCGGTCAACAAAAAAAAAACATACATAAGTCGCTCCGGAGTATAAGTCGCACAAGGCCAAAAAAGTACAATTAGGTAAAAAAAAGAAACATACATAAGTCACTCCGAAGTATAAGTCGCACAAGGCCAAAAATGCATAATTAGGTAGAAAAAAACGTATATAAGTCACTCCAGAGTATAAGTCACACAAGGCCAAAAATGCATAATTAGGTAGAAAAAAACGTATATAAGTCACTCCAGAGTATAAGTCGCACAAGGCCAAAAATACATAATTAGGTAGAAAAAAACATACATAAGTCACTCCAGAGTATAAGTCACACAAGGCCAAAAATGCAAAATTAGGTAAAAAAAAAAACATACATAAGTCGCTCTGGAGTATAAGTCGCACAAGGTAAAAAATGCATAATTTGGTAGAAAAAACACATACATAAGTCGCTCTGGACTATAAGTCGCATAAGGCCAAAAATGCATAATTAGGTAGAAAAAAACATACATAAGTCGATCCGGAGTATAAGTCACACAAGGCCACATGACAAAGACGGAACTTGTGTGACCGGTGACTGATTCCATGTGAGCGCGTATCCATATTTGATTAGCCTACTTAGCGCCATCCTCATCATGTGACATCAGCGAGGACGCGGCACGTCAGCGGCCCGAACAAACAGGAAGGGACAGTTCTCTGCAGGACACCCCTTCTTCCCACCGCTCCGCCATGGCCATACTTCAGCCATGTGTCCATCAACGCCGTCGGGAGGCGTCCATTTCATGTCCTGCGTCCCCCCCCCGTCTGAGGCACCCCTGTCTCTTCGGCAAACGGGGTGACCTTTTCCCCACGTCACATGTCGCGGTCGGTTACGTCAGGACGTCGGCTAAGTGTCAAAATGCGGCGGTGTTTGTGTCTGTACGCTCCCTTAATGGTTTTACCCAAAGAGCACTGCTTTGGAGTGAAACGCCATCTGATAGGAGATGACGGGGGCGACAGCGACGGGGCGGCCGACAAGGTGGTTCTCGTGTCGCCCGGACGCCATCCTATTAGGAAGGGATTACTTGGAGTTCAAGATGCATCAAAATCCTCCATTTTGTGTGTGTGTTTGTCGAGATAGCCATCATAAGGTGTCGGCGCTACAATGGAGCGCATGCTGACCTTGCACCCCCCCCCACGCCCCCAACCCCCCAACCCCAAGAGCTTTAATTTACTGGCACAGCGACGCTGTATGTCTCTTCACTGTCTCGTAAGCCCTTTTCTTCTCCTTCGTGACTTTTTTTACAGCGGACAAAGAACACTTGCGCTCGCACCATCGCCATGTGGGGCGCCCCCCCCCCCCCCCTTAGGGTGCATGATTACCCCCCCCCCATCGCCAGTCCAAGCAGCCCTTTGACTCGAAGACACACGCCAAATTTCCCTCGTCATTAAACACACCAGGGCATTGTCCACGAACAGAAAAAGCTGATCTTTAGAGGTGTGCCAACTGTGGCCCGGGGACCATTTGCGGCCTGCGGCTAATTTCCTGTTGGCCCATGTCACATTGTAAAAATATTACTTGAAAACAACAAAAAAAATTAATAAAATTGCAGTGAATTTTCAAGCACATGGTCAAAATATTCTGAGAGTAGAAGGTTTTTAAAAATAAAATTTTAACCCTAACCTTAACCCTAAAAAAAATTAAAATTTTTAAATTTTATTAGCATAGCGTGGAAATATTGACTTTTTTTGTTGCAATATTAAGAGAATCAAACAAAACAAAATAGTTGAACTTTTTGGAAGGTTATAGGTTCTTATGTTATGAGAATAAAGCAAAAATAATGAAAAAAATTTAAAATAGTTACAAAATAGTTAAAATTTCTTAAAGTTTAAATATTTTGAAATTAAACAGCAAAATTTGAAAAATCCCCAATTTTATCAAAGTAAAGTAAAAAAAATTATAGAAAATGAGTAAAATTTTAAAAATTTACAAGCATAATGTTGTAATATGAAGAGTAACATTTAGTAACAAAGTAACAAAAATAAATATTACAAGAAAAAAATGAATTTCTCACAAGTTGTAATTTTTGCAAAATTATTTTATTATTTTATTATTTTGGATAAAGTCAAAATATTTTGGGAATAAAGTCATAACTGCAAAACAACTTTCAAGAAAAACGTTTGAATATATACATTTAAAAAAACAGCAAACATAAAAAAACAGCTGTAATTTTTTTCCCGAATAAAGTCAAAATATTAAGACAAAGTTTTTTTTTTCTAAAAAGGAAAAGTCTCATAAGACTCAGAAATATTTTTTGAAAAGTTACAATATTTGAAGACACAATTCAAAGTCAAGTTTTATTTTTGGAATATTAAGTTGCAGAAGTTATAATACGGAAATAATCTACAAATATTTTAAAAAATTCCAAAAATTTGAGAAAAAAGTTGGAAAGTTTGAAATTTAAAAAACAGCAAAAATGGTGGAAAATATTGGAAAATGGTATTAATGGATTTTTTAACGTATATCACAATTTTATTATTTTTAATTTAATTTAATTTTATTATATTTTTTTATGATAGACGTGGTTTGCTTTAAAAAAATATCAAGTGGCCCTTGCATCTTTGCCCTTGCATTTTTTACAATGTGGCCCTCACTGTCTCAGACATCTAGTGATTCAGTCTCCAGTCGTTTTTTCGTGAAAAGGCGACAGTATCGACGGCATTCCACCCTAAAATCGCGCCTTTATCAGCTCTCTGCGTTATGGATTACAATAAAGTCATAACTACAAAAAAACAGCAAACATGAAAAAAACATCTGTAATTTTTTTCCCGAATAAAGTTTTTTGATGATAGAAGTGGTTTGCTTTACAAACTATCAAGTGGCCAGAAATATCAAGACCCAGAAATATTTTTTGAAAAGTTACAATATTTGAAGACACAAATCAAAGTCAAGTTATATTTTTTTGAATATTAGTTTGCAGAAGTTATAATACGGAAATAATCTACAAATATTTAAAAAAATTCCAAAATTTGAGAAAAAAGTTGGAAAGTTTGACATCTAAAAAACAGCAAAAATGGTGGAAAATATTGGAAAATTGTATTAATGGTATTAATGGGCTTTTTCACGTATATCACAGAGTGATACATTTTTTGATGATAGAAGTGGTTTGCTTTACAAACTATCAAGTGGCCAGAAATATCAAGACCCAGAAATATTTTTTGAAAAGTTACAATATTTGAAGACACAAATCAAAGTCAAGTTATATTTTTTGGAATATTAGTTTGCAGAAGTTATAATACGGAAATAATCTACAAATATTTAAAAAAAATTCCAAAGTTGGAAAAAAAAAAGTTGGAAAGTTTGACATTTAAAAAACAGCAAAAATGGTGGAAAATATTGGAAAATGGTATTAATGGATTTTTATCATAATTTATTAATTTTAATTTAATTTAATTTAATTATATTTTTTGATGATAGACGTGGTTTGCTTTAAAAAAGATCAAGTGGCCCTTGCATCCCTTCATTTTTTACAACGTGGCCCTCACTGTCTTGGACATCTAGTGAGTCAGTCTCCAGTCATTTTTTGTGAAAAGGCGACGATATTGACGGCATTCCACCCTAAAATCGCGCCTTTATCAGCTCTCTACGTTATGGATTACACCACCGGAATGAAAGCTCCCATCATAACTCTTTTTAATAGTTATGTTTCCCATGTGAAACGCGGTTTTAAGTGCTGCTTTCTGTTCTCGCGTCGAAAACTTGTTCGAGGCGTAGAAGCGTTGCCGTTAATAGGGCAGAACGGCATAGCGTTGTATTTGATAACCGCGGCGGCTCCGGTATGACATCCACGGCCAAAACGATGGCTCCCAGCTCTGCAAACAACCCACCACACCCTCGATCCATTTTTATTGTATTTGAGCAGCAGTGTTATATTTCCTGGCCTCCCCCTTAGCACCACACACACAGGGCACTCCAAACAAAAAATCCATACTATCGACCCGCCAGTGTCACCACAATTACTCTTCCCAAACAGCCATTGAGGACAAATTACATCTGCACTGCCTTTTCACCCGGTCACTATGGCTGAGGAGTCGCTCCCCCCCCACACAACCGCCGCCGGTGCCGCCTCCTCTCTCCGTCCCTCTATTTGCCACCTAAGTGGAGCTATGAATAGGGCCCTCCAACTGGGGATTGGTGCTAAAAAGTGTCCATATTTAAGCATAGCATTGGCACTTTTCCTGAACTTTACTTTTGTGTGTATTTTCTGTACTTTGTGCAACTGATGCTAAACATGAAACGGCGACAGTGGAACCCGAAAAAAAAATTCTAGCCAAGTCCGTTCCTACATGAGGAACGGACCACCTAAAGATGGTCAATCGACACCACGGAAGAGCCAAACCATTCCTGTCCGGATATACCCGTCTCCTTTCATGGATAAATGTTTTGTTTCTTGCACCGAGTTCTCATTCGCAAGCTGTCCTTTCATCTGGTTTCAGGTGGGTCCGTGACCGATGACCGTTGGTGCATCCTAAAGATGGTCAATCGACACCACGAAAGAGCCGAACCATTCCTACCACGAAAGAGCCGAACCATTCCTGTCCGGATATACCCATCTCCTTTCATGGATAAATGTTTTGTTTCTTGCACCGAGTTCTCATTCGCAAGGTGTCCTTTCATCTGGTTTCAGGTGGTTCCGTGACCGATGACCGCCGGTTCATCCTAAAGATGGTCAATCGACCCACAAAAGAGCCAAACCATTCCTGTCCGGATATACCCGCCTCCTTTCATGGATAAATGTTTTGTTTCTTGCTCCGAGTTCTCATTCGCAAGATGTCCTTTCATCTGGTTTCAGGTGGTTCCGTGACCGATGACCGCCGGTGCATCGTAAAGATGGTCAATCGGGTCAATCGACACCACGAAAGAGCCGAACCATTCCTGTCCGGATATACCCATCTCCTTTCATGGATAAATGTTTTGTTTCTTGCACCGAGTTCTCATTCGCAAGCTGTCCTTTCATCTGGTTTCAGGTGGTTCCGTGACCGATGACCGCCTGTTCATCCTAAAGATGGTCAATCGACACCACGGAAGAGCCGAACCATTGCTGTCCGGATATACCCGTCTCCTTTCATGGATAAATGTTTTGTTTCTTGCACCGAGTTCTCATTCGCAAGGTGTCCTTTCATCTGGTTTCAGGTGGGTCCGTGACCGATGACCGCCGGTTCATCCTAAAGATGGTCAATCGACACCACGGAAGAGCCGAACCATTCCTGTCCGGATATATAAATGTTTTGTTTCTTGCACCGAGTTCTCATTCGCAAGCTGTGCTTTCATCTGGTTTCAGGTGGGTCCGTGACCGATGACCGCCGGTTCATCCTAAAGATGGTCAATCGACACTACGGAAGAGCCGAACCATTCCTGTCCGGATATACCCGTCTCCTTTCATGGATAAATGTTTTGTTTCTTGCACCGAGTTCTCATTCGCAAGGTGTCCTTTCATCTGGTTTCAGGTGGGTCCGTGACCGATGACCGTTGGTGCATCCTAAAGATGGTCAATCGGGTCAATCGACAGCACGAAAGAGCCGAACCATTCCTGTCCGGATATACCCGTCTCCTTTCATGGATAAATGTTTTGTTTCTTGCACCGAGTTCTCATTCGCAAGCTGTGCTTTCATCTGGTTTCAGGTGGGTCCGTGACCGATGACCGCCGGTGCATCCTAAAGATGGTCAATCGACACCACGAAAGAGCCGAACCATTCCTGTCCGGATATACCCGTCTCCTTTCATGGATAAATGTTTTGTTTCTTGCACCGAGTTCTCATTCGCAAGCTGTCCTGTCCAGGCTGACTGGTGTGTGTCCCACTTTGAAGACGTCATTAGTTTGTGACCAAAGACAAAGACAACGGTGTTGTGTATGCAAATGTATGCAAACCGAGGAAAATTTTTTAAGCCAATTTTTGATAACTAGACCGGGTTTCTATTTTCAGAGAAAAATAATGTAAATAACAAATCTTTGGGGATCCACCAAAGATCCTCGGCTTGTGTGTCCCACTTTGTCTTTGGGCACGAACTTATGACGTCTTCAAAGACAACGGTGTTATCAAAGAACTATAGAGTTAACCACTGGTGACATAGCCTAGCCAAAGAGCTAACTCCCGGTTCCTGTTTCCATGTATTAGTAAGCTGCTAAAAAGATATTTTGTGACAAAAACATTCAGAGCAACATGTCCACTCGCGATTAGAGGGGGCCCCAAGCCGAGGATCTTTGGTGGAACCCCAAATATTTTTTATTTACATTATTTTTCTCTGAAAATAGAAACCTGGTCTAGTTATCAAAAATTGACGTCAACATTTTTCCTTGGTTTGCGGTTAAAGTACAAGATGGCGCACTTCCTGTCGTGTTATTAAATTCACTGTGCTCTTAAATCTACTTTTTTGTCACAAAATGTCTTTTTTAGCAGCTTACTAATATATAGAAACAGGAACCGGGAGTTAGCTCCTTGGCTAGGCTATGTCACCAGTTGTTTGCTAACACCGTTGTCTTTGAAGACGTCATTAGTTCGTGCCCAAAGACAAAGTGGGACACACAAGCTGAGGATCTTTGGTGGATCCCCAAAGATTTGTTATTTACATTATTTTTCTCTGAAAATAGAAACCTGGTCTAGTTATCAAAAATTGACGTCAACATTTTTAGTAACACGACAGGAAGTGCGCCATCTTGTACTCTTAACTGCAAACCAAGGAAAAATGTTGACGTCAATTTTTGATAATTGAAAAACGCACTAGACCAGGTTTCTATTTTCAGAGAAAAATAATGTAAATAACAAATCTTTTGGGGATCCACCAAAGATCCTCGTCTTGTGTGTCCCAGACAACGGTGTTAGCAAAGAACTATAGAGTCAACCCCTGGTGACATAGCCTAGCCAAGGAGCTAACTCCCGGTTCCCGTTTCCATGTATTAGTAAGATGCTAAAAAAGATATTTTCTGACAAATTTTTTTTATTAATAACACAGTGAATTTAGTAGTGCGCCGTCTTGTACTCTAACCGCAAAATTGTATACAAACCGAGGAAAAATGTCGACGTCAATTTTTGATCACTAGACCAGGTTTCTATTTTCAGAGAAAAATAATGTAAATAACAAATCTTTTGGGGATCCACCAAAGATCCTCGGTTTGTGTGTCCCAGACAACGGTGTTAGCAAAGAACTATAGAGTCAACCCCTGGTGACATAGCCTAGCCAAGGAGCTAACTCCCGGTTCCTGTTTCCATGTATTAGTAAGCTGCTAAAAAATACATTTTGTGACAATTTTTTTTATTAAGAACACAGTGAATTTAGTAGTGCGCCGTCTTGTACTCTAACCGCAAAATTGTATACAAACCAAGGAAAAATGTCGACGTCCATTTTTGATAACTGAAAAACGCACTAGACCAGGTTTCTATTTTCAGAGAAAAATAATGTAAATAACAAATCTTTTGGGGATCCACCAAAGATCCCCGTCTTGTTGCCGCCCTCTAATCGCGAGTGGACATGTCGCTCTGAGGTGTGAAGAAAAGCGTGTTTACATGCACACGGAAGCCCGACACCGCAGAAAAAAAAAAAAAACCCTCGACTATCGATTTTCCAGTCTGCATACACTGCCAAAATCATTTATTCACTATTGGCAGTGGTGCTAGCAACAACCGGCATTTAATGCTCTTAGCTATTAAGTTTCTTTGCAAGTAATCTCCGGGAACGCTCAACCCCCCCCCACACCCACAACCCCCCCCCACACACACACATCAGACAGGGTGATTACATTTTCCTGATGTTATGATGGCCCAGGAGGACATTTAAATGATTTCTGGTGCAGGTGGTGTATACCGGCTTGTCGGCACTTGATTCCTTTTTTTTTTTTTTTTTTTTTTCAAGATGGTGTGTGGGTCCCCTTTCTGAACCGGGATCATCAGTCACCACCCACACACACACACACACATAAACACACAAATACACAAACACTTAGACACACACTGCCTTTATAAAGGATGACGGGGTCTTACACTCTTTTAACCGTAATAGCCGCGGCGCCGTTTACGATGCATTTCTCTTCTCGGCAAGAAAAGACATTTCAAACATATTTGCGAACAATTCATATATGCAAGATTTAAAAAAAAAAAAAAAAAAGTAAAAAAAAAAAAAAAATTTTTTTTGGACGTTAATGTGAATTCCACCACCCCAAAAAAAGTCAAAATAAAAATGCTAGTCGACTAGCAAAAAAGCTTCTGGAACAAAACTAGTCATATTTTTCTTGCTTTAAGTCACTAATAATTATTTATTTATTTTAATACAGTTATTTTATTTTAATACAATTTGGCGCCAAAACAGGAAATTTATGCAAAATAAGGTAATAACTAATTTATTAGAATGTACAACGGTTCCAGTACGTTCATTTGAACATTATTATTATTATTATTATTATTATTATCATATTATTATTATTATTATTATTATTATTATTATTATTATTATTATTATTATTATTATTATTATTATTATTATTATTATTATTATTATTATTATTATTATTATTATTATTATCATTCTTATTCTTATTCTTATTATTATTATTATTATTATTATTATTATTATTATTATTATTATTATTATTATTATTATTATTATTATTATTATTATTGAAATAACCTTTTCCATCAGGTTCTTTTGGAAACTACAAGGCTGATAATTTATGGAAATTTATGCAAAATAAGGTAATAACTAATTTATTAGAATGTACATCGGTTCCAGTACATTCATTTGAACATTATTATTATTATTATTATTATTATTATTATTATTATTATTATTATTATTATTATTATTATTATTATTATTATTATTATTATTATTATTGTTATTGTTATTGTTATTGTTATTGTTATTATCATTATTATTATTATTATTATTATTATTATTATTATTATTATTATTATTATTATTATTATTATTATTATTATTGAAATAGCCTTTTCCATCAGGTTCTTTTGGAAACTAGGCTGATAATTATAAGCAGCTGGTGGCAAATCTCCTAAAGTCCTACATTAATTTCAGCCTGGTGTTTGCATCATCTCCTCTTATGTGTTCATATTCCAGAAATATGCACACTAGATGAATTGACTCTAAATCAGAGGTGTCCAAATTGCAGCCCGGGGACCATTTGGGGCCCACGCTTGTTTCTTGAAACACAATTAAACAAGAAAACAACAGCAAAAAAGGGGGAAAAAATGATTTCAACATTAGGACAGGGAAGAGAGAATAAGAAAAATAAGTCTTAATTTTGCAAGAATAAAATCAAGTAAAATTATTTAAAAACAATATTAAATCACATTCTAGAAATACAATATTATAGGAATAAAGTCCAAATATTATGGGGATAATGTCAAAATATTACAAAAATAAAAATTCCCAAGTTGAAGAAAGTTATGTAGCAAATCAAAAACCAAAAGAATAAAATCAAAATATGTGGAAAAAAAATAAATTTGAAATATTAAATAAAATTAATTTTAAAATATATTTTTGTAATTGCAAGAATAATTACATAAAATTTATAAAATCAAGTCAATTATGATAAAAGAAAAGAAAGTTGTATTCTTATGAGGGGGGAAACATTTTCATTTTATGAGAATAAAATTTTATATGAAGAAACTATTTTAATTTATAAATTATTTATTTATGGACAATAATTTTTTAAAATAAAAAAGAAAAACTATCATTTAGAATAGTAATATAATTACATAATATTGTCCAAACAACAATGGAAAAAATCTGCAGAAATCAAGTAAAATGATTTAAAACCAATATTGCAATATTTGGGAATAAAGTCCAAATATTATGGGGATAATGTTGAAAATATTACAAAAAAAAATTCCCAAGTTGAAGAAAGTTATTTAGCAAATCAAAAACCAAAAGAATAAAATGAAAACATGTGGAGAAAAAAACATAAAATTGAAATACTAAATAAAATTAATTTTAAAATTTTATAGTAATTGTAAGAATTACAAAACATTGAAAAAATCAAGTAAATTATGATAAAAGAAAAAAATTTGTACTCTTATCAGGGGAAAAAAATGGTAATTTTATGAGAAAAAAATTATATGAAGAAACTCCATTTCAGAAGAAATTATTTGTTTATTGAAAATTATTTATTAAAATTAAAAAAATTATCATTTAGAATAGGAATATATTTACATAATATTGTCCAAATACAATTAAACAAGAAAAAAACAAAAAAAACAAAAATCTGCAGAAATCAAGTAAAATGATTTAAAAACAATATTGCAATATTTGTATTAAATAACAACATTATGGGAATAAAGTCAAAATATTGTGGGGATAATGTCAAAATATTATAAAAAAAATCCCAAGTTGAAGAAAGTTATTTAGCAAATCAAAAACCAAAAAAATAAAATCAAAATATGTGAAAAAAACATACATTTGTAATATTAAATAAAATTAATTTTAAAATATGTTAAAATTGATAAAATCAAGTCAATTATGATAAGAGAAAAAAAAGTTGTACTTTTATGAGGAGGGAAAATGTTTTTTCATTTTGGTTTTTAATTTTTTAAATATTTTTTTTAATATTTGTTTATTGCAATTATTTATTAAAATTAAAATTAAAATTAACTATCATTTAGAATTGGAATATAATTACATAATATACAATTAAAAATACAATTAAACAAGGAAATTACAAAAATGGAAAAAAATCTGCAGAAATCAAGTAAAATGATTTAAAAACAATATTGCAATATTTATATTAAATAACAATATTATTGGAATAAAGTCAAAATATTATGGCGATAATGTCAAAATATTACAAAAAAAAATTTCCCAAGTTGAAGAAAGTTATGAGCCGAGACTGAAGTTATTTTTTCACGGACGTGCCAAATGATATATAATTTTCATATCATCTGTTGCTTTACAAAATGTCAACATGGCCGCTGCATTGAATTGGACCAGGTTCGGAGAGATCCACAAAGGTACATAAAACCGAGCACGTACACACACACACACACACACACACACACACGCGACACCACAGGCGTAGCCCAGCAAAAGCACGCCATGTTCGGTTAGGAGGTGACATCAGAATATGCAAAAAAGACTTTGCCGCGGGCCAGAGATTTTTTAATGATGAATCCATTCATTATAGAATAAGGTCATTATGCTTTTGTTGTCATGAAATGTACACATTCATCATCAGTGCAGCCGGGGCCCGGTCCATTGTCCCCCCCGCACCCCCCCCTTTTGCCGTCGACCTTGGATAGTGAATGTATCAAAGAAAAAAAACCTAACCTTCAAACAAACAAACACAAAACAAGTGCGGAATCATGCAAAGTGGTGTTCATCATTAACATCCCCAAGGATAATAACAAACATGGCGGATTTTTATAAATTGCTACATTTTTTTTTTTTCACGTTTTATTGTTTCCGAACCGGAAACACACGCTTGTAATGAAACAGTTTTATCGTTTATGAGAAAATGAATGGGAGGCGGCTGCACGGTGGTGGAGTGGTTAGCGTGTAGATGTCACAGCCGGGAGCTGGGAGGTTCAATTCCACCCTCGGAGTTTGCATGTTCTCCTCGTGCATGCGTGGGATTTCTCCGGGTTCTCCGGTTTCCTCCCAAAATCATTCCAAAAACATGCTAGGTTAATTAGCGACTCCAAATTGTAAAATAAAATATTTTTTTTTATTATTTGTTTTGTTTGTTTCTCATAAAATTATTTTTTATATATATTTTTTAATATTTTGAATTTATTTTTTTTTATTTTAAGTGTTTTTTAATATTATTTAATATTTTGACTTTTTTAAAAACTTTTTTATAAATATTATTTAATATTTTGACTTTATTTTTTTATTTTTTCTTTTAAGTTTTTTTTAATATTATTTAATATATTTTGTTTCTCATAAAATTATGATTAAAAAATATTTTATTATATTATTATTATTATTATTATTATATTATTATTATATATTTTATTTTCTTTAATATTATTTAATATTTTGACTTTATTCTCATAGAATTTGAGCATTTTTCTTTCATTTCTGTGTAATTTTTGTGTAATTAAAAAAAATAAAATGATGGCCTTATTTTTGTTTTGTTTGTTTCTCATAAAATTATTATTAATTATTAATATATTAATATTATTAAAATATTATTTTGTTACTTTATTCTAATGGGATTATGATGATTTTGCCCTAGGATTGGCTGGCCAATTTTTATTTTTTATTTTAAGTTTTTTTTTAAATATTATTTAATATTTTTGACTTTATTCTCATAGAATTGGAGCATTTTTCTTTCATTTCTGCTGTGTAATTTTTCAATAATATTCTGCAAGTATTTATTGTTTTGTTTTTCCATACGTTCCATAAAATGATACAAAATGATGTTATATTTCCTCATAATATTACAACATTATTGTATGATGACTTGTTGTTTGATTACAAAATTTTTATGTTGATTTTTGTTTTGTTTGTTTCTCATAAAATTATGATACATTTTTAAAAGTTTTTTTTTAATATATTATTTAATATTTTGACTTTATTCTCATAGAATTTGAGCATTTTTCTTTCATTTCTGCTGTGTAATTTTTCAATAATATTCTGCAAGTATTTATTGTTTTGTTTTTCCATACTTTCCATAAAATGATACAAAATGATGTTATATTTCCTCATAATATTACAACATTATTGTATGATGACAACATTTTTATGTTGATTTTTTTTACTTTATTCTATTGGGATTATTATGATTTTGCCCTAGGATTATCTGGCCACCAGTCCAGGGTGTACTATATGTTTTTCCTAAATATAATAAAAAAAATAAAATGATGGCCTTATTTTTGTTTTGTTTGTTTCTCATAAAATTATGATAAAAAAAATATCATTTTTTTTAATATTATTTAATATTTTGATTTTATTCTCATAAAATTGGATCATTTTTCTTTCGTTTCTGCTGTGTAATTTTTGTGTAACTGTTTTTTGTTCTCAATAATGTTTTCAATAATATTCCGCAACATTATTTTCCAAAAATTACAAATTTATTTATTGTTTTGTTTTTCCATACTTTCCATAAAATGATACAAAAGGATGTTATATTTCCTCATAATATTACAACATTATTGTATGATGACTTGTTGTTTGATTACAAAAAAAAATATGTTAATTTCTTTACTTTATTCTAATGGTAATATGATGATTATTTTAAGTTATTTTTTTAAATATTATTTAATATTTTGACTTTATTGTCATAGAATTGGAGCATTTTTCTTTCATTTCTGCTGTATAATTTTTAAACTATTTCAACTTTTTTTGTCATCTCATCTGACATATGATGACTTCATTTTAATAATATTCCGCAACATTATTTTCCAAAAATTACACATTTATTTATTGTTTTGTTTTTCCATACTTTCCATAAATTGATACAAAATTATGTTATATTTTCTTATAATATTACAACATTATTGTATGATGACTTGTTCTTTTTTTTTTTTTTTTTTAATTTTTATGTTGATTTTTTTTTTACTTTATTCTAATGGGATTATGATTATTTTTTTTTTCAACTTTTGCTGGGTTATATTTTTTAAATGGTCCAGGGTGTACTAAATGTTTTTCCTCAATATAATAAAAAAAATGATGGTCCTATTTTTGTTTTGTTTGTTTCTCGTAAAATTATTATTATTATTATTTTTATTTTAAGTCTGTGCTACTAAAATAACCTTATGTTTACTCACTTCATTGTCATAAAATTGACTTTTTCTCCTTAGGTTAGAGCTGTTTTTCTTAATATTTTGACTTTATTTTCATAGAATTTGAACATTTTTCTTTCATTTCTGCTGTGTAATTTTTTTTGTTTTATTTTTAATTTTTATGTTGATTTTTTTACTTTATTCTAATGGGATTATGATGTTTTTTGTTTTTTTTTTGCTGGGTTATATTTTTAAAATGGTTCAGGTGCCAATAAAGACAGCTGGGATAGGCTCCAAATTGTCCATAGGTATGAATGTGAGTGTGAATGGTTGTTTGTCTAAATGTTTTTCCTCAATATAATGAAAAAAATGATTTTTTTATTTTTTATATTTTTTTTTTTTAGAATTGGAGCATTTTTCTTCTGTAATTTTTAAACTATTTGTTTTATTTAAATTTTTTTAAAATAAAAATAGCTGCTGGCAGGGTGTACCCCGCCTTTTGCCCAAAGACAGCTGGGATAGGCTCCAGCAAATTTGACTTTTTCTCCTTAGGATAGAGGTGTTTTTCTTAATATTTTGACTTTATTCTCAAAGAATTGGAGCATTTTTCTTCTGTAATTTTTAAACTATTTGTTTTTTGTTTTTTTTATCTTGTTTTTTTTTTTTTTTTACTTTATTCTAATGGAATTTTTTTCAATTTTTGCTGGGTTATATTTTTAAAATGGTTCAGGTGCCAATACAGACAGGTGGCATAGACTCCAAATTGTCCATAGGTATGAATGTGAGTGTGAATGGTTGTTTGTCTATATGTGCCCTGTGATTGGCTGGCCAATCCTCAATATAATTAAAAAAAAATTTATTTATTTTTTTTTTATAATTTTTTTTTTTTAGAATTGGAGCATTTTTCTTCTGTAATTTTTAAACTATTTGTTTTATTTTAAATTTTTAAAAATAAAAATTTTAAAAAATAGTTGCGGGCAGGGTGTACCCCGCCTCTGGGATAGGCTCCAGCACCCCCAATGCGACCCACATAGAAAATTAATGAATGGGAGTAAAATGGACGCGATCACACAACACACACAACATGTCGGCGTTCCTGACGAATCCATTAACCGTCCGCAATAATAAAAACCGGAAGCGATTTAAAGAAGATTTGGATGCGTCTCGTCCTTGTTGGTGATCCCCCCCCCCGCCCCCCCTCTGCAGTCACAAATCCTTCATCCCGAGCACGGACGCAATCTGATATGTGCAGAGGTGGCATATTGGTGCACCCGAGATACAATTGAGACAATGCGGGAGCGATAAATCAGAAAGCTCTACCCCCCCCCACTCCCCCCCCAACACCCATGCTTGATATAGACAGTGCTGCATCAAGCCACGACGACGTCGGTTAGCATAGCATAGCAGGCCTGCATTATGCACACACGGGGAGTAATGAATGTAAAAAAAAAAAAAAATGTCGCCGACGTTCGTTCAGCCGTGCATATTCTGCAAAAAAAAAAAAAAAAAAAAAATCAAACGCTCATGTGTGCGGCAGGAGCTGTAACACGCGGAGTCAAACCTGCTGATTATCTACACCGTAATAACCAAGCAGCCTCCTCTCCTGTGTAATTGGTCCGCAGTGCATCTGCAGCCAAAGCTCGTTAGTGTCACAGCAGAAATAATCACGCAGTAAAAACCCCTCCTGTGACTGATCACCGTATATCATACAAGTACACACTCGCAGATGCATGAATGATTCACTCGTACACTCCGCCGTCCTGATAGGTGGGGCCGTGCACGTTTCAGCATTAATGTGGGAGTCAAACTGGGAATGGGATAGCTTGTCATGTGAAGAAAAAATGACATTTTTTTATTGCTATTTTGCGTTAAAAGCCCAAAAAAATGGACTGGATGCAGCGGCCATTTTGATATCTGACATTTTGTAAGTTATATACTTCCCTGTAAACGTTCTTGTCTTAATATCGCGACTTTGTTCATTTCAGTTAGTGACCTACTGTAGGTGAAAAAGTGCATTATTATTATTATTATTATTATTATTGGCTTTCTTGGTTTTTCTTTTACATTTTTAAAATACTTTATTTTTCATTTTTTTAAACTTACCATTATTTTTTAAATGTATTTTAGTAATATTATTTTGTCCTAACTTAATTTTCGATTGAATTTAAACAATCATTTCTTTCCTTTGTGTTTTTAATAATGATTTTTTTACTTTATTTTTGTCAGGTCACTGCTGTTTTTGTCCATAATTTAATTTAATTTAATTTAATTTAATTTTATTTTATTTTATTTTATTTTATTTTATTTTATTTTATTTTATTTTATTTTATTTTATTTTATTTTATTTTATTTTATTTTATTTTATTTTATTTTATTTTATTTTATTTTATTTTATTTTATTTTGATTGTATAAAATCCTTAAATACTAGCAACTACTAGAAGGTCACTGTAGGTGAAAAAGTGCATTATTATTATTATTATTATTATTATTGTTATTATTATTATTATTATTATTATTATTATTATTATTATTATTATTATTATTATTATTATTATTATTATTATTATTATTATTATTATTGGCTTCCTTGGTTTTTCTTTTACATTTTCAAAATACTTTATTTTTCATTTTTTTTAAACTTACCATTATTTTTTAATTTTTTTAAATGTATTTTAATAATATTATTTTGTCCTAACTTAATTTTCGATTGAATTTAAACAATCATTTTTTTCCTTTGTGTTTTTAATAATGATTTTTTTTACTTTATTTTTGTCAGGTCACTGCTGTTTTTGTCCATTATTTTATTTTATTTTATTTTATTTTATTTTATTTTATTTTATTTTATTTTATTTTATTTTATTTTATTTTATTTTATTTTATTTTATTTTATTTTATTTTATTTTATTTTATTTTATTTTATTTTATTTTGATTGTATAAAATCCTTAAATACTAGCAACTACTAGAAGGTCACTGTAGGTGAAAAAGTGCATTATTATTATTATTATTATTGGCTTCCTTGGTTTTTCTTTTACATTTTCAAAATACTTTATTTTTCATTTTTTTAAACTTACCATTATTTTTTAAATTTTTTAATGTATTTTAGTAATATTATTTTGTCCTAACTTCATTTTTGATTGAATTTAAACAATCATTTCTTTCCTTTGTGTTTTTAATAATGATTTTTTTTACTTTATTTTTGTCAGGTCACTGCTGTTTTTGTCCATTATTTTATTTTATTTTATTTTATTTTATTTTATTTTATTTTATTTTATTTTATTTTATTTTATTTTATTTTATTTTATTTTATTTTATTTTATTTTATTTTATTTTATTTTATTTTATTTTATTTTATTTTATTTTGATTGTATAAAATCCTTAAATACTAGCAACTACTAGAAGGTCACTGTAGGTGAAAAAGTGCATTATTATTATTATTATTATTGGCTTCCTTGGTTTTTCTTTTACATTTTCAAAATACTTTATTTTTCATTTTTTTAAACTTACCATTATTTTTTAAATTTTTTAATGTATTTTAGTAATATTATTTTGTCCTAACTTCATTTTTGATTGAATTTAAACAATCATTTCTTTCCTTTGTGTTTTTAATAATGATTTTTTTTACTTTATTTTTGTCAGGTCACTGCTGTTTTTGTCCATTATTTTATTTTATTTTATTTTATTTTATTTTATTTTATTTTATTTTATTTTATTTTATTTTATTTTATTTTATTTTATTTTATTTTATTTTATTTTATTTTATTTTATTTTATTTTATTTTATTTTATTTTATTCAACTACTAGCAACTACTAGAAGGTCACTTTTATTATTATTATTATTATTATTACTATTATTGGCTTTCTTCCTCTATTTCTTTAAAAATACTTAATCTTTCATTTTTTGAAACTAGCCATTATTTTTAATATATTTTAGTAATATAATTTTTCAAAAACAATAATTTCCTTCCTTTGTGTTTTAATAATATTTTTTCCAAAAGTTTTTTTAACTTTATTTTCGTCAAGTCACTGCTGTTTTATTTTATTTTATTTTATTTTATTTTATTTTATTTTATTTTATTTTATTTTATTTTATTTTATTTTATTTTATTTTATTTTATTTTATTTTATTTTATTTTATTTTATTTTATTTTATTTTATTTTATTTTATTTTTGTTTGAAATTTTATAAAATCCTTAAATACTAGCAACTTCTAGAAGGTCTTAATCAATCACAAACCAGCCTGATTTATTCATCAATATATTTAAAAAAAAAAAAAACGTGCTAGAGCGAAGCCGCAAACTTCGGCGCTCCGACGCGGCGAGGGACGACTCCACTTAATTTTTGTCTCCCATTTTACTTCCCGTCTTCCGCCTTCTGGAAGAGACATTTAATGGCTGCACAAACCCCCCCCCCCCCCCGCCCCCCCAGATGGATTGACAGTGGTCAATTATTGGAGCCCCTCTGTGCTTTATTGATCGGCGGACAAGATTGGTATCTTTGTGCGGCTTGGCGTCCTGCAGGTCATGTGACATTCCGTAACCCCGCCATGGATACAAATGGCACATACATCTACTCAAATGTCACCCGTCAGACATGAAAACATCCAGTCGGGGGTGGGGGTGGGGGGGGGTCACCCCGTTGTTTAGGGTGCCGTTTTTTTTTATTTTTATGTTTGCATCCTTTTTCCAAGACTTGCGCCCCGCAGGTTTGGGAACCACTGAAGCGAATCAGGTCTTCGCAAAGCAAACATTCACTCGGAAAATCCTCACGATGCACCTCACACACGCCGGAACGGGAACGGCGAGCACGCCCTCGTCTCTGCAGTCATCCACGATGACGGGAGATGGCCGCCGGGGGGGGGGGGGTGGCTCGCCGGCACCCCTGACAGCCCGTCACGGGGAGATCACCGCCACATGCTTGTCTGTCCGTAGCGTTGACGGCTGACCCATCAACGCCGGTCGTGCCATCGCTGTCTGCTGTCCACGTTTCTGACAGGTGACAAGACACCTGGGACCCGGTTGGTGGGGGCCACAGCTCCGCTGCCTGTACCTGTTATGACTGCTCTTTCCAAAACATAAAAACCTGATCAAAACCGGTTTTAATCAGCTTTGCGCAATGTACTTGTTCACGGAACTGGTCCCCAAAGACGGGGGCGGGGGTGGCGGGGGTGGCGGGGGGGGGGGGGGGGGGGGGGAACATATGGACCCTGTCGTTTATCATGTCTGCCGCCGAAGAAATAAGAGGCCGTCAGTGGCCTGGCATTGATCCGTGCGCGGGGGCCGCCATTGTTCCCAGTAGCACCTGGCGGACTTCAAATGGGCGACGTGCCGCCTATTGGGAGGCGTTAGCTTACATTTTTTTATGCGTGTATACAACATTAGCTGCACCTGCCAAAGATCCTACGCGTGAGAGATGATGCTGGAGAAGAAAAAATGTCAAATTGCAAAAGTACTCGACATTGGCCGCTAGCTGTAATCTTCAATAAGATACACAAGCACCAGAGTTGACTGCCCAAACAGGCATTTGTTGCTGGTTTGAATGATCGCCCAACAGACACACCAACAATAATAACCATAATAATAATAATAATAAGTCTTATCATGCGGCGTATATTAATATACAATATTACGTCTTTTTAAAAAAGGAAAAAAGGCTTTTTTTCTTTCATATCTAAACTGCTACTAAAATTCTAAATTTATACCAAAATATTACTAAAAAATAAGACTACAATTTTCTCTCCTAATATTATTTTTATTATTATTATTATTATTAATAACAATATATTATTATTTATTATTATTATTTCGTTATTATTATTTTTCCCTGTTAGATTATAACTTTTTCTCTTTTCTTTTAAAATTACTGGAAGTTTTATTTTATTTTGTTATCATTTTAGTTATTTTGTTAAATAATGTTTTTATAATATATAAAATATTAAGATAAAAAAAGTAATATTCTAATTAGAAAAGAGAATAAACTTGGAATATGAGGAAAAATGTCAATTTAGTAGAACTTTTATGAGACATAAACTAATTATATAGATACTATATTATTATATTATATATATTATTATATTTTTTTATTATTTTTAATAATTATTATTATTTTATTTACATTATTTGGGGAAAATCAAGTTGTGGAAAAAAAGTTTAGCATGCTACACAAAAATTACAAAAAAGAAAATGAAAGAAAGCTAAAACAGTTGCAAAATGTTATTTTAAAAAAACAACAGATATAAAATAAATAATATAAAATTTCTTACGAAAATAAAGTCAAAATATTAAGATAAAAAAGTGATATTTTAATTAGAAAAGAGAATAAACTTGGAATATGAGGAAAAATGTCAATTTAGTAGAACCTTTATGAGACAAACTAATTATATATTATTATAAGATAATTATAATATATATAAGATAATTATAATTATAATTATATGTATATTATATTATATTATTTTTTTATTATTTTTAATAATTATTGTTTTTTATTTACATTTTTTGGGGGAAGTTGTGGAAAAAAAATTTGCATGCTACACAAAAATTACAAAAAAAGTTGCAAAAAAAACATTATATAAAAAAACGCTGCAGTTTTACAAAAATAAAGTCAAAATATTAAGATTTTAAAAAAGTGATATTTTAATTAGAAAAGAGAATAAAGTTGGAATATGAGGAAAAATGTCAATTTAGTAGAACTTTTATAAGACATCAACTAATTATATATTATATTATATTATATATATTATTATATTTTTTATTATTTTTATTATTTTTATTATTTAATTATTGTTATTTTATTTACATTATTTGGGGGAAGTTGTGGAAATTATTTTGCATGCTACACAAAAATTACAAAAAAGAAAACAGTTGCAAAAAAAAAACATTATATAAAAAAACGCTGCAGTTTTACAAACATAAAGTCAAAATATTAAGATTTTAAAAAAGTGATATTTTAATTATAATAAGGAAAAATGTCACATGACTGCGCTAGCTGTTTTTTATGGTTAGCTTCCACACGGCAGAAATGATTGTTTTTATTCTAAAATTATGCTAGCACGGGCGATCGGGTTCTGTGATCGGCGTTGAAATTCATTCAGTTGATATAAAAATATATTTACTTGATATTAATATTTAACCCATCCAAGATGGTACTTACCGATAAGCGGAACTAAATAAAGAAGGCCTTCCCGGACCGTCCAATCAAATTGACGCATCCGCACGAGGAACTTGTGTTTTATCGCGCGTTGCCGTGGAAGCGGCAATATTTTCACCTGGCTTTGTTAAAAACACATTTGCTCACTCAGCATTGTCCCGTCTGCAGTAATTCATCATGGCGGCTTTGGGCTATTGATGGCGCCGGCATCCGTTAGCAGGCCCCTGTCAATGATTCACTCGCTAAGCCCATCTGTCAGGCGCCCTCTCCTCTTCCTCGCCAACGCTATTTTGTTCAAGCCCTCCTCTTCCTCGGTTGATGGATGGATCAAGTCGCCGACAGCTTGAAATGGCCGCCATCGACATTAAAAAAAAACAATCGCGTACGTACGTAATCCCTTGCAAATATCGTTTTTTTTATTTTGTACCAAAGTCACCCGCAGCGATATCGTTTATTGCTTCGAAAAAAAAAAAAAAAAAAAAAGGGGGGGGGGGGGGTCGTGTAGCAAGGTGATTTCTGGAGGTGATTGGTAACTGTTTGAGTATTCACAGCTTAGCCAAGGGGACTGATCGATAAATCAACGGTTCGCAGAATCCATCTCGATTGTGCCATTAAATGCTCCCAATACAGTCAATGATGGAGTGAATGGGGGGGGGGGGGGGGCGGATCACAATGAAGAACTAGCAAAGGGGTTATCAAGTGGGGGAGACAAAGCCGGAGGTCCTGATGTTGGGCGCTGATGCGTCCAAGCGTTCAGGTGTGGGCAACAGTGCCACCTGTTGGTGGATACAGGAAGTGCTGGATGACTCGGCTATAAAAAAAAAAAATACATTCTGTTAAAAAGTTGCGGGTTAAAAATTATTTTACCTTTTGTGAAGATATTATTCATTGAAATGTCTAATAATAATAATCATAATATTTATCATTGTGATTGACTTTTTTTTTTTAATTTTTTCTCTATTTTTTTCTTATTTTTCTTAATTTCTTTTATGGGGATAGGTTCCCAAAATACCCCCCAATAATTATTATTAATTATATAATTATAATAATTGTATAATTATACAATTATTACATACGTTTAAAGGCTGTAAAAATATCACCATACAATTTTCTAGCGCATTAATATTTTCTCACATTTTTTAAACACTTTCAAAAATCAAATTTTTAGCGTTTTAATGAACAAACTACAAGGTTTGAGACAATAATTAAAATTTGTCATTGTTCGGCTGTAGCGTTTTTGTATCCTCGTTAAAGGATATTATATCTGTCGTCCTATTTTCTTCCTTCTTCTGTTTCTTTGATTTTTTACACCAGTGATTCCCAAATTAGAAATGTTTCTATTCGGGTGTTGGTCACATGACCTGCCTTACGGGTCTGAATATAAAATAAACCAAATTATGTAACATTTACACTGTAAATGTTCCACAAAAGGTCACATGTTTTATAAAATTTTATACAAATTTTATACAAATTGTATACAAATTTTATACAAATTTTATACAAATTTTATACAATATTATGTCTTTTTAAAAAAGGAAAAAGGCTTTTTTTTCTTTCATATCTCAACTTTGTGCTCCTAAAATGTTATTTTTCTCTCCTAATATTACATTATTATTTTTTTTCTGTTAGATTATAACTTTTTTTCTGTTCTTTTAAAATGACTGGAATTTTTATTTTATTTTATTTATTTTTTGTTATTTTTTGTAATTTGTTTGTTATTTTTTTGTTATTTTTTTGTTATTTTTTTAATAATATTTCTACAATATATCATGGGTCAATAATAAATAGCCACCCCGCTGTTTTTATTTACAAGAAAAATGAACAAACAGGAAAAAACAAGACTGAAGTCAAAAAAATGAATTAAAAAAGTTGAAATTTAACAAGAAAAAGTTGCAATAATATAATTTTAGGAGCATGATGGTAAAATAATAAAATAACACGAGAAACAAAGAAAACAGCAAAATTATTAGGTTGTGGAAAAATGTTTAGCATGCTACACAAAAAATTACAAAACAGAAAATTAAAGAAACCTAAAACAGTTGCAAAATCTTATTTAAAAAAACACTGTAGTTTTACAACAATAAAGTCAAAATATTAAGATGAAAAAAAGTTATATTTTAATTAGAAAAGAGAATAAACTTGGAATATGAGGAAAAATGTCAAACTAATTATATATATACTATATATTATATTATATATATTATTATATTTTTTATTATATTATTATATATTATATTGTAAATTTATAAATAAATATATTATAAATTATTTTTAAATTATATATTATTAATTATATTATTTTATATATACATATATATCTATACTATATATATATATAGCAAAAAAAAAGTGGCACACTAACATCCTTTTAGTGTGGCCCTCTCTGGAAAATCTTTCTAAATGCAGTTGCAAAATGTTGTAAAAAAAAAAAACAGCAGATATAAAAAAAATACTGTAGTTTTACAACAATAAAGTCAAAATATTAAGATAAAAAAAGTTAAATTTTAATTAGAAAAGAGAATAAACTTATATGAATATGAGGAACTTTTATGAGACATAAACTAATTATATATATACTATATATTTTATATATTATTATATTTTTTAAATTATATTATATTATAAATGTATAAATAAATATATTATAAATTTTATTTAAATTATATATTTTTATTATATATTTTTAATTATATTATATTAATTATATTATATTATATTATATATATATATATATATATATATATATATATATATATATATATATATATATATATATATATATATATATATATATATATATATAGCAAAAAAAAAGTGGCACACTAGGCTCCTTTTAGTGTGGCCCTCTCTGGAAAACCTTTCTAAATGCTAACCCCTGCTAGCGGCTGTTTCAAAACCGCTTCTAAACAGCCACCCAAGACCAGGACCCCCCCTTCCCCCCTTGTCACAACTGTATCCCATCCCCATCCTGAGCCCGATGAAGGCTAGCAAACAAACAAATAAAGGTGACAGGAACAAGCCAAACGAGTCGCACGCTCGTCTCGCCGTCGACATCACGGCAGCGCTCACGCTTCCTGTTCCGAGAGGCCGCCCGCGCCCGTCGAGTGACCTCGTCCCATCAGAACGAACACGAACGCGAACGCGAGCGCTCACGTCCGCGGGAGCTGCGTTGCTCTGTCACAAGACATGTCCCACATTTGCCGTCGCCGTCGTCGGCCAACAGGATGAGAGTGTCTGTCAGGTTGAGCTGACACGCACGCCACTTCACCGGGCCGCTGACAGAGGGCCACGCCACGCTGTCACTTCTCCCACATCCATCGCCGGAGGACAAACATGACCACACGCACACACACACACACACACACACGCCGTCACGCGCACTCATACGTTAATAACGCCAGCGTAAACAGAGCTGGAATCAGTGAAGGGACGTGACTGACGGTCTGGCTTTGATGGCTGACGACGCCGCGGAGCTCCGTGTCAGGCCTCATTCTTACAATCTCCAGCTGTCACATCAAACCCTCTGATGCTGATGCTGCCCCCGCCACCGTGGCACCCCCGTGCAGCCCCACCAGGGCCCCATCATCAGTGGATAAATATCACCTTGGCCTCAGAAAAAAGCATTTTTAAAAAAACTTTTTAAAAAACTTAAAAAAAAACTTGTTAAAAAACTTGTTAAAAAACTTGTTAAAAAACTTGTTAAAAAACTTGTTAAAAAACTTGTTAAAAAACTTTAAAAAAAACTTGTTAGAAAACTTGTTAAAAAACTTGTTGAAAAACTTGTTAAAAAACTTGTTAAAAAACTTTTTAAAAAACTTGTTAAAAAACTTAAAAAAAACTTGTTAAAAAACTTAAAAAAAACTTAAAAAAAAAACTTTTTAAAAAAACTTGTTAAAAACTTACGTAAAAAAAACTTGTTAAAAAAGTTGTTAAAAAACCCGTAAAAAAAACCTGTTAAAAAACTTTAAAAAAAAACTTTAAAAAAACTTGTTAAAAAACTTAAAAAAAAAACTTGTTAAAAAACTTAAAAAAAACTTGTTAAAAAACTTAAAAAAAACGTTTTAAAAAAACTTGAAAAAACTTTTAAAAAAACTTGTTAAAAAACTTGTTAAAAAACTTGTTAAAAAACTTGTTAAAAAACTTGTTAAAAAACTTTAAAAAAAAAACATGTTAAAAAACTTGTTAAAAAACTTGTTAAATAACTTGTTAAAAAACTTGTTAAAAAACTTGTTAAAAAACTTTAAAAAAAAAAACTTTAAAAAAACTTGTTAAAAAACGTAAAAAAAAAACTTGTTAAAAAACTAAAAAAAAACTTTAAAAAAAACTTTAAAAAAAACTTGTTAGGGACGTGACTGACGGTCTGGGTTTGATGGCTGACGACGCCGCGGAGCTCCGTGTCAGGCCTCATTCTTACAATCTCCAGCTGTCACATCAAACCCTCTGATGCTGATGCTGCCCCCGCCACCGTGGCACCCCCGTGCAGCCCCACCAGGGCCCCATCATCAGTGGATAAATATCACCTTGGCCTCAGAAAAAAGCAGTTTTTAAAAAACTTTTTAAAAAACTTAAAAAAAAAAATAAAAAAAACTTGTTAAAAAACTTGTTAAAAAACTTGTTAAAAAACCTGTTAAAAAACTTTTTAAAAAACTTTTTAAAAAACTTAAAAAAAAAAATAAAAAAAACTTGTTAAAAAACTTGTTAGAAAACTTGTTAAAAAACTTGTTAAAAAACTTCAAAAAAAAACTTGTTAGAAAACTTGTTAAAAAACTTGTTAAAAAACTTGTTAAAAAACCTGTTAAAAAACTTGTTAAAAAACTTAAAAAAAAAACTTGTTAGAAAACTTGTTAAAAAACTTGTTAAAAAACTTTAAAAAAAAACTTGTTAGAAAACTTGTTAAAAAACTTGTTAAAAAACTTGTTAAAAAAACTTGTTAAAAAAATTGTTAAAAAACTTTTTAAAAAACTTGTTAAAAAACTTAAAAAAAAACTTGTTAAAAAACGTAAAAAAAACTTGTTAAAAACTAAAGAAAAACTTGTTAAAAAAGTTGTTAAAAAACCTGTAAAAAAACCTGTTAAAAAACTTTAAAAAAAAAATTAAAAAAAAACTTGTTAAAAAAACTTAAAAAAAAACTTGTTAAAAAACTTAAAAAAAACTTGTTAAAAAACTTAAAAAAACTTTTTAAAAAAACTTGAAAAAACTTTTAAAAAAACTTGTTAAAAAACTTGTTAAAAAACTTTAAAAAAACTTGTTAAAAAACTTTAAAAAAACATGTTAAAAAACTTGTTAAAAAACTTGTTAAAAAACTTGTTAAATAACTTGTTAAAAAACTTGTTAAAAAACTTGTTAAAAAACTTAGAAAAAAAAAACTTTAAAAAAACTTGTTAAAAAACGTAAAAAAAAAACTTGTTAAAAAACTAAAAAAAAACTTGTTAAAAAACTTGTTATAAAACTTTAAAAAAAACTTTAAAAAAAACTTGTTAGGGACGTGACTGACGGTCTGGGTTTGATGGCCCCATCATCAGTGGATAAATATCACCTTGGCCTCAGAAAAAAGCAGTTTTTAAAAAACTTTTTAAAAAACATAAAAAAAAACTTGTTAAAAGACTTGTTAAAAAACTTTAAAAAAAACTTGTTAAAAAACTTTTTTAAAAAAACTTGTTAAAAAACTTGTTAAAAAACTTGTTAAAAAACTTAAAAAAAAAACTTGTTAAAAAACTTTAAAAAACTTTAAAAAAAAACTTGAAAAAAAACTTGTTAGAAAACTTTAAAAAAAACTTGTTAAAAAACTTGTTTAAAAAACTTGTTAAAAAACTTGTTAAAAAACCTGTTAAAAAACCTGTTAAAAAACTTTTTAAAAAACTTTAAAAAAAACTTGTTAAAAAACTTAAAAAAAACTTGTTAAAAAAACTTGTTAAAAAACTTGTTAAAAACTTACGTAAAAAAAATTGTTAAAAAACTAAAGAAAAACTTGTTAAAAAACTTGTTAAAAAACCTGTTAAAAAACCTGTTAAAAAACTTAAAAAAAATAAACTTTAAAAAAAACTTAAAAAAACTTGTTAAAAAACTTTAAAAAAAAAACTTGTTAAAAAACTTTAAAAAAAACTTGTTAAAAAACTTAAAAAAACTTGTTAAAAAACTTAAAAAAAAACTTTTTAAAAAAACTTAAAAAAAACTTTAAAAAAACTTAAAAAAAAACTTTTAAAAAAACTTGTTAAAAAACTTGTTAAAAAACTTGTTAAAAAACTTTAAAAAAAAACTTGTTAAAAAACTTGTTAAAAAACTTGTTAAATAACTTGTTAAAAAACTTGTTAAAAAACTTGTTAAAAAACTTAAAAAAAAACTTTAAAAAAACTTGTTAAAAAACTTAAAAAAAAACTTGTTAAAAAACTTTTTTAAAAAAACTTGTTAAAAAACTTGTTAAAAAACTTGTTAAAAAACTTAAAAAAAAAACTTGTTAAAAAACTTTAAAAAACTTAAAAAAAAAACTTGAAAAAAAACTTGTTAGAAAACTTTAAAAAAAACTTGTTAAAAAACTTGTTTAAAAAACTTGTTAAAAAACTTGTTAAAAAACCTGTTAAAAAACCTGTTAAAAAACTTTTTAAAAAACTTTAAAAAAAACTTGTTAAAAAACTTAAAAAAAACTTGTTAAAAAAACTTGTTAAAAAACTTGTTAAAAACTTACGTAAAAAAAATTGTTAAAAAACTAAAGAAAAACTTGTTAAAAAACTTGTTAAAAAACCTGTTAAAAAACTTAAAAAAAATAAACTTTAAAAAAAACTTAAAAAAAACTTGTTAAAAAACTTTAAAAAAAAACTTGTTAAAAAACTTAAAAAAACTTGTTAAAAAACTTTAAAAAAAAAACTTGTTAAAAAACTTTAAAAAAAACTTGTTAAAAAACTTAAAAAAACTTGTTAAAAAACTTTAAAAAAAACTTTTTAAAAAAACTTTAAAAAAACTTTAAAAAAACTTAAAAAAAACTTTTAAAAAAACTTGTTAAAAAACTTGTTAAAAAACTTGTTAAAAAACTTTAAAAAAAAAACTTGTTAAAAAACTTGTTAAAAAACTTGTTAAATAACTTGTTAAAAAACTTGTTAAAAAACTTGTTAAAAAACTTAAAAAAAAAACTTGTTAAAAAACTTTAAAAAACTTTAAAAAAAAACTTGAAAAAAAACTTGTTAGAAAACTTAAAAAAAAACTTGTTAAAAAACTTGTTTAAAAAACTTGTTAAAAAACTTGTTAAAAAACCTGTTAAAAAACCTGTTAAAAAACTTTTTAAAAAACTTAAAAAAAAACTTGTTAAAAAACTTAAAAAAAACTTGTTAAAAAAACTTGTTAAAAAACTTGTTAAAAACTTACGTAAAAAAAATTGTTAAAAAACTAAAGAAAAACTTGTTAAAAAACTTGTTAAAAAACCTGTTAAAAAACCTGTTAAAAAACTTAAAAAAAATAAACTTTAAAAAAAACTTAAAAAAACTTGTTAAAAAACTTTAAAAAAAAACTTGTTAAAAAACTTTAAAAAAAAAACTTGTTAAAAAACTTAAAAAAACTTGTTAAAAAACTTAAAAAAAAAACTTTTTAAAAAAACTTAAAAAAAACTTTAAAAAAACTTTAAAAAAAACTTTTAAAAAAACTTGTTAAAAAACTTGTTAAAAAACTTGTTAAAAAACTTGTTAAAAAACTTTAAAAAAAACTTGTTAAAAAACTTGTTAAAAAACTTGTTAAATAACTTGTTAAAAAACTTGTTAAAAAACTTGTTAAAAAACCTGTTAAAAAACCTGTTAAAAAACTTAAAAAAAATAAACTTTAAAAAAAACTTAAAAAAACTTGTTAAAAAACTTTAAAAAAAAAACTTGTTAAAAAACTTTAAAAAAAAACTTGTTAAAAAACTTAAAAAAACTTGTTAAAAAACTTTAAAAAAAACTTTTTAAAAAAACTTAAAAAAAACTTTAAAAAAACTTAAAAAAAAACTTTTAAAAAAACTTGTTAAAAAACTTGTTAAAAAACTTGTTAAAAAACTTTAAAAAAAAACTTGTTAAAAAACTTGTTAAAAAACTTGTTAAATAACTTGTTAAAAAACTTGTTAAAAAACTTGTTAAAAAACTTAAAAAAAAACTTTAAAAAAACTTGTTAAAAAACTTAAAAAAAAACTTGTTAAAAAACTTTTTTAAAAAAACTTGTTAAAAAACTTGTTAAAAAACTTAAAAAAAAAACTTGTTAAAAAACTTTAAAAAACTTAAAAAAAAAACTTGAAAAAAAACTTGTTAGAAAACTTTAAAAAAAACTTGTTAAAAAACTTGTTTAAAAAACTTGTTAAAAAACTTGTTAAAAAACCTGTTAAAAAACCTGTTAAAAAACTTTTTAAAAAACTTAAAAAAAAACTTGTTAAAAAACTTAAAAAAAACTTGTTAAAAAAACTTGTTAAAAAACTTGTTAAAAACTTACGTAAAAAAAATTGTTAAAAAACTAAAGAAAAACTTGTTAAAAAACTTGTTAAAAAACCTGTTAAAAAACCTGTTAAAAAACTTAAAAAAAAATAAACTTTAAAAAAAACTTAAAAAAACTTGTTAAAAAACTTTTAAAAAAAACTTGTTAAAAAACTTAAAAAAACTTGTTAAAAAACTTTAAAAAAAAAACTTGTTAAAAAACTTTAAAAAAAACTTGTTAAAAAACTTAAAAAAACTTGTTTAAAAACTTTAAAAAAAAACTTTTTAAAAAAACTTTAAAAAAACTTTAAAAAAACTTAAAAAAAACTTTTAAAAAAACTTGTTAAAAAACTTGTTAAAAAACTTGTTAAAAAACTTTAAAAAAAAACTTGTTAAAAAACTTGTTAAAAAACTTGTTAAATAACTTGTTAAAAAACTTGTTAAAAAACTTGTTAAAAAACTTAAAAAAAAAACTTGTTAAAAAACTTTAAAAAACTTTAAAAAAAAACTTGAAAAAAAACTTGTTAGAAAACTTTAAAAAAAACTTGTTAAAAAACTTGTTTAAAAAACTTGTTAAAAAACTTGTTAAAAAACCTGTTAAAAAACCTGTTAAAAAACTTTTTAAAAAACTTAAAAAAAAACTTGTTAAAAAACTTAAAAAAAACTTGTTAAAAAAACTTGTTAAAAAACTTGTTAAAAACTTACGTAAAAAAAATTGTTAAAAAACTAAAGAAAAACTTGTTAAAAAACTTGTTAAAAAACCTGTTAAAAAACCTGTTAAAAAACTTAAAAAAAATAAACTTTAAAAAAAACTTAAAAAAACTTGTTAAAAAACTTTAAAAAAAAACTTGTTAAAAAACTTTAAAAAAAAAACTTGTTAAAAAACTTAAAAAAACTTGTTAAAAAACTTAAAAAAAAAACTTTTTAAAAAAACTTAAAAAAAACTTTAAAAAAACTTTAAAAAAAACTTTTAAAAAAACTTGTTAAAAAACTTGTTAAAAAACTTGTTAAAAAACTTGTTAAAAAACTTTAAAAAAAACTTGTTAAAAAACTTGTTAAAAAACTTGTTAAATAACTTGTTAAAAAACTTGTTAAAAAACTTGTTAAAAAACTTAAAAAAAAACTTTAAAAAAAACTTGTTAAAAAACTTTAAAAAAAAACTTTAAAAAAAAACTTACAAAAAACTTGTTAAAAATCTTGTTAAAAAACTTGTTAAAAAACGTAAAAAAAAAACTTGTTAAAAAACTAAAAAAAAACTTGTTAAAAACTTGTTATAAAACTTTAAAAAAACTTTTTTTAAAAACTTGTTAGGGACGTGACTGACGGTCTGGGTTTGATGGCTGACGAGGCCGCGTGTCCGTGTCAGGCCTCATTCTTACAATCTCCAGCTGTCACATCAAACCCTCTGATGCTGATGCTGCCCCCGCCACCGTGGCACCCCCGTGCAGCCCCACCAGGGCCCCATCATCAGTGGATAAATATCACCTTGGCCTCAGAAAAAAAAAAGGCCTTCTCGACCATCTCCCAGCAGGCCACCAAAGCCTTTTGGTTCGAAACCAAAAGGAATCGAACCATCCACTCTTGTAAAATGTTGGTAGTTGTCTTGTTCTAACAGCTCGGCTCTTCCAAGCTATCACGTTTGTAGCTGGGAATGAAGTCAACATGCAGAAATGAAATAGGAATGTTAAAAAACTTGTTAAAAAACTTGTTTAAAAACTTGTTAAAAAAACTTGTTAAAAAACTTAAAAAAAAACTTTTAAAAAAACTTTAAAAAAAATTGTTAAAAAACTTAAAAAAAATTGTTAAAAAACTTGTTAAAAAACTTAAAAAAAACTTGTTAAAAAAAGTTGTTAAAAAACTTTTAAAAAACTTGTTAAAAAACTTAAAAAACTTTTTTTTTAAAATTGTTTAAAAACTTAAAAAAAACTTGTTAAAAAACTTTTTTAAAAAACTTGTTAAAAAACTTAAATAAACTTGTTAAAAAACTTTTAAATTTTTTTTTAATTTGTTAAAAAACTTGAAAAAAAACTTGTTAAAAAAAACTTAAAAAAAAAAATTTAACTAGTTAAAAAACTTGTTAAAAAACTTGTTAAAAAACTTGTTAAAAAACTTAAAAAAAACTTGTTAAAAAAACTTTAAAAATCTTGTTAAAAAACTTAAATTTTTTTTAATTTCTTAAAAAACTTAAAAAAAACTTGTTAAAAAACTTAAAAAAAACTTTTTAAAAAACTTAAAAAAAATTTTTTAAACTTGTTAAAGAACTTGTTAAAAAATGTTAAAAATATTTAAAAAAAACATTAGCATCTCCATCACTCGCTCTTGTCCTCGGTTTTTTATAATATAGGGTAATATGTCGGGTTTAAATATCCTGATTAATAATAATTATTATTATTATTAGTAATCACCCTCATCAAAGGTAAAGTTTGCTCAGCTTTGGGTTTTACATGATTATTAATAAATATCTGAAAAAATGTTGCACTTATGGTTGAATATATGTTTTATATTTTTTTTATGTATACATATATATCATATGTTTTTTAAAATGATTCAACCCGTGAAATGTATTATTATTATTATTATTATTATTATTATTATTATTATTATTATTATTATTATTATTATTATTATTATTATTATTATTATTATTATTATTATTATTATTATTATTAAGATATGCCTTTATTTGTCCCTCAGTAGGGAAATTTGCAAAAAAATAATTTAAAAAAATAAAATTAATAATTTTATATATTATATATATAATAACAATTATTATATATAGAATAATTATTATTATATTATTACATTATCATTGTCATTTGAGTGCATTTTTCCTTCTATTGGCTCACATCGCCCTCTAGTGGCTAACATCCAAATTAGCTCAACCTGGTGGTTGAAGTATCACCTTCCAGTTAGACAGTAATATATATTTTATATGTAATATTTCATGAGAAATCACATATATGTTATGATATGGTTAATTTTAGGGCTAAATGTGATTCATGTGCTGACATCTCCAATATCACTGTGTTGTACTGCAATCCTACCGTGTTGTACTCCAATCCAACCATGGTGTACTCCAACCCCACTGTGTTGTATTGTACTCCAATCACACTGTGTTGTACTCCAATCCCACCGTGTTGTGTTTTACTCCAACCCCACCGTATAGTACTCCAATCCTTGTTTCGTTGTACTCAATCCCACTGTGTTGTGTTGTACTTCAATCCCACTGTGTTGTGTTGTACTCCAACCCCACCGTGTTGTACTTCAATCCCACAGTGTTTTCTTGTACTCCAACCCCACCATGTTTTGTTGTACTCCAATCCCACAGTTTTGTGTTGTGTTGTACTCCAATCCCACCATGTTTTGTTGTACTCTAATCCCACAGTTTTGTGTTGTCTAGTACTCCAATCCCACCATGTTTTGTTGTACTCCAATCCCACAGTGTTGTTGTGTAGTACTCCAATCCCACCATGTTTTGTTGTGTAGTACTCCAATCCCACAGTGTTGTGTTGTGTAGTACTCCAATCCCACAGTGTTGTGTTGTGTAGTACTCCAATCCCACAGTGTTGTGTTGTACTCCAATCCCACAGTGTTGTGTTGTACTCCAATCAAACAGTGCTGTACTCAATCCCACAGTGTTGTGTTGTACTCCAACCCCACAGTGTTGTGTTGTACTCCAACCCCACAGTGTTGTACTCCAATCCCACCATGTTGTGTTGTGTTGTACTCCAACCCCACCGTGTAGTACTCCAATCCCACAGTGTTGTGTTGTGTAGTACTCCAATCCCACCATGTTTTGTTGTACTCCAATCCCACAGTGTTGTGTTGTACTCCAACCCCACCGTGTTGTACTCCAATCCCACCATGTTTTGTTGTACTCTAATCCCACAGTGTTGTGTTGTCTAGTACTCCAATCCCACCATGTTTTGTTGTACTCCAATCCCACAGTGTTTTGTTGTACTCCAATCCCACAGTGTTGTGTTGTCTAGTACTCCAATCCCACCATGTTTTGTTGTACTCCAATCCCACAGTGTTGTGTTGTACTCCAACCCCACCGTGTTGTACTCCAATCCCACCATGTTTTGTTGTACTCTAATCCCACAGTGTTGTGTTGTCTAGTACTCCAATCCCACCATGTTTTGTTGTACTCCAATCCCACAGTGTTTTGTTGTACTCCAATCCCACAGTGTTGTGTTGTGTTGTACTCCAATCCCACCATGTTTTGTTGTACTCCAATCCCACCATGTTTTGTAGTACTCCAATCCCACACTGTTGTGTTGTGTAGTACTCCAATCCCACCATGTTTTGTTGTACTCCAATCCCACAGTATTGTGCTGTACTCCAATCACTCCCAAAGCACATGTGGTTACATAATCCTTCCACCAGGGGGCAGTGTTCTCCCATAAACATTCATTTAGGATAACACCCCCCTTTCACCCCCCCAGCCAGCCTGTTAGGAGTATTAATAGGAGGCAGATGTACTGCGGCATTAATCTGCAGTTACTTATGCATTCCAGACTTATTAATATCAAAAATGAATCAAATAAACGTAAAACTACTTCAAATGTTCAGGGAGTTAAAAGCCATCAATTTAGCTTCTACGTCTGGGAGATCACATGACCCATCACATGACCCATCACATGACCCATCAGCGGCGTGGAGGAACTCCGTATTACTTAACTTCTGCAAGGCGGCCATTAAATGACACTTGGGCCCATAAGGGCATGCCCATAATGCATCAGAATCTTGACAGTTCCACGGAATTTTAACTTAGTAGAACACCTTGTTGGTTAACCGGGAATATTCTTCACGTTGTCATTCCGGGCGATCCCAGCAAGGAAGGGAGACAGATTAACCGGAGAGGATTATGTTCTACTTTCCGTCTGGGAAGCATTTCGGAAGAAAGCAGGAAAAAGAGTTTGTTGGTGATGTAAACACTGGAAGTACGATCAACGCTTGGGTTTTATTTCCAAGGAATTTTGATACGGGAAATGAAGGAAATAATCCGTCATATTAATGATTCCATCCGTCACAGAAAATATTTGATGATTTTCCACGGATTTGATCGGGAAGTGCGATCGGAAATATGAAAAGCTGGAGGATCTAGCGAATGCCAACACGACTCATTCGTCTTCTGTCATGGAGCCAGAAGCCGAAGAAAGGGGGGGTTCAGACTTCCCGCTCCCCCGCTACGTGGTCCAGATCTTCCCGGTTGATCCCTAGACTGGTCCTGGGTCTTCCCCGAAGCTTCCAACCGGTCGGACGTGCCCTACAGGTCGGTCCTACAGTCGGTCCCACAGGTCGGTCCTACAGGCCGGTCCTACAGGTCGGTCCTACAAGCTGGTCCTACGGCCGGTCCCATGGCCGGTCCTTACAGCCTATCCTTACGGCCGGTACTACGGCTGGTCCTACAAGCCAGTCCTACAGGTCGGTCCTACAAGCCAGTCCTACGGCCGGTCCTACAGGCTGGTCCTACGGCCGTTCCTACAAGCCGGTCCTACGGCCGGTCCTACAGCCGGTCCTACAGGTTGGGCCTACAAGCCAGTCCTACAGGTCGGTGCTACAGGCCAGTTCTACGGTCGGTCCTATGGCCGGTCCTTTGGCCGGTCCTACGGCCGGTCCTACGGCCGGTCCTACTGGCTTCTCCTATGGCCGGTCCCACGGCCGATCCTATAGGCCGGTCCTACGGGCCGGTCCTACAAGCCGGTCCTATGACCGGTCCTACAGGCCGGTCCTTACGGCCGGTACTGCGGCCGGTCCTACAGGCTGGTCCTACGGCCGGTCCCATGGCCGGTCCCATGGCCGGTCCTACAGGCCGGTCCTACGGCCGGTTCTACAGGCCGGTCCTTACGGCCGGTACTACGGCTGGTCCTACAGGCCGGTCCTACAGGCCGGGTCGGTCCTACAGGCCGGTCCTACAGGTCGGTTCTACGGCCGGTCCTACAGGCCGGTCTGGTCCTACAGGCCGGTCCTACGGTCGGTCCTATGGCCGGTCCTTATGGTCGGTCCTACGGCCGGTCCTACGGCAGTTACTTACAAGCAGTTACTTACAAGAATATGGTATTATTTTCAGGAAAAATAAATAACATTTTAGTAGCACAAAGTTGAAATACGTTCCGGGTCTGGGAACTCCTTGGTGTGCTCCCGGTGGAGCTGGAGGAGGTGGCCGGGGGCCGGGAAGTCTGGGCTTCCTTACTGAGACTGCTGGAATGGATGGATGAAAGTTGAAATATTACTATTAAGTCTAAATATTCATAGCCAAAAGTCCAAATTATGAGAAGAAAACTGAAAAAAAAATTGCTTCGGTTTTTGTCAGAGATTTTATTAATACGAATAAACAAATAACAAAAACCAAGGCTCTGCTGTATTTCGGTTCCAACGTATGGAGCCGTCCAGGACCCACTTCCGGGTCGGGGCGCATTATTCCGAGGTCAGTCCAAGGTATGACCGACATTTACGTCACAACGCCGTGACACGGAGCTCATCAGGTTATGGTGTTGTACCGACAACCTCCGTCCCGCCGTCATTACGACCCTGCCCTGCTTCTTGGATGGATTACTATTCTATTCCCAAACACTCACATTCCGGATATGGAAGCTTCGTGTCCGCATGAATGATTCGAAAAGTCTGGACTGTACAGTTGGCGTTGACTCCGACAGGGAATCCTCCCCAGCGTCGGAATTCTTCCCAATTCAGCGTGGCCCCCTGTTCCCCTGGTGTGAGTCTCTGTGGTTCTCAGAAGGCTTAGGGTCCCCCCTCAGGTCGCCCACAACAGCTCGGAGGGTTCTGAATTTGTCCGTTCTGGTACTCGGGGGTCCCTGATGCCTGATATCCGAACCCTGAGACGCACTGAGGGAGCGCACCGCCGCGAGGCCGCGCTCCTTCCTGGAAGGACGACGCGGTGTGGTCCTGGTACCGAGGTCCTCCGGGTGTTCCATGTCTCGGATGACTTCGCACAAATACCGGGCCAGGTCCTGGCTGGAGAAGGAGAGGGGTTTCTTGGAGCGGCGAAGCGTCAAAGGAGACGAGAGGGTCTCGGTCTCTGATGGGGGGACGGCGAGGCGCAGGGCGATGATGGCGCTGCCGTTCCCGTTAGACAGTCCCGTTCGTTTCTCATCGTGGGGGGGCTTGTTCTCCGGGCAGGAAACTAGGCTTTGTGGGTAGCTGTAGCGGAGGGACTGCGCCGGGCTCGGTTGGAGGGACCGCTGCAGTTCCACCATGTTGAAAGCATTCTGGGACACGACACAGAGAAGATCGAATTAATAAAAACGATATTTTTAGGAACATTAGGCTAATTGACTCCGGGGGAGACGATCTTGTACACAATTCCCACTGATGGCGTGCGTGGCGACCTAAAGCCCAGGTCACGGCCGCTTGCATGGGTTCCTGCCGCCCACAAAACGTAGTACTTGGCGTGTAACGTGCTGGTCTTTGAGCCGCATTTGTACGTCCTTCGTACAGCCAATGTCTAAAAGGTTGTATTTTCTCATCTCTTATTATGTCTTATGTATGTCTAAAATGTTGTATTTTCTTATGTCTTATGTATGTCTAAAATGTTGTATTTTCTTATCTCTTTTTATGTCTTATGTATGTCTAAAATGTTGTATTTTCTTATGTCTTATTATGTCTTGTATATGTCTAAAATGATGTATTTTCTTATGTCTTTTATGTCTTATGTATGTCTAAAATGTTGTATTTTCTTATCTCTTATTATGTCTAAAATGTTGTATTTTCTTATCTCTTATTATGTCTTATGTATGTCTAAAATGTTGTATTTTCTTATGTCTTATTATGTCTTGTGTATGTCTAAAATGTTGTATTTTCTTATGTCTTTTTATGTCTAAAATGTTGTATTTTCTTATCTCTTATTATGTCTTATGTATGTCTAAAATGTTGTATTTTCTCGTCTTATTATGTCTTATGAATGTCTAAAATGTTGTATTTTCTTATGTCTTATGTATGTTTAAAATGTTGTATTTTCTTATCTCTTATTATGTCTAAGATGTTGTATTTTCTCATCTCTTATTATGTCTTATGTATGTCTAAAATATTGTATTTTCTTATGTCTTATTATGTCTTGTGTATGTCTAAAATGTTGTATTTTCTTATGTCTTTTCATGTCTTATGTATGTCTAAAATGTTGTATTTTCTTATGTCATATGTATGTTTAAAATGTCATATTTTCTTATGTCTTATGTATGTCTAAAATGTTGTATTTTCTTATGTCATATGTATGTTTAAAATGTCATATTTTCTTATGTCTTATGTATGTCTAAAATGTTGTTTTTTCTTATGTCTTCTTATGTCTAATGTATGTCTAAAATGTCATATTTTCTTATGTCTTATGTATGTCTAAAATGTTGTATTTTCTTATGTCTTATTATGTCTTATGTATGTGTAAAATGTTGTATTTTCTTATGTCTTATGTATGTCTAAAATGTTGTATTTTCTTATGTCTTATTATGTCTAAAATGTTGTATTGTCTTATGTCTTATGTCTTATGTATGTCTAAAATTTTGTATTTTCTTATTTCTTATTATGTCTAAAATGTTGTATTTTCTTATGTCTTTTTATGTGTTATGTATGTCTAAAATGTTGTATTTTCTTATGTCTTGTATATGTCTAAAGTTTAGTATTTTCTTATGTCTTATTATGTGTTATGTATGTCTAAAATGTAGTATTTTCTTATGTCTTATTATGTCTTATGGATGTCTAAAATGATGTATTTTCTTATGTCTTATGTATGTCTAAAATGTGGTATTTTCTTATGTCTTATCATGTCTTATGTATGTCATATACAGTCTATGATAAATGCCTAAAAATATCCATATCATACTTTTTTAATACCGATACAGTATCGTGAAGAGTAGTATCAAGAAGTATCACGATATATATATATTTAAACAATATTTTCCTACACCGCTACTACAGAGCTGAGTTTGAAATTGGTGTTAATGAAATGACGGGTCATATGACCTGGTATTTGGGTACGTGTCGAGTCCATACCAATATCCAATGTCGAGACCGATACCAATATCGTCAAATATAAAGATAAAAATATAAAGATATCATCAGACATCCTTCCAAAAATAATCTCACTGGAAACAAGACAAAAAATGTCATCCAAATGTCACCCCCCCATGTCAGAATGGAGAGTGAAGTTTAAACAGAATAAGAATGACACACCGCCATCGTCAATGCCCCCCCCCCAGACCACCCACCACCCCCGCATGATTCATTGCCTGCAACTATATTGACTTTCAGCTATATTTACAACAATAAAACTGTTTTAACACCGACCCTTGATATTAGGACTAAACCCACGGCCCGCGGGCCAAATGTGGCCCGCAGGACACTACTTTGAGGCCCCCGCCTTGATATGAAAGTTTAATGTTTGATACGGATGCTGAATGGTATCATGTACCCGGAAAAAAATATTACGTTTTAATTAATGTTCATGTTAAAGGTTAAATAACTGTTAATAGTTATCCTCCCTATCCGTGTGGAAGTGGTAATTTAAGTTTAAAGGAAATAACTTGAAGGCTACCGTTTAGGTCGCTAGCTGTCTAGTTTTTCGAGTTAGCATGTGGCTAAAGACCCTGCAGTTGCGCAATATGTTGTAAATAAGAAAAGTATAAATGTGACTATAGTCGTGTTTTGCCATGTCTACAGGGCTCTAATAATGCTTTATTAATTTTAATATGAAAAAATAATTTGTCTACCCACTAACTATATGTGGTTTTTATTATTTGCCGTTTTATTATTATTATTATTATTATATTCATTTATTAGTAATTGATTGATTTTTATTTATTCTTGATTTATTTATTTTTCATGTTATTTTGTGTAGAAAAATAAAAATGAAGATATTTGAGAACAGTGGAATATTTTATCAGAACTTTTCTTGTAGAAAATTGGAACCAAAGCGAAGTTTTTTTTAATTTTTTTGTTTTTAATAATTTAATTTTAATAATTTTTTTTAAAAACCTGATGCGGCCCAGACCCTAGCTCCAGTGGCCCCCGGGTAAATTGAGTTTGAGACCCCTGGACTAAACCCTTGCCTGATTCTGCTGATATATTACACATTATATCATATATGCTGATTATATATATATATATATACATATTCATAACGCATATGAATGTGTCTGCAAAAAAGTCCTTTCTGTCTCCACTTCAGACAGAGTTGTAATGCTCCACTTTTTTTGTGCGAGGCCGTCAACTCTGCTTCGCTTCCACTCACATTTCAGGACCTCAGCATAATTTCGCCCGGCGGCGTTCTGCAAATCAAAGGCAAGCAAGGCCGCTCTTGATAGACGGCAGCTTGGAAAATAAATCAGACATTTCATCATTCAACAGGTCTGAGTCAGAGCTGACATTGCAGGTATGCGTCAACCGTGGCGGCCGCCGCCAGTGGCCACGATGCCGATCAGTCGTAATAAACATATCAAAGGGAATTCTGCTACCGGGATTCAGAACTGATTTTTTACACTCGCAGAGTTAGACAAAAATGTCGAAAATCAAAAACAACATGGTGGTTATGGTTCTTTGAGGATTTAGTCGGAATGGAATATTTTCTCACTGAATGGACTAATACACCGATATGCGGTTAGATGGAACGTTCCTGGTCATCATGGATGGAACGGATCGCTTGGATCGCTGGACATTGGCTGGGGGGCTGATTGAATAAAATAAAATTAAATAAAAATTAATTTAAAAAAAATTAAGTATATTCGGAAAGCAGGAAGTGAACTAAAAATAAAATAAAATTAAAGTAAATAAAAAATAAAAATAAAAACAAAAAAACTAAAATCCAAAATAAACAAAAAAATTAAATAAAATAAAAATAAATAAAATAAAATAAAATAAAATAAAATAAAATAAAATAAAATAAAATAAAATAAAATAAAATAAAATTAAATTAAATTAAATTAAATTAAATTAAATTAAATTAAATTAAAACAAAAAAACTTAAAACTATATTAGAAAAGCACGAAGTGAACAAACAAAAACAAACGAAAAAAATTAAAACAAACAAAAAAAAAACTATATTAGGAAAGCAGGAAGTGAACAAATGTAAGAGTTACTGATTGTAAAAGTACCAGATGGAGGGGTAGGATGGGGGGGTTTGGTTTGGTGGCTGCTGGATTGGGTCTCTTGCTTGACTTGAGGCTGCTGGGTTCAGAGGTCCAAAACCAAAAATTAAATTAAATTAAATTAAATTAAATTAAATTAAATTAAATTAAATTAAATTAAATTAAATTAAATTAAATTAAATTAAATTAAATTAAATTAAATTAAATTAAATTAAATTAAAACAAAAAAACTTAAAACTATATTAGGAAAGCAGGAAGTGAACAAACAAAAAATTAAATAAAATTAAAAAATTTAAATAAAAAATTAAAACAAAAAAAACTTAAAACTATATTAGGAAAGCAGGAAGTGAACAAACAAAAAATAAAAAAAACCTTAAAACTATATTAGGAAAGCAGGAAGTGAACAAACAAAAAATTAAATAAAATAAAAAATTAAAATAAAAAATGAAAAAAAAACTTAAAACTATATTATGAAAGCAGGAAGTGAACAAACAAACAAAAAAATTAAACTAAAAAATTAAGACCAAAAAAACTCCAGTGCTGGCATTGTAATTGCTTCTATTCTAAAAAAGTCCTGCCCTGTTAAAAGAACCCAACACTTAATAATAATATAATTCAATAATAGCGCTAACATTTTGTTCGCTAGGACTGTATTCCAACCCTAACCCTAATGCTACCCCAAAAAACTGTAAGAACCCATTTCAGTAATAAGTGGTACCTGCTAAGACTCCATATGCCGCAATTTATTTGAGCCAATGTTCATATGCTATGGTAGGTGCTGCTGTTTTGGTTAGCAAAATTGCTTCATGTTCTGTTTTAAGTCAAAAAAGGCACCCAGAAGTTGACTGAAATATTTTATATGGACTTAAGTATCATAGGCATACCTGGTCCTGCTCCCCTCCTCCTTCCTCGTCGTAGTTGAGCACGTTCTCTCGGATGTCCTCCCACTCGCCGTGTTGCGCCGACACGTGGTACACGCCCTCTTTCAGGCCCTTGTGTCTCCTCCAGCAGGAATACAGAAAGAGGCCCAGCATCAACACTGAGGGGTGCCAGAGAGAAGGTTAACTTCAGCTCGGTGTGGGGGGGTACGCCGTCACACACACAATCAACATGGCGGTCATCATCACGTCGGTATTTAAGGTTGGGCGGCATTTCAATTTGAAGCTAACGCTACTAATTATGATTCCTTTGGTTTGATTCCGGTTCTTAATAATTCTTGATTTTGGTGCGTTATTTTTTTTAATGATCTGTATATTTGTTATGTCTGCAGTTCTGTGTTCTATGCAGTTTTTGTAATGTTCATACGAAGTTGACATGGAACGCAAGCTCAGTACTAGAATCGGTCTGTTCAAGCGATGGGCGATTGCAAAAAGATGTGTGAATTTGGATTTTTGAAAATTTTGTGATTTTTTTTTTTATTTCAAATGAGGGATCTGGGGGAGCTGCTTTTTTAGACATAGACATAGACTTAATGGAGTCTATGTCTCGTTATTGTCATTGCACAATAACACAGCAGTGAAATTGCCAACGAAATGTCGTTGCCTGGCTCCTGTGTAATAATAAAAATAAAAAAATAAAAAAATAAATAAATAATAAAAAATAAATAATAGAATAGATTACATCAAATATTTAATTTAATAGTTTAATATGTAATATTTAAATTTTTTTAATTTTTTAATATTTAATGTTAATAGTTTATTTTAATAGTTACATTTTTAATATTTTAATATTTAATATGTTAATAGTTTAATATTTTAATATTTTAATATTTTAATATTTTAATATTTTAATATTTTAATATTTTAATATTTTAATATTTTAATATTTTATTTATTATAATTTAATTTAATAGATAGATTACATCAAATATTCAATAATTTTTATTTTCGTTCTTCATAGAAAAATATATGCATTCAATATATATAGTTTACTTTTTATGTCGTTGCCTGGCTCCCGTGTAATAATAAATAGTAAATAGTAAATAGTAAATAATAAATAATAAATAATAAATAAATAATAAATAATAAATAAATAATAAATAATAAATAATAAATAATAAATAATAAATAATAATGTGGAGAATAAATAGATTACATCAAATATTTAATTTAATATTTTAATATTTAATTTATTATAATTTAATAAATAGATTATATCAAATATTTAATAATTTTTATTTTCATTCTTCATAGAAAAATATATGCATTCAATATATATATAGTTTACTTTTCATGTTGTTGCCTGGCTCCCGTGTAATAATAAATAATAAATAATAATGTGGAGAATAGATTGCAGCAAACATTTAATTTAATATTTTAATATTTCATATTTCATATTTAATTAAATATTTAATTTAATTTAATAAATAGATTACATCAAATATTTAATAATTTTATTTCTGTTCTTTGTAGAAAAATATATGCATTCAATATATATATAGTTTTTATATTTTCATGTCGTTGCCTGGCTCCCGTGTAATAATAAATAATAAATAATAATGTGGAGAATAAATAGATTACATCAAATATTTAATCTAATATTTTAATATTTACTATTTTACTATTTTACTATTTTATTTATTATAATTTAATTTAATAAATAGATTACATCAAATATTTAATAATTCTTATTTTCGTTCTTCATAGAAAAAATATATGCATTCAATATATATATATAGTTTACTTTTTATGTCGTTATAATAAATAATAAATAATAAATAATAATGTGGAGAATAAATAGATTACATCAAATATTTAATTTAATATTTTTGTATTTAATATTTTAATATTTAATATATATTGATATTTTAATATTAATAATATTTTGCCAGACTTTTGCAGTACTTAGTATTCAGCTAGAAAGTAAGAACGCAAATATTTTAAATATTCCGAACTTCCGAAAAATAACACAAAACGTGACGTAAACACGATGCAGTATGTGAGTATTAAAGACTAAAAGTGACAGTTTGTTCTGTATTACTCATTCAATGAGTAAGACGTAATCCGGGGTAGGAAATACTAATGGTAGCCAGTTCTTGGACTTCCAGGACACAACGGAATCCCGCTAAAGGTCCTGAAGCATACATATCAATCAAAGCAATTGCGTACTAAATTATACAACATGGCGGACTGACCTTTACGCTCAAATATTTTTTTACTTTCCTCGCTTGTTAACACTGACATTTTTTTTTTTCATTTTTACTTCTACGCTTCCTCTGCAGCCCTCATTACTCTTTAAGTTTGTCAGTACTTTTGTTTTTTAGTACTTCCTTGGCCTCTACCTGGCCTCCTTTTTTCCTTCCTCGACGCCGCATAGGAAGCATTCCCACTGGGATGCATTCAAGGTATCAATTTAATTGGAATGCACGGTATTCGCATTTAGTCTGTGTTGTGGTGTAATAGCGACAAAGGACAACAAGAAAGTGGTAAGGTATATCCGTCATGACAAGCGTGTCCAAAACTAAAAGTTATTGTTGTTTATGTTTTTTTTTAATTTTAGCTTTTAGTGCCACCGACCAATAAAAACCCGGCGTTATAAAGACATAATCGTTGCCCCACCCCCCCACCCCCAGCGAGCATCACAGATGCTCACAGCATGATGAATAACCACTGGGGGCGGGGGGTGGGGAGTGGGGGGGCACAAACACCCATTCATCCATTATGCCGCTGCCTGCTTGCCCTCAAAGTGGGAGCATGCGGGTCTATACTGCTTTGTGCATTATAGATGAGTGTGTGTGTGGGGGGGGGGTGGGGGTGGGTGCGGGGGGCGGGGGGTGGGCGCACAACCACAACATCTTGATCAAAACGCTTGACCCTGGTGGCTGGGACTGCGTGAATACGGAGAAGAGAGCAGTGAGACAGCATGATGTATCAGAGAATGGATGGATGGATGGATGGATGGATGGACGAAGGAGGAGAAGTTGATGAACAAAAGGAAGGAAATGAGACCGGTGAGAGATGGGAATGGGTAAACAAATCGTCTTTTATTTTCAGGGGATTAAAAACAGGCACTTTGAACAATTCACAGTCCATATTTAGATTAGGAAAGCAGGAAGTGAACAAATGTAACAGTTACTGATTGTAAAAGTACCAGATGGAGGGATAGGATTTAATAAGCTTAACATAAGCTTAAAATAAGCTTAAAATAGGCTTAAAAAATTAAAATAAAATTAAATAAATAATAAAAATTAAAACAAAAAAAACTTAAACTATATTAGGAAAGCAGGAAGTGAACAAATGTAACAGTTACTGATTGTAAAAGTACCAGATGGAGGGATAGGATTTAATAAGCTTAAAATAAGCTTAAAATAAGCTTAAAATAGGCTTAAAAAAATTAAAATAAAATTAAATAAATAATAAAAATTAAAACAAAAAAAACTTAAACTATATTAGGAAAGCAGGAAGTGAACAAATGTAACAGTTACTGATTGTAAAAGTACCAGATGGAGGGGTAGGATTTAATAAGCTTAAAATAAGCTTAAAATAAGCTTAAAATAGGCTTAAAAAATTAAAATAAAATTAAATAAATAATAAAAATTAAAACAAAAAAAACTTAAACTATATTAGGAAAGCAGGAAGTGAACAAATGTAACAGTTACTGATTGTAAAAGTACCAGATGGAGGGGTAGGATTTAATAAGCTTAAAATAAGCTTAAAATAAGCTTAAAATAAGCTTAAAATAGGCTTAAAAAAATTTAAATAAAATTAAATAAATAATAAAAATTAAAACAAAAAAAACTTAAACTATATTAGGAAAGCAGGAAGTGAACAAATGTAACAGTTACTGATTGTAAAAGTACCAGATGGAGGGGTAGGATTTAATAAGCTTAAAATAAGCTTAAAATAAGCTTAAAATAGGCTTAAAAAATTAAAATAAAATTAAATAAATAATAAAAATTAAAACAAAAAAAAACTTTAACAATATATTAGGAAAGCAGGAAGTGAACAAATGTAACAGTTACTGATTGTAAAAGTACCAGATGGAGGGGTAGGATTTAATAAGCTTAAAATCATCTTAAAATCATCTTAAAATCATCTTAAAATCAGCTTAAAATCATCTTAAAATCAGCTTAAAATTAAATAAAATTAAATAAAAAAAAACAACAAAAAAAAACTTAAACTATATTAGTAAAGCAGGAAGTGAACAAATGTAACAGTTACTGATTGTAAAAGTACCAGATGGAGGGGTAGGATTTAATAAGCTTAAAATCAGCTTAAAATCAGCTTAAAATCAGCTTAAAATTAAATAAAAATTAAAAAAAAAAAACTTAAACTATATTAGGAAAGCAGGAAGTGAACAAATGTAACAGTTACTGTTTGTAAAAGTACTAGATGGAGGGGTAGGATTTAACAAGCTTAAAATAAGCTTAAAATAAGCTTAAAATAAGCTTAAAATCAGCTTAAAATAAGCTTTTAATAAGCTTAAAATTAAATTAAAATAATAATAATAAAATAAAATAATAAAATAAAATTAAATAAAATTAAATAAAATTAAATAAAATTAAATAAAATTAAATAAAATTAAATAAAATTGAATTAAATTAAATTAAATAAATAATAAAAATTAAAACAGACTCGCCAGCCAACATCAAGTACGTATCAAGTCATCAAGTATCAACTACTCTTCTGGTCCTACAAGATAGAAAGTAGCCAGTCTTATAGTACATAGCATGTACTACAGACATGCACAAGCACTCTAGCAGTACCAGATCATACCCATGACCATATGTCCTCCAGACCTTAGTCTAATGAACCCCGGCTAGTCTTCAGACTCGTGTCGGTATCAAACTTCAAACTCTGGTCCGTCTGTGACGCCTCATGTAAACGTGAATAATGGATGATCGTTTTAACTTTTAATGAAAGCCGAGGCGGAGCAGGAGTCCCCGTTTTTTAATTTAGCAGAGCGTATATTTACAGCAGTACTTCCTGCATGAAACAAGTACATACAGTACAAGCAGTACTACATCGTTTGAGCCATTTTATGGACTTGTCACGAGGTGAAACCAGGACGATTTTTATTTAACTTGCTTTATTAAAAGGTGAGGCGCAGTAATGACTCACCAAACACTCCTCGTTTCTTTGTGAATTTATGATATTTATATTTCATGTCCCGACATCATTGAACACAAACTTGGACTCCTACCTTTTACGAGGACCACAAACGTCTCACAAGACCTTAGGAATTAACTTAACCGCGACCAAAGCTGTTTGTTTGTCTTTTTTTTTAGCGCCGGGGAGTTCATAGCATACATATTTAAACAGGCAACGCTAGCATATGTAGCTGGTTATATAAGTGAACCCGCATCACAGTAGATTGTTTACGAGGAAAGATGCTCACTCGAATGATCGTCACAAAATCTTTGGTTAGAATACTTCTGCAATACTAATTAAGACATTTCCATTGTGGATCAATAAAGTTCGGCTCGGTTTCAGAAGACACACAGACCTTCTTAACACTTCAAAATGGAAGTTTTTCCTCTGGGCATTTCGAAAAGAGTCGTGTTAAATAAATCAATCAATTGTATACCAACAGTACAAACCAAACCACAAACTCTTCATGTACAGCGGAACCTCCGTTAGCATCCGCCGCGATTCGCATGTTTTTCGGTTAACGCCTCAGTTTGAGTACATTTTTTTGGTTAACACACAACATGCTATCACAGTAGATTGTTTACGAGGAAAGATGCTCACTCGAATCATCGTCACAAAATCTTTGGTTAGAATACTTCTGCAATACTAATTAAGACATTTCCATTGTGGATCAATAAAGTTCGGCTCGGTTTCAGAAGACACACAGACCATCTTAACACTTCAAAATGGAAGTTTTTCCTCTGGGCATTTCGAAAAGAGTCGTGTTAAATAAATCCATCAATTACCAACAAAATACAGTCAATAAAGAGTCAATAAACCAAACCACAAACTCTTCATGTACAGCGGAACCTCCGTTAGCATCCGCCGCGATTCGCATGTTTTTCGGTTAACGCCTCAGTTTGAGTACATTTTTTTGGTTAACACACAACATGCTATCACAGTAGATTGTTTACGAGGAAAGATGCTCACTCGAATCATCGTCACAAAATCTTTGGTTAGAATACTTCTGCAATACTAATCGAGGCATTTCCATTGTGGATCAATAAAGTTCGGCTCGGTTTCAGAAGACACACAGACCATCTTAACACTTCAAAATGGAAGTTTTTCCTCTGGGCATTTCGAAAAGAGTCGTGTTAAATAAATCCATCAATTACCAACAAAATACAGTCAATAAAGAGTCAATAAACCAAACCACAAACTCTTCATGTACAGCGGAACCTCCGTTAGCATCCGCCGCGATTCGCATGTTTTTCGGTTAATGCCTCGGTTTGAGTACATTTTTTTTGGTTAACACACAACATGGCATCACAGTAGATTGTTTACGAGGAAAGATGCTCACTCGAATGATCGTCACAAAATCTTTGGTTAGAATACTTCTGCAATACTAATTAAGACATTTCCATTGTGGATCAATAAAGTTCGGCTCGGTTTCAGAAGACACACAGACCTTCTTAACACTTCAAAATGGAAGTTTTTCCTCTGGGCATTTCGAAAAGAGTCGTGTTAAATAAATCGATCAATTACCAACAAAATACAGTCAATAAAGAGTCAATAAACCAAACCACAAACTCTTCATGTACAGCGGAACCTCCGTTAGCATCCACCGCGATTAGCATGTTTTTCGGTTAATGCCTCAGTTTGAGTACATTTTTTTGGTTAACACACAACATGCTATCACAGTAGATTGTTTACGAGGAAAGATGCTCACTTGAATCATCGTCACAAAATCTTTGGTCAGAATACTTCTGCAATACTAATCGAGGCATTTCCATTGTGGATCAATAAAGTTCGTCTCGGTTTCAGAAGACACACAGACCTTCTTAACACTTCAAAATGGAAGTTTTTCCTCTGGGCATTTCGAAAAGAGTCGTGTAAAATAAATCGATCAATTGTATACCAACAGTAGAACCAAACCACAAACTCTTCATGTACAGCGGAACCTCCGTTAGCATCCGCCGCGATTCGCATGTTCTTCGGTTCCAGCCTCGGTTTGAGTACATTTTTTTGGTTAACACACAACATGGCATCACAGTAGATTGTTTACGAGGAAAGATGCTCACTGGAATGATCGTCACAAAATCTTTGGTTAGAATACTTCTGCAATACTAATCGAGACATTTCCATTGTGGATCAAAGCATGTTTTTCGGTTAATGCCTCAGTTTGAGTACATTTTTTTGGTTAACACACAACATGGCGTACCTCTTGAGGTGTTATTAATATTAATATGTTTTTTGCTTTGCTTGCTAACAAAGTCGGCTAAGTTGCCGGTCTATGACTCAAAAATTTATTTTTATAATATAATAATTATAGTTTTACATGCATAAAACATTCCCAAATTCCGCAGAAATGAAGAATGAAAAATTATTTGATCTTCATCGATATGGTGACTATTCCCAAAGACACAATATTTTGGGTTACTGAGGTGAGGAAAAATAATGTTTAATAAATTTATGGATTTTTTTTAAAAATAACTTGAAAAGTCGCGAATGTATTTGGATGAAAGAAAGGATCCCAGGTCCCAAAATAGCAAAGTCTGATCCAAAAAAATTAGGATTATTGTTTTGCTTTGGATCAAAAATTCCGATACCGATATCGAATTTTTACGGCCATTTTTATCGGGCGTCCCTTATTTTAAGCTTATTAAATCCTACACCTCCATCTGGTACTTTTACAATCAGTAACTGTTACATTTGTTCACTTCCTGCTTTCCTAATATAGTTTAAGGTTTTTTGTTTTAATTTTTTATTTTATTTAATTTTATCTTAAGCTTATTTTAAGCTTATTTTAAGCTTATTTTAAGCTTATTTTAAGCTTATTTTAAGCTTATTAAATCCTACCCCTCCATCTGGTACTTTTACAATCAGTAACTGTTACATTTGTTCACTTCCTGCTTTCCTAATATAGTTTAAGGTTTTTTGTTTTAATTTTTTATTTTATTTAATTTTATTTAATTTTATCTTAAGCTTATTTTAAGCTTATTTTAAGCTTATTAAATCCTACCCCTCCATCTGGTACTTTTACAATCAGTAACTGTTACATTTGTTCACTTCCTGCTTTCCTAATATAGTTTGAGGTTTTTTGTTTTAATTTTTTATTTTATTTAATTTTATTTATTTTTATCTTAAGCTTATTTTAAGCTTATTTTAAGCTTATTAAATCCTACCCCTCCATCTGGTACTTTTACAATCAGTAACTGTTACATTTGTTCACTTCCTGCTTTCCTAATATAGTTTAAGGTTTTTTGTTTTAATTTTTTATTTTATTTAATTTTATTTAATTTTATCTTGAGCTTATTTTAAGCTTATTTTAAGCTTATTTTAAGCTTATTTTAAGCTTATTAAATCCTACCCCTCCATTTGGTACTTTTACAATCAGTAACTGTTACATTTGTTCACTTCCTGCTTTCCTAATATAGTTTAAGGTTTTTTGTTTTAATTTTTTATTTTATTTAATTTTATTTAATTTTATCTTAAGCTTATTTTAAGCTCATTTTAAGCTTATTTTAAGCTTATTTTAAGCTTATTAAATCCTACCCCTCCATCTGGTACTTTTAAAATCAGTAACTGTTACATTTGTTCACTTCCTGCTTTCCTAATATAGTTTAAGGTTTTTTGTTTTAATTTTTTATTTTATTTAATTTTATTTAATTTTATCTTAAGCTTATTTTAAGCTTATTTTAAGCTTATTAAATCCTACCCCTTCATCGGGTACTTTTACAATCAGTAACTGTTACATTTGTTCACTTCCTGCTTTCCTAATATAGTTTATGTTTTTTTTTGTTTTCATTTTTATTATTTATTTAATTTTATTTAATTTCCCTCGTAATAAGCTACTCCAGTTATTCTTCACAATACAATCCAAGTTAGGTTGGTTTGGGACAAAACAAACGTACAAATAAACAAAGACAGGAAGACAAAAAAAAAAAAACACACCAGCAGGGAATGACCGAGGGAATATTGTTGGGATATAAAATGACTTGGACGGATGAAGGGTAAGGCTGAAAGTGAAATTGACTTTTGAAGCCAGAGTGTAACATCGGAAGCGACGGGGGACACAGAAGAGATGAGAAATATAGAAAAACACATAAAGAAGCCACCCTGATTTTCCGGGAGGACTTTTAGTGCTTCCCTGTCGTTCCCAAATGAAGACATAGAGTATAATGTTCCTGTATTGCGCCGCGGATATTTGCTTTTCCTTTATCTCTAATAGGAAAATCCCATCTTGGCACAAGAGATCAATACAAAGTATAACAAAAGTGAAAATGAAGTCACCACAGGTAGAAAAGCACATAGTCAACATAGCTACCTAGAAACGCCATGACACAGATGCTGATGGCAAACATGGAGCTCAGGCTGAGGGTGGTGCCGTCTTCGTTATGGAACATGGCGAGCGTGACCTCGCAGTGGCGTCCTCGGTAGCCGTCGCTGCAGTGGCACGTGTAGCGGGAGGGCGAGTGGGCCACGCAGGTGCCGTGGCGACACGGACGGCTGGCGCAGAGCGTGTAGACGCACGACTTGCCGGTGGAGATCTCCCTGGTGATGTGGCCTTGGGGGCATCTGCTTGGACAGCATAGGGAAAGTTCGGTTAGTTGTAGTCTGGTGATTTGGTCCACTTTGGTTACGATGGCATACATCACACCATCATCACCCTTCACCATCCCAAAGGAGGAGGAAGAAGCTGAGCTTATTTCATCCGACCTCCATCTGTTTCATTCACTTCCTATGTGGTCGTAGATACCAGACTTGTATACCACTTGTATACCAGACATGTATACCAGACTTGTATACCAGACTTGTATACTACTTTTATACCAGACTTGTTGTCACGCCCTGTGTGGGTTCCTGTGTGACAGTTTGTCTTAGTTTCCTGTCTGGGCTTTGGGTTTACCTTTTGGGACACTCTTATTTTGTATTGGACTTCCTGTCTTTGCCCTGTCTGCTTTCGTTGCCATGGTTACCCACACCTGTCCCTAATTTGTCCTCTATTTAGTTCAGGTGTGCCCTTCTCCCTTTGTGGGATCATTGTTGTTTGTCCTTCTGCTACCTGAGTTGCCTTTTTCCTGCTGCTGCAATTATTGCTAAAATAAATATTTTTACCTGCATTCAGTCCTGCTCTCTGCATCCTGGGGTCGAACCGCAACACAGACATGCCGAACCGTGACACTTGTATTCCACTTGTATACCAGACTTGTATACTACTTATATACCAGACTTGTATACCAGACTTGTATACCACTTGTATACCAGACTTGTATACCAAACTTGTATACTACTTATATACCATACTTGTATACCACTTATATACCAGACTCATATACCAGACTTGTATACCACTTATATACCAGACTTGTATACCAGACTCGTATACCACTTGTATACCACTTACAGTATATACCACTTATATACCAGACTTTTATACCAGACTCGTATACCACTTATATACCAGACTCGTATACCACTTGTATACCACTTATATACCAGACTTGTATACCACTTGTATACTACTTGTATACCAGACTTGTATACTACTTGTATACCACTTATATACCAGACATGTATACCACTTATATACCAGATTTGTATACCACTTATATACCAGACTTGTATACCACTTATATACCAGATTTGTATACCAGACTTGTATACCACTTATATACCAGATTTGTATACCACTTATATACCAGACTTGTATACCACTTATATACCAGATTTGTATACCACTTATATACCAGACTTGTATACCAGACTTGTATACCACTTATATACCAGATTTGTATACCAGACTTGTATACTACTTATAAACCAGACTTATATACCAGACTTGTATACTACTTATATACCAGACTTGTATACCAGACTTGTATACTACTTATATACCAGACTTGTATACCACTTATATACCAGACTTGTATACCAGACTTGTATACCAGACTTGTATACCACTTGTATACCAGACTTATATACCAGACTTGTATACCACTTATATACCAGACTTGTATACTACTTATATACCAGACATGTATACCACTTGTATACCACACTTGTATACCATTTGTATACCAGACTTGTATACCACTTATATACTACTTGTATACTACTTGTATACCAGACTTGTATACTACTCATATATCAGACTTGTATACCAGACGAGTATACCACTTGTATACCAGACTTGTATACTGCTTGTATACCAGACTTGTATATCACTTGTATACCAGACTTGTATACTACTTGTATACCACTTATATACCAGACTTGTATGCCACTTATATACCAGACTTGTATACCACTTGTATACCAGACTTGTATTCCAGACTTGTATACCATACTTGTATACCACTTATATACCAGACTTGTATGCCAGACTTGTATACTACTTATATACCAGACTTGTATACCACTTATATACCAGATTTGTATACCACTTATATACCAGACTTGTATACCACTTATATACCAGATTTGTATACCAGACTTGTATACCACTTATATACCAGATTTGTATACCACTTATATACCAGACTTGTATACCACTTATATACCAGATTTGTATACCACTTATATACCAGACTTGTATACCAGACTTGTATACCACTTATATACCAGATTTGTATACCAGACTTGTATACTACTTATAAACCAGACTTATATACCAGACTTGTATACTACTTATATACCAGACTTGTATACCAGACTTGTATACCACTTATATACCAGACTTGTATACCAGACTTGTATACCAGACTTGTATACCACTTGTATACCAGACTTATATACCAGACTTGTATACCACTTATATACCAGACTTGTATACCAGACTTGTATACTACTTATATACCAGACATGTATACCACTTGTATACCACACTTGTATACCATTTGTATACCAGACTTGTATACCACTTATATACTACTTGTATACTACTTGTATACCAGACTTGTATACTACTCATATATCAGACTTGTATACCAGACGAGTATACCACTTGTATACCAGACTTGTATACTGCTTGTATACCAAACTTGTATACCACTTGTTAACCAGACTTGTATACCACTTATATACCAGACTTGTATACCACTTATATACCAGACCTGTACACCAGACTTGTATACCATACTTGTACACCACTTATATACCAGACTTGTATACCAGACTTGTATACTACTTATATACCAGACTTGTATACCACTTATATACCAGACTTGTACAACAGACTTGTATACCACTTATATACCAGACTTGTATACCACTTATATACCAGACTTGTATACCACTTATATACCAGACTTGTATACTACTTATATACCAGACTTGTATACCAGACTTGTATACCACTTATATACCAGACTTGTACACCATACTTGTATACCACTTATATACCAGACTTGTATAGCATACTTGTATACCACTTATATACCAGCCTTGTATCCCAGACTTAGTGGGCATTGAACCGACACGTGGGCTACTTTGTCGTCTCATGCCTGAAATGAAGAATTAGCATGAGCTAACTGTCCATGGAGACCATCAGCATGCCGCCTACGGAGGTGAGAGGACGTGACAAGATGATGAAGAAGGAAAATCATGAGACAGGAAAAGAACAGGCGAGGAGACATTTTGAATACATTAAATGCACCACCAAGTTTCACCAGCAAATAAAATGCATGGTTTCATACCCCCCCAACCACCCCCCCCCCCCCTTTTAGTGAATAAACAACATCTAGTCAGTTCAAGAGCGATCTTAAAGAGGTACATGCATCATTGTCAAAGTCGGTAATGGAGAGAGCCTTCATGAATGTAAATACAGAAGCTTCACCGCAAGGTGCAAAACCCTGGTCACAATGGAATAATGGAAGAGAAACCCGCTCCATGCTAAAGTCTGTTAGCCGACTCCTGGATCTGCTTCTGCTAAATGTCACAAAACTGATAGGACGGCCCTGATAATGAGCGTAAACAAGCCACCATATTCCCCTGCCAATAAGTACTAAAGATAAAACCAAAAGCAGATACTTTGTACTCTTATTTTGGAGTAAATACACTTACAGGTGGATAACTTAGGGGCATCTAACTGGTTTTCACCCTGGGCCACATCAAGGTGATGGTACCTGTGGGCCTGATGTGACCTTGAAGAATCAGTTCCCAGTTCCACATGTCCGAAAGGAGTAGGAAGAAGCAAAGCTTATTAAATCCTACCCCTCATATCTGGTACTTTTACAATCAGTAACTGTTACATTTGTTCACTTCCTGCTTTCCTAATATAGTTTAAGGTTGTTTTTTTTTTTTTTTAATTTTTATTATTTATTTAATTTAATTTAATTTAATTTTAAGCTTATTTTAAGCTTATTAAATCCTACTCCTCCATCTGGTACTTTTACAATCAGTAACTGTTACATTTGTTCACTTCCTGCTTTCCTAATATAGTTTAAGGTTTTTTTTTGTTTTAATTTTTATTATTTATTTAATTTTATTTAATTTTATTTAATTTTAAGCTTATTTTAAGCTTATTTTAAGCTTATTAAATCCTACCCCTCCATGTGGTACTTTTACAGTCAGTAACTGTTACACTTCTTTGTTCACTTCCTGCTTTCCTAATATAGTTTTAGGTTTTTTTGTTTTAATTTTTATTATATTTTATTTAATTTTATTTTATCTTAAGCTTATTTTAAGCTCATTAAATCCTACCCCTCCATCTGGTACTTTTACAATCAGTAACTGTTACATTTGTTCACTTCCTGCTTTCCTAATATAGTTTAAGGTTTTTTGTTTTAATTTTTATTATTTATTTTATTTAATTTTATTTTATTTTAAGCTTATTTTAAGCTTATTAAATCCTACACCTCCATCTGGTACTTTTACAATCAGTAACTGTTACATTTGTTCACTTCCTGCTTTCCTAATATAGTTTAAGTTTTTTTTGTTTTAATTTTAATTTTTTATTTAATTTATTTTAAGCTTATTTTAAGCTTATTAAAACCTACCCCTCTATCTGGTACTTTTACAATCAGTAACTGTTACATTTGTTCACTTCCTGCTTTCCTAATATAGTTTATGGTTTTTTTGTTTTAATTTTTATTTAATTTTATTTAATCTTAAGCTTATTTTAAGCTTATTTTAAGATTATTTTAAGCTTATTAAATCCTACCCCTCCATCTGGTACTTTTACAATCAGTAACTGTTACATTTGTTCACTTCCTGCTTTCCTAATATAGTTTTATATATTTTTTTTGTTTTAATTGTCATTTTTAAATTAAATTAAATTAAATTAAAACTGGTTCAAGACTCTTCATCCTTGTATTTAGCAAACATCAACTGCTTGTATTGTTTCTCGAATTGGCTCATCGTTGTGCATTGTTTGATTCCTTTACTCAATCCATTCCATTGTTCGATTCCACATACTGAAATGCTATGCCATTTTAGCTGTTTGAAGATGAACTATATCAGCAAGTTGAAGTATTTGTGATTTTAAAAAATAAGGAGTTAGTATGTTCTCTGTTGGCGGCATTATGAATTATCCTTACTGGCCTTTTTTTGCAGTACATTTAGCCAGTGAAGATTGCGATTGTTATTTATGCTTTGTTATTTATGTTATTAATTATTAGGTTATGTGGTTAAAGATACATTATTTAATTTATTTGCCTTCATATGAGAAGAATGGGTGGGTGGGGGGGCTGTTTGTGTGCGCCATCGTACAAAAGGAGTGTTATTGAAATATACAGCACCTGCACTCGTGTTGCCTCCACAGGTCCACGCAGACAAGCGGGGGGGAGCAATGGTGTTTGCTGCAGGCTTCTGAAGAGCAGCCGCGGGACACGCCCTGAGAAGAGACCACTTGAAGCCCATCAGAAGCCTGCTCCTTATCCAGGGGGATGGAGCGGCCATTAAATCTCACATCTCGAATGCAGCCTTTCGGAGGGAGACGAGGAGAAACACAATGAGACCCGCCGAAATCCTTTTCATGCACCGGTTTGAATCCCTGACAGGGACGTTGCTTCAAAAGGAGCTAATCAACGAGTCACAAATGTCATGTTAGAGCTAACTCAGGGGTCTCAAACGTGCGGCCCGCGGGCCAAATGTGGTCCGCAGGACACCAGTTTGCGGCCCCCGCCTTGATATGAAAGTTTAATGTTAGTTAATGTTTGTGCGGCCCGGTTAAATAACTGTTAATAGTTATTCTCCCTATCCGTGTGGAAGTGGTAATTTTTTTGGCTATTTAAGTTGAAAGGAAATAACTTGGAGGCTACCGTTTAGGTCGCTAGCGGTCTAGTTTGCGAGTTAGCATGTGTCTCAAGACCCTGCAGTTGCGCAATATGTTGTAAATAAAAAATATATAAATGTGACTATAGTCGTGTTTTGTTATGTCTACAGGGCTCTAATAATTTTTTGTTAATTTTAATCAGAAAACTATAATCAACTATATGTGATTTCTTAATTTTTTATTATTTGCCGTTTTATTATTATTATTATATTTATTTATTACTGATTAATTTTCTTTATTCTTGATTTATTTGTTTTTCATCTTATTTTGTGCAGAAAAATAAAAATTAAGATATTTGAGAACAGTGGAATTTTTTATCAGAGTTTTTATTGTAGAAAATCGGAACCAAAGCACTGAAAATTTTGTATATTTTTCAAATAATTTTTTTAATAAATAATTTTTATTAATAATTTTTTTTTTTTTTTTTTGGGAAAACCTGATGCGGCCCAGCCTTGCCCAGACGCTAACCCCAGTGGCCCCCAAGTATGTAAATTGAGTTTGAGACCCCTAAGCTAACTCCTCGGGGGTACTTGTGTTAGCAAGTTAGCCACCAATCTATGCACAATTAACTTGTTAGCTAAGCTATCGATTAGCCGCCAATAACGCTTAATTTAGCCACTAATTAGCTCGCACAAGATGACTTCACTAAAGTTTCAACTCTAACCAAAACGAGCCCAATTATTATTATTATTAATTTTATTTAATTTTATTTAATTTTATTTAATTTTATTTAATCTTAAGCTTATGTTAAGCTTATTTTAAGCTTATTTTAAGCTTATTAAATCCTACCCCTCCATCTGGTAATTTTACAATCAGTAACTGTTACATTTGTTCACTTCCTGCTTTCCTAATATAGTTTTTTTTAGTTTTAATTGTCATTTTTAAATTAAATAAAATTAAATAAAATTAAATAAAATTAAATAAAATTAAATAAAATTAAATAAAATTAAATAACCACCCTTGGCCATCTCTGTGTGGAGTTAGCATTTTCTCCCCGTGCATGAGTGTTTTTTTTCCGGGTACTCCGGTTTCCTCCCACATTCCAAAAAAAAACATGCTAGGTTAATTAGCCACTCCAAATTAATTGTCCATAGGTATGAATGTGAGTGTGAATGGTTGTTTGTCTATATGTGCCCTGTGATTGGCTGGCCACCAGTCCAGGGTGTACCCCGCCTCTCGCCCGAAGACAGCTGGGATAGGCTCCAGCACCCCCGCAACCCTTGTGAGGAAAAGCAAGTTAGCCACCAATCTATGCACAATTAACTTGTTAGCTAAGCTATCGATTAGCCGCCAATAACGCTTAATTTAGCCACTAATTAGCTCGCACAAAATGACTTCACTAAAGTTTCAACTCTAACCAAAACGAGCCCAATTACCAAGGAAACTTCGATTGAGTCCCGACGGGAAAGAGTTCCCGATCATGACAGCGGAGGCGTCGATAATGATCTCCTGACTCCGCCCAGGTGACGCTGTTATCTCTCGCCGACCTCCGCCGCCATCCAAGCGAAGGGTGAACTCTCGGCCAAAGCGATCCAGGTCCACTTCGTGCCATTCGCCGTCATCGAGGTGATGGAAAGGCAGCGTCATGTTGTAGTCGCCGTCTCCGAGGTTGTAGAAAACGGTCAGTAAACCCTGGACCACCTGAGTCAAAACCGAAAAAGGAAGTGAACTACTAAAAAACACTTGGGGGTGGACTCAAGACCAGTTGGCTCCAAACTGGTTTGGGAAGCTTGGGCCGGATTCCGAAAATAAAATGTACCTTATAATCTGCTAGAAATACTACAGTACTGTCAAAAATCAGTTTTGTACCATTCGGTTTTTGACAAAAAAATATCGGAAAAAATTTTTTTTCGGTTTTCATACCCTACGGGAAAACTGGTCTCCGTGACTACCGGACGCCGGTCCCATTAGAGTTGGGCCACAAATTTTTTGTCATGCATTTTGTGTGTAGTTTATTTATCCATTGAACACATACACCGATGAATAACTCCGTGTCGAGCTCATTTCTCCCTCTGCCCATGTGCAATACATATATTTTATTTATTTTAAATAAAATAAAATAAAATAAAATAAAATAAAATAAAATAAAATAAAATAAAATAAACTGCTACATTTGTTCACTTCCTGCTTTCCTAATATAGTTTAAGGTTTTTTTGTTTTAATTTTTATTATTTATTTAATTTTATTTAATCTTAAGCTTATGTTAAGCTTATTTTAAGCTTATTTTAAGCTTATTAAATCCTACCCCTCCATCTGGTACTTATCAGTAACTGTTACATTTGTTCACTTCCTGCTTTCCTAATATAGTTTTTTTTAGTTTTAATTGTCATTTTTAAATTCAATAAAATTCAATAAAATTCAATAAAATTCAATAAAATTCAATAAAATTCAATAAAATTCAATAAAATTCAATAACCACCCTTGGCCATCTCTGTGTGGAGTTAGCATGTTCTCCCCGTACATGCGTGTTTTTTATTCCGGGTACTCCGGTTTCCTCCCACATTCCAAAAAAAACATGCTAGGTTAATTAGCCACTCCAAATTAATTGTCCATAGGTATGAATGTGAGTGTGAATGGTTGTTTGTCTATATGTGCCCTGTGATTGGCTGGCCACCAGTCCAGGAGTATACCCCGCCTCTCGCCCATAGACAGCTGGGATAGGCTCCAGCACCCCTGTAACCCTCGTGAGGAATAGCGGTATAAAATAAAATAAAATAAAATGGCCACCAGTCTAGAGTGTAACCCGCCTCTCGCTCATAGACAGCTGGGATACGCTCCAGCACCCCCCGCGACCCTCGTGAGGAAAAGCGGTAGAAAATTAATGAATGAATGAATGAATGAAAATAAAATAAAATAAAATAAAATAAAATAAAATAAAATAAAATAAAATAAAATAAAATAAAATAAAATAAAATAAAATAAAATGGCCACCAGTCCAGGGTGTACCCCGCCTCTTGCCCACAGACAGCTGGGATAGGCTCCAGCACCCCTGCGATCCTTGTGAGGAAAAGCGATAGAAAATGAATGAATGAAAATAAAATAAAATAAAATAAAATAAAATAAAATAAAATAAAATAAAATAAAATAAAATAAAATAAAATAAAATAAAATAAAATAAAATAAAATAAAATAGGCTCCAGCAGAAAATGAATGAATGAATGAATAAAGGGTAGGAACTTAGCAATGCCGGAAGCTAGCATATAGCAATGTTGTGTGGGGGAATGGTTTAACGGGGACACATAACAAAAAGTGAATGACGATTGTAATGACGATTGTACTGCAGTTTTAACCATCCACTCCGTCCATTTGCAGTTTTTCAGTATAATTACTGCAGTTCTCTATAAAATGTCCATTTTATTATATTTCCAGGTACCTGGAACGTTTTTAATTCCACTTCCATTATTTCTTGGGGAAATAAACGCTTGGGTTTTTGTACGCTTCGGTTGTCGTGTGACCTTTTGCGACTAAAAAACCGAGGTTCCGCTCTGTCTGTGTGCATAAAAATGAAAAATGGGTGACACAAATTCTCCACTGATTTGGACTTCCGCCAACGGAATTTGATCATGACAACATAATAAGAAATAGGCCAGGTCCCATGGAGGAAAAAACCGAAAAGGTCGAGGGCTAAGTAGTTAAAAAAAAAAAAAAAATCCAACTTTCAGTGGTAAAAATGAATGTCGTAATTTTACCCGCTCGAATGCTTTGCAAAGTTGGTTACTGCGGAGCAGAAGCAGGAATCCCAAAGGGAACGTATACAAGAGGCAACAATTATCTTCAACAGTTAAGGCTGAGTGAACCCGACGGACTCGACCAATCAGGGGCTCCGATAACTTCAGCTCCTGCGTGTCCAAATCTTAATTAGAAACAGTCGGGCGAGATCATTCGAATTCAGCCTGGCCTGCATTAACTATTGCTCACTCAGCAGGACGTCTTAAATGCCTCCTGCCCGTGAAACTAAAATAAAACTAAAAAAAAAAAAAAAACACTCACTCAAATTATGACTTATTTAAATTATATTAATATTTAATTGTTATATTTATATTTAAAATAATTCAAACTGTGATAATGATATTTTAACTCTACGTCACTAATATTTCCTCATAATATTACAAGTTTATTCTCATTAAAAAAATTTAAAATTAAAAAAAAGACTTTGAAAAAAATTAAAATAATTTTTCAATTCTCACAAAATTAAATTAAAAAAAATTTTGTTTCTTAAATATTGCAACTCTAATGGTAGTAAAATTACATGAATGTACATGTATCATCATATCATCATATTTATGAAGATGTATATTTAAATTATATTTATATTTAATTGCTGTATTAAATATTAATTAAAATATTTAAATTATATTTATTTGTTATATTTATATTTAAAATAATTATTATATATTTATTCTCGTAAAACTGTGATTTTTCTCGTTAATATTTCATTTCTGCTGTTTTTTTTTAATTTTCCAACTACTTCAATTTTCTTCTTCCAAATTCTGACATAAGAATTATTATTCTTCATAATATTACAAGTTGATTCTTGTAAAATTGCCACTTTTTTCTGCTTTTTGTTTTTCATGATATTATGACTTCAAAAAAATATTTTTTAATATTTTTTTTATAATTATTATTTTAAAATAATATTTTAACTCTACGTCACTAATATTTCCTCATAATATTACAAGTTTATTCTCATTAAAAAAATTTAAAATTTAAAAAAAGACTTAAAAAAAAATTCAAATAATTTTTCTATTCTCACGAAATTACAGCCATTTTTAAAAAAAATTTCCAACCATTTCAACTTCCTTTTTGTCAATCATTCACATAATTATAACTTTATTCCCATAATAATTCCCAAACTAATTTTCCAAAGATCACAACCTTATTTTGTTTTTTTTTAATGACATTTTGAATTAAAAAAAATTTTTTTTCTTAAATATTGCAACTCTAATGATAGTAAAATGACATGATTGTACCTCATCATATTTATGAAGATGTATATTTAAATTATATTTATATTTAATTGCTGTATTAAATCTTAATTAAAATATTTAAATTATATTTATATTTAATTGTTATATTTACATTTAAAATAATTATTAAATATTTATTCTCGTAAAACTGTGATTTTTCTCGTTAATATTTCATTTCTGCTGTTTTTTTTTTAATTTTCCAACTACTTCAATTTTCTTCTTCCAAATTCTGACATAAGAATTATTATTCTTCTTATTATATTACAAGTTGATTCTTGCAAAATTGCCAAATTTTTTCTGCTTTTTGTTTTTCATGATATTATGACTTCAATTTTTTTTTTAATTATTTTAAAATAATAATATTTTAACTCTACATCACTATTTCCTCATAATATTACAAGTTTATTCTCATTAAAAAAAATTTAATAAAAAAAAGACTTAAAAAAAATTAAAATAATTTTTTCTATTCTCACGAAATTATAGCCATTAAAAAAAAAAAATTTCCAACCATTTCAACTTCCTTTTTGTCAATCCTTCACATAATTATAACTTTATTCCCATAATAATTCCCAACCTAATTTTCCAACCTTAACAACAACAACAACAACAACCTTTTGTTTTTTTTTATGACAAAATATTTTTTTTTCTAAAATATTGCAACTCTAATGCTAATAAAATGACATGATTGTCCGTCACTAATATTTCCTCATAATATTACAAGTTTATTCTCATTAAAAAATTTTAAAATTTAAAAAAAGACTTTTGTAATTTTTCTAGTCTCAGCCATTTTTTTAAAATTTTCCAACCATTTCAACTTCCTTTTTGTCAATCATTTACATAATTATAACTTTATTCCCATAATAATTCCCAACCTAATTTTCCAAAGATCACAACCTTATTTTGTTTTGTTTATGACATTTTGAATTTAAAAAATATATTTCTTTCTTAAATATTGCAACTCTAATGATAGTAAAATGACATGATTGTACCTCATCATATTTATGAAGATGTATATTTAAATTATATTTATATTTAGTTGCTGTATTAAATATTAATTAAAATATTTAAATTATATTTATATTTAATTGTTATATGTATATTTAAAATAATTATTAAATATTTATTCTCGTAAAACTGTGATTTTTCTTGTTAATATTTCATTTCTGCTGTTTTTTTTTTAATTTTCCAACTACTTCAATTTTCTTCTTCCAAATTCTGACATAAGAATGATTATTCTTCATAATATTACAAGTTGATTCTTGCAAAATTGCCAATTTTTTTCTGCTTTTTGTTTTTCATGATATTATGACTTCCAAAAAATTTTTTCTAATTTTTTTTTATAATTATTATTTTAAAATAATATTTTAACTCTACGTCACTAATATTTCCTCATAATATTACAAGTTTATTCTCATTAAAAACATTTAAAATTTAAAAAAGACTTAAAAAAATTTAAAATATTTTTTCTATTCTCACGAAATTACAGCCATTTTTTTTTAAATTTTCCAACCATTTCAACTTCCTTTTTGTCAATCATTTACATAATTATAACTTTATTCCCATAATAATTCCCAACCTAATTTTCCAACCTTAACAACAACAACAACAACAACCTTTTGTTTTTTTTTATGACAAAATATTTTTTTTTCTAAAATATTGCAACTCTAATGCTAATAAAATGACATGATTGTCCGTCACTAATATTTCCTCATAATATTACAAGTTTATTCTCATTAAAAAAATTTAAAATTTAAAAAAAGACTTTTGTAATTTTTCTAGTCTCAGCCATTTTTTTAAAATTTTCCAACCATTTCAACTTCCTTTTTGTCAATCATTTACATAATTATAACTTTATTCCCATAATAATTCCCAACCTAATTTTCCAAAGATCACAACCTTATTTTGTTTTGTTTATGACATTTAGAATTTAAAAAATATATTTCTTTCTTAAATATTGCAACTCTAATGATAGTAAAATGACATGATTGTACCTCATCATATTTATGAAGATGTATATTTAAATTATATTTATATTTAGTTGCTGTATTAAATATTAATTAAAATAATAAATAAATTTATATTTAATTGTATATGTATATTTAAAATAATTATTAAATATTTATTCTCGTAAAACTGTGATTTTTCTTGTTAATATTTCATTTCTGCTGTTTTTTTTTTAATTTTCCAACTACTTCAATTTTCTTCTTCCAAATTCTGACATAAGAATTATTATTCTTCATAATATTACAAGTTGATTCTTGCAAAATTGCCAATTTTTTTCTGCTTTTTGTTTTTCATGATATTATGACTTCCAAAAAATTTTTTCTATTTTTTTTTAATAATTATTATTTTAAAATAATATTTTAACTCTACGTCACTAATATTTCCTCATAATATTACAAGTTTATTCTCATTAAAAACATTTAAAATTTAAAAAAGACTTAAAAAAATTAAAATAATTTTTCTATGCTCACGAAATTACAGCCATTTTTTTTTAATTTTCCAAACATTTCAACTTCCTTTTTGTCAATCCTTCACATAATTATAACTTTATTCCCATAATATTTCCCAACCTAATTTTCCAAAGATCACAACCTTATTTTGTTTTTTTTAAATGACATTTTGAATTTAAAAAATATTTTTTTTTCTTAAATATTGCAACTCTAATGATAGTAAAATGACATGATTGTCCCTCATCATATTTATGAAGATGTATATTTAAATTATATTTATATTTAATTTCTGAATTAAATATTAATTAAAATATTTAATATTAAATTTAAATATTTAATATTTAATTTAAATAATTAATATTTTAACTACGTCACTAATATTTCCTCATAATATTACAAGTTTATTCTCATAAAAATTATTATTATTATAAATATTATTTTCCAACCATTTCAACTTCCTTTTTGTCAATCATTCTCATAATTATAACTTTATTCCCATAATAATTCACAACCTTATTTTGTTTTTTTATGACATTTAGAATTTTAAAAATATTTTATTTTCTTAAATATTGCAACTCTAATGCTACTAAAATGACATGATTGTCCCTCATCATATTTATGAAGATGTATATTTAAATTATATTTATATTTAATTGCTGTATTAAATATTAATTAAAATATTTAATATTTAATTTAAATATTTAATATTTAATTTAAAATTTTAATATTTTAACTACGTCACTAATATTTCCTCATAATATTACAAGTTTATTCTCATAAAAAAATTATTATTATAAATATTATTTTCCAACCATTTCAACTTCCTTTTTGTCAATCATTCTCATAATTATAATTATATAATTATAATAATTTATAATTTATTCCCATAATAATTCACAACCTTATTTTGTTTTTTTTATGACATTTTGAATTTTAAAAATATTTTATTTTCATAAATATTGCAACTCTAATGCTACTAAAATGACATGATTGTCCCTCATCATATTTATGAAGATGTATATTTAAATTATATTTATATTTAATTGCTGTATTAAATATTAATTAAAATATTTAATATTTAATTTAAATAATTAATATTCAATTGTAATAATTAATTTTTAATTTTAATAATTAATATTTAATTGTAATAATTAAATATTTACAATATTTAAACTCATAAAAACTCACCTCTAAACGAAGGTATTCGTTCTGCTCCTTCGTCAGCAGGCTGAGGATGACACCAGAAGCGACACGTGTTCGAATCCCGGCCTGGACTCTTATCTGTCTCGCAGGCAGCGACCACAGCAGCTGGAACTGAACGTGGCTGCGTCCATCAAAGGAGAACTCTGGAAGCGCTTGTCCATCACAAAGCATGTTCAATTAATTCAGCTGTCGACTGGGAAAACGCGTGTGAGAAGCTTCGTTCTACCCGAGATCCTTTGAGCAAAGCTTCTAACATCAAATTGTTGTGCTTGCGAGGTCCAAAACTGAAACCTTCACCAAAGATCTCCAACAACGTGTACTACCACGGTATTTTCAAAGTACTTACGTTGGTCACATTGCGGCCCGGTAAAACCTGGAACGCATCGGCAGCTCATAGAACTCGGCTCCGCTTGTTGTTCCGTGTCGGAGCAGAGGTCATCGCTAAAAGAGCAGCCTGGCACGCTGTTGGCAGACTGGGCTGGAGATCCAAGGTCAAAGAGCTGAGCAGAAGAAGATGGTAGGAAAGATGTGGTTAGTGGGAGAAGAAAGACACAATCAATGAATTTGGGTGGAGCCCGCAACATCGGAGACCTTTAGAATCTAAAGGGAAAAAAAATAAATAATGATGTACACAAATTACCTTGGTAGATAAAATGGGTATATTACCATGGTAGATAAAATGGGTATATTACCTTGGTAGATAAAATGGGTATATTACCTTGGTAGATACAATGGGTATATTACCTTGGTAGATAAAATGGGTATATTACCTTGGTAGATAAAATGGGTATATTACCCTGGTAGATAAAATGGGTATATTACCTTGGTAGATACAATGGGTATATTACCTTGGTAGATAAAATGGGTATATTACCTTGGTAGATAAAATGGGTATATTACCCTGGTAGATAAAATGGGTATATTACCTTGGTAGATAAAATGGGTATATTACCTTGGTAGATACAATGGGTATATTACCTTGGTAGATAAAATGGGTATATTACCTTGGTAGATAAAATGGGTATATTACCCTGGTAGATAAAATGGGTATATTACCTTGGTAGATAAAATGGGTATATTACCTTGGTAGATAAAATGGGTATATTACCCTGGTAGATAAAATGGGTATATTACCTTGGTAAATAAAATGGGTATATTACCTTGGTAGATAAAATGGGTATATTACCTTGGTAGATAAAATGGGTATATTACCCTGGTAGATAAAATGGGTATATTACCTTGGTAGATAAAATGGGTATATTACCTTGGTAGATAAAATGGGTATATTACCTTGGTAGATAAAATGGGTATATTACCTTGGTAGATACAATGGGTATATTACCTTGGTAGATAAAATGGGTATATTACCTTGGTAGATAAAATGGGTATATTACCCTGGTAGATAAAATGGGTATATTACCTTGGTAGATACAATGGGTATATTACCTTGGTAGATAAAATGGGTATATTACCTTGGTAGATAAAATGGGTATATTACCCTGGTAGATAAAATGGGTATATTACCTTGGTAGATAAAATGGGTATATTACCTTGGTAGATACAATGGGTATATTACCTTGGTAGATAAAATGGGTATATTACCTTGGTAGATAAAATGGGTATATTACCCTGGTAGATAAAATGGGTATATTACCTTGGTAGATAAAATGGGTATATTACCTTGGTAGATAAAATGGGTATATTACCCTGGTAGATAAAATGGGTATATTACCTTGGTAAATAAAATGGGTATATTACCTTGGTAGATAAAATGGGTATATTACCTTGGTAGATAAAATGGGTATATTACCCTGGTAGATAAAATGGGTATATTACCTTGGTAGATAAAATGGGTATATTACCTTGGTAGATAAAATGGGTATATTACCCTGGTAGATAAAATGGGTATATTACCTTGGTAGATACAATGGGTATATTACCTTGGTAGATAAAATGGGTATATTACCTTGGTAGATAAAATGGGTATATTACCCTGGTAGATAAAATGGGTATATTACCTTGGTAGATAAAATGGGTATATTACCTTGGTAGATAAAATGGGTATATTACCCTGGTAGATAAAATGGGTATATTACCTTGGTAAATAAAATGGGTATATTACCTTGGTAGATAAAATGGGTATATTACCTTGGTAGATAAAATGGGTATATTACCCTGGTAGATAAAATGGGTATATTACCTTGGTAGATAAAATGGGTATATTACCTTGGTAGATAAAATGGGTATATTACCAATGTACACAAATTACCTTGGTAGATAAAATGGGTATATTACTGATGTACACAAATTACCTTGGTAGATAAAATGGGTGTATTACCATGGTAGATAAAATGGGTATATTACCTTGGTAGATAAAATAGATAAAATGGGTATATTACCAATGTACACAAATTACCTTGGTAGATAAAATGGGTATATTACCTTGGTAGATAAAATGGGTATATTACCAATGTACACAAATTACCTTGGTAGATAAAATGGGTATATTACCTTGGTAGATAAAATGGGTATATTACCATGGTAGATAAAATGGGTATATTACCTTGGTAGATAAAATGGGTATATTACCCTGGTAGATAAAATGGGTATATTACCTTGGTAGATAAAATGGGTATATTACCTTGGTAGATAAAATGGGTATATTACCCTGGTAGATAAAATGGGTATATTACCTTGGTAGATAAAATGGGTATATTACCTTGGTAGATAAAATGGGTATATTACCTTGGTAGATAAAATGGGTATATTACCGATGTACACGAATTACCTTGGTAGATAAAATAGGTATATTACCTTGGTAGATAAAATGGGTATATTACCCTGGTAGATAAAATGGGTATATTACCTTGGTAGATAAAATGGGTATATTACCTTGGTAGATAAAATGGGTATATTACCCTGGTAGATAAAATGGGTATATTACCTTGGTAGATAAAATGGGTATATTACCTTGGTAGATAAAATGGGTATATTACCAATGTACACAAATTACCTTGGTAGATAAAATGGGTATATTACTGATGTACACAAATTACCTTGGTAGATAAAATGGGTGTATTACCATGGTAGATAAAATGGGTATATTACCTTGGTAGATAAAATAGATAAAATGGGTATATTACCAATGTACACAAATTACCTTGGTAGATAAAATGGGTATATTACCTTGGTAGATAAAATGGGTATATTACCAATGTACACAAATTACCTTGGTAGATAAAATGGGTATATTACCTTGGTAGATAAAATGGGTATATTACCTTGGTAGATAAAATGGGTATATTACCGATGTACAACAAATTACCCTGGTAGATAAAATAGATAAAATGGGTATATTACCTTGGTAGATACAATGGGTATATTACCTTGGTAGATAAAATGGGTATATTACCTTGGTAGATAAAATGGGTATATTACCTTGGTAGATAAAATGGGTATATTACCTTGGTAGATAAAATGGGTATATTACCTTGGTAGATAAAATGGGTATATTACCTTGGTAGATAAAATGAGTATATTACCTTGGTAGATAAAATGGGTATATTACCTTGGTAGATAAAATGGGTATATTACCTTGGTAGATAAAATGGGTATATTACCTTGGTAGATAAAATGGGTATATTACCAATGTACACAAATTACCTTGGTAGATAAAATGGGTATATTACCGATGTACACAAATTACCTTGGTAGATAAAATGGGTGTATTACCATGGTAGATAAAATGGGTATATTACCTTGGTAGATAAAATAGATAAAATGGGTATATTACCAATGTACACAAATTACCTTGGTAGATAAAATGGGTATATTACCAATGTAAACAAATTACCATGGTAGATAAAATGGGTATATTACCTTGGTAGATAAAATAGATAAAATGGGTATATTACCAATGTACACAAATTACCTTGGTAGATAAAATGGGTATATTACCAATGTAAACAAATTACCATGGTAGATAAAATGGGTATATTACCTTGGTAGATAAAATAGATAAAATGGGTATATTACCAATGTACACAAATTACCTTGGTAGATAAAATGGGTATATTACCTTGGTAGATAAAATGGGTATATTACCAATGTACACAAATTACCTTGGTAGATAAAATGGGTATATTACCTTGGTAGATAAAATGGGTATATTACCATGGTAGATAAAATGGGTATATTACCTTGGTAGATAAAATGGGTATATTACCCTGGTAGATAAAATGGGTATATTACCTTGGTAGATAAAATGGGTATATTACCTTGGTAGATAAAATGGGTATATTACCCTGGTAGATAAAATGGGTATATTACCTTGGTAGATAAAATGGGTATATTACCTTGGTAGATAAAATGGGTATATTACCTTGGTAGATAAAATGGGTATATTACCGATGTACACGAATTACCTTGGTAGATAAAATAGGTATATTACCTTGGTAGATAAAATGGGTATATTACCCTGGTAGATAAAATGGGTATATTACCTTGGTAGATAAAATGGGTATATTACCTTGGTAGATAAAATGGGTATATTACCCTGGTAGATAAAATGGGTATATTACCTTGGTAGATAAAATGGGTATATTACCTTGGTAGATAAAATGGGTATATTACCAATGTACACAAATTACCTTGGTAGATAAAATGGGTATATTACTGATGTACACAAATTACCTTGGTAGATAAAATGGGTGTATTACCATGGTAGATAAAATGGGTATATTACCTTGGTAGATAAAATAGATAAAATGGGTATATTACCAATGTACACAAATTACCTTGGTAGATAAAATGGGTATATTACCTTGGTAGATAAAATGGGTATATTACCAATGTACACAAATTACCTTGGTAGATAAAATGGGTATATTACCTTGGTAGATAAAATGGGTATATTACCTTGGTAGATAAAATGGGTATATTACCGATGTACAACAAATTACCCTGGTAGATAAAATAGATAAAATGGGTATATTACCTTGGTAGATACAATGGGTATATTACCTTGGTAGATAAAATGGGTATATTACCTTGGTAGATAAAATGGGTATATTACCTTGGTAGATAAAATGGGTATATTACCTTGGTAGATAAAATGGGTATATTACCTTGGTAGATAAAATGGGTATATTACCTTGGTAGATAAAATGAGTATATTACCTTGGTAGATAAAATGGGTATATTACCTTGGTAGATAAAATGGGTATATTACCTTGGTAGATAAAATGGGTATATTACCTTGGTAGATAAAATGGGTATATTACCAATGTACACAAATTACCTTGGTAGATAAAATGGGTATATTACCGATGTACACAAATTACCTTGGTAGATAAAATGGGTGTATTACCATGGTAGATAAAATGGGTATATTACCTTGGTAGATAAAATAGATAAAATGGGTATATTACCAATGTACACAAATTACCTTGGTAGATAAAATGGGTATATTACCAATGTAAACAAATTACCATGGTAGATAAAATGGGTATATTACCTTGGTAGATAAAATAGATAAAATGGGTATATTACCAATGTACACAAATTACCTTGGTAGATAAAATGGGTATATTACCAATGTAAACAAATTACCATGGTAGATAAAATGGGTATATTACCTTGGTAGATAAAATAGATAAAATGGGTATATTACCAATGTACACAAATTACCTTGGTAGATAAAATGGGTATATTACCTTGGTAGATAAAATGGGTATATTACCTTGGAAGATACAATGGGTATATTACCTTGGTAGATAAAATGGGTATATTACCGATGTACAACAAATTACCCTGGTAGATAAAATAGATAAAATGGGTATATTACCTTGGTAGATAAAATGGGTATATTACCTTGGTAGATAAAATGGGTATATTACCTTGGTAGATACAATGGGTATATTACCTTGGTAGATAAAATGGGTATATTACCTTGGTAGATAAAATGGGTATATTACCATGGTAGATAAAATGGGTATATTACCTTGGTAGATACAATGGGTATATTACCTTGGTAGATAAAATGGGTATATTACCTTGGTAGATAAAATGGGTATATTACCTTGGTAGATAAAATGGGTATATTACCATGGTAGATAAAATGGGTATATTACCTTGGTAGATAAAATGGGTATATTACCTTGGTAGATAAAATGGGTATATTACCCTGGTAGATAAAATGGGTATATTACCTTGGTAAATAAAATGGGTATATTACCTTGGTAGATAAAATGGGTATATTACCTTGGTAGATAAAATGGGTATATTACCCTGGTAGATAAAATGGGTATATTACCTTGGTAGATAAAATGGGTATATTACCTTGGTAGATAAAATGGGTATATTACCAATGTACACAAATTACCTTGGTAGATAAAATGGGTATATTACTGATGTACACAAATTACCTTGGTAGATAAAATGGGTGTATTACCATGGTAGATAAAATGGGTATATTACCTTGGTAGATAAAATAGATAAAATGGGTATATTACCAATGTACACAAATTACCTTGGTAGATAAAATGGGTATATTACCTTGGTAGATAAAATGGGTATATTACCAATGTACACAAATTACCTTGGTAGATAAAATGGGTATATTACCTTGGTAGATAAAATGGGTATATTACCATGGTAGATAAAATGGGTATATTACCTTGGTAGATAAAATGGGTATATTACCCTGGTAGATAAAATGGGTATATTACCTTGGTAGATAAAATGGGTATATTACCTTGGTAGATAAAATGGGTATATTACCCTGGTAGATAAAATGGGTATATTACCTTGGTAGATAAAATGGGTATATTACCTTGGTAGATAAAATGGGTATATTACCTTGGTAGATAAAATGGGTATATTACCGATGTACACGAATTACCTTGGTAGATAAAATAGGTATATTACCTTGGTAGATAAAATGGGTATATTACCCTGGTAGATAAAATGGGTATATTACCTTGGTAGATAAAATGGGTATATTACCTTGGTAGATAAAATGGGTATATTACCCTGGTAGATAAAATGGGTATATTACCTTGGTAGATAAAATGGGTATATTACCTTGGTAGATAAAATGGGTATATTACCAATGTACACAAATTACCTTGGTAGATAAAATGGGTATATTACTGATGTACACAAATTACCTTGGTAGATAAAATGGGTGTATTACCATGGTAGATAAAATGGGTATATTACCTTGGTAGATAAAATAGATAAAATGGGTATATTACCAATGTACACAAATTACCTTGGTAGATAAAATGGGTATATTACCTTGGTAGATAAAATGGGTATATTACCAATGTACACAAATTACCTTGGTAGATAAAATGGGTATATTACCTTGGTAGATAAAATGGGTATATTACCTTGGTAGATAAAATGGGTATATTACCGATGTACAACAAATTACCCTGGTAGATAAAATAGATAAAATGGGTATATTACCTTGGTAGATACAATGGGTATATTACCTTGGTAGATAAAATGGGTATATTACCTTGGTAGATAAAATGGGTATATTACCTTGGTAGATAAAATGGGTATATTACCTTGGTAGATAAAATGGGTATATTACCTTGGTAGATAAAATGGGTATATTACCTTGGTAGATAAAATGAGTATATTACCTTGGTAGATAAAATGGGTATATTACCTTGGTAGATAAAATGGGTATATTACCTTGGTAGATAAAATGGGTATATTACCTTGGTAGATAAAATGGGTATATTACCAATGTACACAAATTACCTTGGTAGATAAAATGGGTATATTACCGATGTACACAAATTACCTTGGTAGATAAAATGGGTGTATTACCATGGTAGATAAAATGGGTATATTACCTTGGTAGATAAAATAGATAAAATGGGTATATTACCAATGTACACAAATTACCTTGGTAGATAAAATGGGTATATTACCAATGTAAACAAATTACCATGGTAGATAAAATGGGTATATTACCTTGGTAGATAAAATAGATAAAATGGGTATATTACCAATGTACACAAATTACCTTGGTAGATAAAATGGGTATATTACCTTGGTAGATAAAATGGGTATATTACCTTGGAAGATACAATGGGTATATTACCTTGGTAGATAAAATGGGTATATTACCGATGTACAACAAATTACCCTGGTAGATAAAATAGATAAAATGGGTATATTACCTTGGTAGATAAAATGGGTATATTACCTTGGTAGATAAAATGGGTATATTACCTTGGTAGATACAATGGGTATATTACCTTGGTAGATAAAATGGGTATATTACCTTGGTAGATAAAATGGGTATATTACCATGGTAGATAAAATGGGTATATTACCTTGGTAGATACAATGGGTATATTACCTTGGTAGATAAAATGGGTATATTACCTTGGTAGATAAAATGGGTATATTACCTTGGTAGATAAAATGGGTATATTACCATGGTAGATAAAATGGGTATATTACCTTGGTAGATAAAATGGGTATATTACCTTGGTAGATAAAATGGGTATATTACCTTGGTAGATAAAATGAGTATATTACCTTGGTAGATAAAATGGGTATATTACCTTGGTAGATAAAATGGGTATATTACCTTGGTAGATAAAATGGGTATATTACCTTGGTAGATAAAATGGGTATATTACCAATGTACACAAATTACCTTGGTAGATAAAATGGGTATATTACCGATGTACACAAATTACCTTGGTAGATAAAATGGGTGTATTACCATGGTAGATAAAATGGGTATATTACCTTGGTAGATAAAATAGATAAAATGGGTATATTACCAATGTACACAAATTACCTTGGTAGATAAAATGGGTATATTACCAATGTAAACAAATTACCATGGTAGATAAAATGGGTATATTACCTTGGTAGATAAAATAGATAAATTGGGTATATTACCTTGGTAGATACAATGGGTATATTACCTTGGTAGATAAAATGGGTATATTACCTTGGTAGATAAAATGGGTATATTACCTTGGTAGATACAATGGGTATATTACCTTGGTAGATAAAATGGGTATATTACCTTGGTAGATAAAATGGGTATATTACCTTGGTAGATAAAATGGGTATATTACCTTGGTAGATAAAATGGGTATATTACCTTGGTAGATAAAATAGGTATATTACTGATGTACACAAATTACCTTGGTCAATAAAATAGGTATATTACCGATGTACACGAATTACCTTGGTAGATAAAATAGGTATATTACCTTGGTAGATAAAATAGGTATATTACCAATGTACATGAATTACCTTGGTAGATAAAATAGGTATATTACCGATATACACGAATTACTTTGGTAGATAAAATGGGTATATTACCGATGTACACAAATTACCTTGGTGTCCATTCGTAGGTTCTTTATACACCCGGTATAGTGTTTGTGTCGGAGCTGAGGGTATTCATACGACGTGTTCACATTGACCCCCCCGAGCTGCAACACGTGGCTCCCGTTGAGAAACCTGGAACAGCAGACAAAACAACAACAACAACAACGCATGAGAAGCGAACAACAAGAGACTGTCAAGGTCGCGACTTAGTATGATTTCTTTTCTTTTGTGGCTGAGCTTCCTGACAGCAGAGGTCACGTATTATTCCTGGTCGGTTTCGTTGAAAAATGGCGGTGTTTTCATGACATTACCCCCCCCATTTTCCAAGGATATTTGGGTAATGTACTTCCGATTTGCATAACTTTTAATTAGGACGAAGTTATAGTTTTACTCTTTTACATCACAGGAAAATATATTTGAAGCGCCAGACAAAAAAGGCTTTAATCACACATAAAATCATAAAATAATAATTAATAATTCATATTTTTTACAGCAGAAATACAATAAATAAGAGCAGATTTTTTATATGTAATGCAGAACAATTTACTTGTCACGATTGGGTGTTACTCCTCGAATTTCACAAGATGAGCGATCCTCCGTCATCGCCCAGGACTCCACCCCTTCCGTCTCCATGACGATGGCAGTGGAACATCGATCCAGAGTAAATCGAACTTCCTTCAAAACAGGGAGAGAAAAATCACAGTTCCCAATCCCAAAATATATTATTGATAAATCATATTGACCCATTATTACCGGTAATTATTATTATTATTATTTTTCTTATTTTTTTGGCTTGCGAAAATAACTAAAATATAAATACTGTGTAAGGCAGGGGTTTCAAACATGCGGCCCGCGGGCCAAATGTGGCCCGCAGGACACTAGTTTGAGGCCCCCGCTAAGTTTGATATGTTTGCTGTATGGTATCATGTACCCCGAAAAAATTATTATTACGTTTGATTAATGTTCATGTTAAAGGTTAAATAACTGTTAATAGTTATCCTCGCTATCCATGTGGAAGTGGTAATTTTTTTGGCTATTTAAGTTTAAAGGAAATAACTCGAAGGCTACCGTTTAGGTCGCTAGCGGTCTAGTTTGAGAGTTAGCATGTGGCTAAAGACTCTGCAGTTGTGCAATATGTTGTAAATATAAAAAAAGTATAAATGTGACTATAGTCGTGTTTTGTCATGTCTACAGTGCTCGAATAATGCTTTGTTCATTTTAATCTGATTTATTATTTTTATTTTTATTATTATTATTATTATTATTATTATTATTATTATTATTATTATTATTATTATTATTATTATTATTATTATATGTATTTATTACTGATTGATTTTCTTTATTCTTGATTTGTTTATTTTTAATCTTATTTTGTGCAGAAAAATAAAAATTAAAATATTTGAGAACAGTGGACCAAAGCACTGAAAAAGTTTGTATATTTTTCTGTTTTTAATAAATGGGTTTTTTTTTTTTTTTTTTTTTTTTTTTTGGAAAACCTGATGTGGCCCAGTTTCACCCAGACCCTAGCTCCAGTGGCCCCCAAGTAAATTGACTTTGAGACCCCTGGTATAAGGCATTCAGAAGATGCATTCAAAGATGTTGTTCATATGTAGTATTCCACATCGCTCACTGGGTGTCAGTAATGTTAATGTAATATTCGAGACAAATTTGATTGCCAGAACAACAGGCTTTTATTGCAGGTTTGAATTATCTCGCCAAAAAAAAATTCCGACGTCCCTCCCTGTCCGTCTGCCACAAATTTCCCGAGCGACACAGCAACACGCGAGGCTTATTTACTTTTACTATTGCTACTATCCTGGGTAATACCAGTGATTACCCCCACCCCCCCTTCTTTGGGGTCCTTAAACCCCCGAAACAATTGGTTGATTGATGTCAAAGATACAATGACACATTCTCTGCTAAATTTAATGTGGCCAAATGTGGCCCGCATGACACTAGTTTGAGGCCCCTGCTAAGTTTGATATGTTTGCTGTATGGTATCATGTACCCCGAAAAAATTATTATTACGTTTGATTAATGTTCATGTTAAAGGTTAAATAACTGTTAATAGTTATCCTCGCTATCCATGTGGAAGTGGTAATTTTTTTGGCTATTTACGTTTGAAGGAAATAACTCGAAGGCTACCGTTTAGGTCGCTAGCGGTCTAGTTTGCGAGTTAGCATGTGTCTCAGGACCCTGCAGTTGCGCAATATGTTGTCAATACAGCAACACACGAGGCTTATTTACTTTTACTATTGCTAGTATCCTGGGTAATACCAGTGTACAAGTGACTGTAGGGTTGTTAGTCGATGTCTGAAGAGCTCCAATAAGGTTAAAAATGTACTTAGAAGTCTTTAATGATGTAAATATTTAATTTCTAAATAAAAATTGTTATACATTGTGTAACACATGATTACCCCCCCTTCTTCGGGGTCCCTAAACCCCCGAAACAATTGGTTGATTGATGTCAAAGACACAATGACGCATTCTGTGCTAAATTTAATGGATTCTATTTTCTTCTGCTAAATTCTCACAAAATGAGGCTGACTCGGATGACGTGGAGCTGAGCAACGTCCTGTAACGTTTTGTTATTTTGTACGAGGAGACGAGCAGGTGTGATGTCTTGTGATGGCGGCAGGAAGGTAATTGCCTTACTTTACTGTTACTCCTCACGTCAAGGCGATGCCAGCGTCTGTCGGCCAAGCCGATGCTGTTTATTAGGTGGAGAACTAGCGTACCAGAACCGTGGTTGATTTTCAGACTGGGTGTGCCACCAATTAGCTCTGTATGAAAAGAAAAATTATTACATTATTACACATGAATGGAAAAAATAATGAAGACAGGTCCAGTCAAGTCTCAAGTCAAATCAAGACAAGACAGGTCAAGTCAAGTCAAGACAAGACAGGTCAAATCAAGTCTCAAGTCCAGACAAGACAGGTCCAGTCAAGTCTCAATTCAAGACAAGACAGATCAAGTTAAGTCTCAAGTCATGACAAGACAGGTCAAGTCAATTCTCAATTCAAGACAAGACAGGTCAAGTCAAGTCTCAATTCAAGACAAGACAGGTCAAGTCATTTATTTATTATTATTATTATTATTATTAAGTCTCTAGTCAAAACAAGACAGGTCAAATCAAGATCAAGTCTCAAGTCAAGACAGGTCAAGTCAAGTCTCAAGTCAAGACAAGACAGGTCAAGTCAAGTCAAGTCAAGTCTCAAGTCAAGACAAGACAGGTCAAGTCAAGTCTCAAGTCAAGACAAGACAGGTCAAGTCAAGTCTCAAGACAAGACAGGTCAGCCAAGTCTCTAGTCAAAACAAGACAGGTCAAATCAAGTCTCAAGTCAAGACAAGACAGGTCAAGTCAAGTCTCTAGTCAAAACAAGACAGGTCAAATCAAGTCTCAAGTCAAGACAAGACAGGTCAAATCAAGATCAAGTCTCAAGTCAAGACAGGTCAAGTCAAGTCTCAAGTCAAGACAAGACGGGTCAAGTCAAGTCTCAAGTCAAGACAAGACAGGTCCAGTCAAGTCTCAAGTCAAAACAAGACAGGTCCAGTCAAGTCTCAAGTCAAAACAAGACAGGTCAAATCAAGTCTCAAGTCAAGACAAGACAGGTACAGTCAAGTCTCAAGTCAAAACAAGACAGGTCAAGTCTCAAGCCAAGACAAGACAGGTCAAGTCAAGACAAGACAGGTCCACTCAAGTCTCAAGTCAAAACAAGACAGGTCAAGTCAAGTCTCTAGTCAAAACAAGACAGGTCAAATCAAGTCTCAAGTCAAGACAAGACAGGTCAAATCAAGTCTCAAGTCAAAACAAGACAGGTCAAGTCAAGTCTCTAGTCAAAACAAGACAGGTCAAATCAAGTCTCTAGTCAAGACAAGACAGGTCAAGTCAAGTCTCGAGTCAAGACATGACAGGTCCACTCAAGTCTCAAGTCAAAACAAGACAGGTCAAGTCAAGTCTCTAGTCTAAACAAGACAGGTCAAGTCAAGTCTCAAGTCAAGTCAAGTCAGGTCCAGTCAAGTCTCAAGTCAAGACAGGTCCAGTCAAGTCTCAAGTCAAGACAAGACAGCTCAAGTCAAATCAAGACAAGACAGATCAAATCTCAAATCAAGTCAGGTCAAGACAGGTCCAGTCAAGTCTCAAGTCAAAACAAGACAGGTCCAGTCTAGTCTCAAGTCAAGACAAGACGAGACAGGTCTTGTAGCATAGAGAGTAGTAGAAACCAAGCTCACTCCACAAGTTCAAGGTCTCAGGTTCAAATCCCGTGTAATCATCCCGACCCTTTTTCTTTACCTATGGCCATGAAGTCTTCAACGTCTCCAGGCAGCTGAGCGGTCAAAGGGCCGGCATATAGAAGCAGTCCGTCATCTTCTTCTGTCATAAACTCCAGGGAAAGATGGCTATAAAAACACGGCTTTATGGGGGGAAACCAGGCGTAGCCGTTGCCAAGGAAACTACGTCTTGGCTGCTGGCAGTCTGGCCCGTCGTGCTGAGGAGGGCATTGGCACCTGTTGCACCATGGGAAAAAAAATAGGACACAACGGAATCAAACGGTGTTGAAATCGTCACAAGAATCTCATCTTTTCTTCAGCAGGCGAAGGCAACCTCGGAATTCCAGCATGTTGACGGTCGATAGGTGGCGCTATAAAGCCATCACATCCAGCAGACTTCACTACTCTAACGGAATTCTTACCGAGCTGACTAAACGAGCTGCAGTTCATCCGGAATGCTGCTGCTCGAGTCCCGACGAGAACAATGAAATACGATATTAGTCCAGTCCTCAGGGCTCTGCACTGGTGTGTCACTCAGAGAATACGTAGCTCTGTTTCATGGTCTCAAGGTCTTCATGGTCATGGAGTCAAGGCTATACGACGGTGAGGTAAAGTAGGTAAAGTATTTTATCTGCACTCTTCATTTTTTGGATTTTTGGAATAATTTATGGAATTGTATGTTTTGATTGTATGTTTATATGAAGTCATTTTAACCTTAATGTCTGTAAAGCCGTGTCTTTAATCCCAAGTCTGGGCTCAAGTCTTAAGTCAAGATGTGCAACTTCAAGTCAAGTCTCAAGACAAGACAAGACAGGTCAGGTCAAGACAAGACAGGTCCAGTCTAGTCTCAAGTCAAGACGAGTCAAGACAAGACAGGTCAAGCCAAGTCTCAAGACAAGACAGGTCAAGTCAAGTCTCAAGTCAAGACAAGACAGGTCAAGTCAAGTCTCAAGTCAAAACAAGACAGGTCCAGTCAAGTCTCAAGTCAAGATAAGACAGGTCCAGTCAAGTCTCGAGTCAAGACAAGACATGTCAAGTCAAATCTAGACAAGACAGGTCAAATCAAGTCTCAAGTCTCAAGTCAACACAAGACAGGTCCAGTCAAATCTCAAGTCAAAACAAGACAGGTCAAATCAAGTCTCAAGTCAAAACAAGACAGGTCGAATCTCAAGCCAAGACAAGACAGGTCAAGCCAAGTCCAGTCAAGTCAACACAAGACAGGTCCAGTCAAGTCTCAAGTCAAAACAAGACAGGTCAAGTCAGTCTCAAGCAAGACAAGACAGGTCCAGTCAAGTCTCGAGTCAAGACAAGACATGTCAAGTCAAGTCTCAAGTTAAGACAAGACATGTCAAGTCAAGTCAAAACAAGACAGGTCAAGTCAAGTCTCAAGTTAAGACAAGACATGTCAAGTCAAGTCAAAACAAGACAGGTCAAGTCAAGACAAGACAAGACAAGACATGTCAAGTCAGACAAGACATGTCAAGTCTCAAATTAAGACAAGACATGTCAAGACAAGACAGGTCCAGTCAAGTCTCAAGTCATGTCAAGACAAGACAGGTCCAGTCAAGTCTCAAGTCAAAACAAGACAGGTCAAGTCAAGTCTCAAGTCAAGACAAGACAGGTCAAGTCAAATCAAGACAGGTCAAATCAAGTCAAGTCAAGACAAGACAGGTCAAGTCAAATCAAGACAGGTCAAATCAAGTCAAGTCAAGACAAGACAGGTCAAGTCAAATCAAGTCAAGTCCAGTCAAGTCTCAAGTCAAAACAAGACAAGTCAAGTCAAGTCAAGACATGTCAAGTCAAGACAGGTCAAGTCAAGTCAAGACAGGTCAATCATTCTCACGTTGATGACTCTTAAATGAATAAAAAATATATCGTATAGGTTTTCATCAGACAAACATGAATCATGAATCCGCCATTGAGGCCATTTTAGGATGCCGTAAAAGGATGCTTTCATGACCTTGGTGGGAAATGACCTCCACCACATCAAACAGCTGCAATGATCTACATCACAGACTGAGAGGCAGAGCTTGCGCTTCAACATCAGCAACCTCCGACCTAACAATGGAGGTCACCATATTGAGGACGCCATATTCGGTTCCATTTCCAGTTCCTACAGATGCTCATACTGTTCCGTTGGACGCCATTTTTTATTGCTGAATAACCGCGTTGTTAAAAGGACTAAAACCTCTGAAGAAGAGAAGCAAATGCATCAATGACAAACACTTCATTCCACCCCCGTGATGGAGGAGATGGACCGGCTGATCTCTTCTTGTCCCGGGCTCTGCCGACTGTGAGACAAGGTGGCTTTGCTGATAACGTCAGGACCATCTAGAAGAGTTGTGTGTACCGAGGCCGTTTGGGGCCCGTTCTGTTTACTCTGCAGAGGGGGGGGGCACCACATGTCAGGAATACTGATCTCCACTAGGTATATGGAGGACTTATATAGAGTGAAGCCTGATGCTACGTATCTACGTACGTACGTATGTACTAAGTCTCCACCCCCACAGAGCATCTCACACCAATGAGAGCATCAGCTTTTTTCAAGCGTGAATTTGACAGCTGAAATGATTTTATCTGCACTCGTCATTTTTTTTGGAATAATTTATGGAATTGTATGTTTTGATTTTAGAATGATTTAATGTTTATATGAAGTCATTTTACCCTTAATGTCTGTAAAGCCGTGTCTTTAATCCCAAGTCTGGGCTCAAGTCTTAAGTCAAGACGTGCAACTTCAAGTCAAGTCTCAAGTCAAGACAAGACAGGTCCAGTCAAGTCTCAAGTCAAGACAAGACAGGTCAAGTCAAGTCTCAAGTCAAGACAAGACAGATCAAATCAAGTCTCAAGTCAAGACAGGTCAAGACAAGACAGATCAAGTCAAATCTCAAGTCAACACAAGACAGGTCGAATCAAGTCTCAAGTCAAGACACATCAAATCAAGTCTCAAGTCAAGACAAGACAGGTCCAATCAAGTCTCAAGACATGACAGGTCAAGTCGAAACAAGACAGGTCAAGTCAAGTCTCAAGTCAAGACAAGACAGGTCAAATCAAGTCTCAAGTCAACACAAGACAGGTCAAATCAAGTCTCAAGTCAACACAAGACAGGTCCAGTCAAGTCTCAAGTCAAGACAAGATGAGACAGGTCAAGTCGGGTCAAGTCAAGTCAAGTCAAGACAGGTCCAGTCAAGTCTCAAGTCAAAACAAGACAGGTCCAGTCAAGTCTCAATTAAAAACAAGTCAAGTCAAGTCAAGACAGGTCAAATCAAGTTTCAAGTCAAGTCAAGACAGGTCAAATCAAGTTTCAAGTCAAGACAAGACAGGTCCAGTCAAGTCTCAAGTCAAGACAAGACAGGTCAAATCAAGTCTCAACTCAAGACACGTCAAATCAAGTCTCAAGTCAAGACAAGACAGGTCCAATCAAGTCTCAAGACATGACAGGTCAAGTCGAAACAAGACAGGTCAAGTCAAGTCTCAAGTCAAGACAAGACAGGTCAAATCAAGTCTCAAGTCAACACAAGACAGGTCAAATCAAGTCTCAAGTCAACACAAGACAGGTCCAGTCAAGTCTCAAGTCAAGACAAGATGAGACAGGTCAAGTCGGGTCAAGTCAAGTCAAGTCAAGACAGGTCCAGTCAAGTCTCAAGTCAAAACAAGACAGGTCCAGTCAAGTCTCAATTAAAAACAAGTCAAGTCAAGTCAAGACAGGTCAAATCAAGTTTCAAGTCAAGTCAAGACAGGTCAAATCAAGTTTCAAGTCAAGACAAGACAGGTCCAGTCAAGTCTCAAGTCAAGACAAGACAGGTCAAATCAAGTCTCAACTCAAGACACGTCAAATCAAGTCTCAAGTCAAGACAAGACAGGTCCAATCAAGTCTCAAGACATGACAGGTCAAGTCGAAACAAGACAGGTCAAGTCAAGTCTCAAGTCAAGACAAGACAGGTCAAATCAAGTCTCAAGTCAACACAAGACAGGTCCAGTCAAGTCTCAAGTCAAGACAAGATGAGACAGGTCAAGTCGGGTCAAGTCAAGTCAAGTCAAGTCAAGACAGGTCCAGTCAAGTCTCAAGTCAAAACAAGACAGGTCCAGTCAAGTCTCAATTAAAAACAAGTCAAGTCAAGTCAAGACAGGTCAAATCAAGTTTCAAGTCAAGTCAAGACAGGTCAAATCAAGTTTCAAGTCAAGACAAGACAGGTCCAGTCAAGTCTCAAGTCAAGACAAGACAGGTCAAATCAAGTCTGAACTCAAGACACGTCAAATCAAGTCTCAAGTCAAGACAAGACAGGTCCAGTCAAGTCTCAAGACAAGACAGGTCAAGTCAAAACAAGACAGGTCAAGTCAAGTCTCAAGTCAAGACAAGACAGGTCAAATCAAGTCTCAAGTCAACACAAGACAGGTCAAATCAAGTCTCAAGTCAAGACAGGTCCAGTCAAGTCTCAAGTCAAGACGAGACGAGACAGGTCAAGTCGGGTCAAGTCAGGTCAAGACAGGTCCAGTCAAGTCTCAAGTCAAAACAAGACAGGTCCAGTCAAGTCTCAATTCAAAACAAGTCAAGTCAACACAAGCCAAGTCTCAAGTCAAGACACGTCAAGTCAAGTCTCAAGTCAAGTCTCAAGTCAACACAAGACAGATCCAGTCAAGTCTCAAGTCTCACCAAGTCAAGAAGTCAACTTTTCAAATTCAGTCACCTCTGACTGACATGATTTCATCATCGCTACCTGGAGCGTTTGAATGAACTGCGTCCACACAAAGTAGTACTTTTACCTTTACTGCATTCACATCAGAACACATGCAGCTAATACGCAGAGTTCCATACATCCATAACAGGACTCAATGCAGCAGAGCAACCGACTTAAAAAGGCGGAAAAGGCTGGTGAGCATCCTGGCTTTGAAGACCATGCCTCTACCAACTTGTATGTTCATGTAAATGGAATTAAATGAGATTTTCAGAAGTTGTGCGCATAGAGGGGTGCCCCAGTTGGACTAATCCCCTCTGCCCTATATTTATTTAATCTGGGCATTAATGTTAGCATGGATGTACTGCACGCTGACTGCACCGTGGAGTCCCATGGAAGCCGATTCATTTGGAAGACATCTCCATCATTTATGTTAATGGATTGAATGTCCTGGTTATGCTTTTTCTTTGTTTTAAACAAGCAAACATTGCAGTAGCATTAAAAAAAATATATTTCTAAATGTTGCAAACATTACTGCAGTCATGAATTATTGATTGAAATCATGTATTTTAATTGTATTGTTTATGTATTTAATTGTATGTTTTGATTTTAGAATGATTTAATGTTTATATGAAGTCATTTTACCCTTAATGTCTGTAAAGTCGTGTATTTAATCCCAAGTCTGGGCTCAAGTCTCAAGTCAAGACGTGCAACTTCAAGTCAAGTCTCAAGTCAAAACAAGACAGGTCCAGTCAAGTCTCAATGCAAAACAAGACAGGTCAAGTCTCAAGTCAAGACAAGACAGATCAAATCAAGTCTCAAGTCAAGACAAGACAGGTCCAGTCAAGACAAGACAAGTCAAATCAAGTCTCAAGTCAAGACAAGACAGGTCCAGTCAAGACAAGACAAGTCAAATCAAGTCTCAAGTCAAGACAAGACAGGTCCAGTCAAGTCTCAAGTCAATCCAAGACAGGTCAAGTCAGGTCTCAAGTCACACACAAGACAGGTCAAGTCAAGTCTCAAGTCAAGACAAGACAAGTCAAATCAAGTCTCAAATCAAGACAGGTCAAATCAAGTCTCAAGTCAAGACAGGTCCAGTTAAGTCTCTAGTCAATCCAAGACAGGTCAAGTCAGGTCTCAAGTCACACACAAGACAGGTCAAATCAAGTCTCAAGTCAAGACAAGTCAAATCAACTCTCAAGTCAAGACAGGTCCAGTCAAGTCTCAAGTCAAGACAAGTCAGGTCCAGTCAAGTCTCAAGTCAAGACAAGACAGGTCAAGTCAAGTCAAGTCAAGTCAAGTCTCAAGTCAAGACAAGACAGGTCAAATCAAGTCTCAAGTCAAGACAAGCCAGGTCCAGTCAATTCTCAAGTCAATCCAAGACAGGTCAAGTCAGGTCTCAAGTCAAGACAAGACAGGTCAAATCAAGTCTCAAGTCAAGACAGGTCAAATCAAGTCTCAAGTCAAGACAAGTCTAGTCAAGTCTCAAGTCAAGACAAGCCAGGTCCAGTCAAGTCTCAAGTCAAGTCTCAAGTCAAGTCTCAAGTCAAGTCTCAAGTCAAGTCTCAAGTCAAGTCTCAAGTCAAGTCTCAAGTCAAGACAAGACAGGTGCAGTCAAGTCTCAAGTCAGTTCTCAAGTCAAGTCTCAAGTCTAGTCTCAAGTCAGGTCTCAAGTCAAGTCTCAAGTCAAGTCTCAAGTCAAGTCTCAAGTCAAGACAAGACAGGTGCAGTCAAGTCTCAAGTCAGTTCTCAAGTCAAGTCTCAAGTCTAGTCTCAAGTCTAGTCTCAAGTCTAGTCTCAAGTCAAGTCTCAAGTCAAGTCTAAATACAAGACGAGACTGCTTGGATTGCTTAAACAGCAAAGTCTAAAAGTTTGGAAATCGGATGGAAAAGATTCTGGCCCCAAGTAGACCCCGGATGCTAGAAGTGGGGTTTTTTTGGTCTCACCTGTACCCATCGTGAGCATCCACGCAGGTTCCCCCATTGAGGCAGGGGTTATCGGGGTAGGAAGAGCAGCTTCGGTGAATCATATCCCTGGCGCTGCACCCACACACGGCCGATGTGGTCACCATCACCGACACCAGGGATAAAACGTCAGAGTCCACAAGAGTGGGCGAATCACCGATGTTGAGCTGTGTGGAGCATCCGCCCGATGCCTTGCAGTCGGCGTGCACGCACTCGTCCACTCGGACTTGACTCACATTGACGCGCAGCAGCGACTGCAGCTGTGGAACGTAAGCGTTAATTGTCAGTAAAGATACAAGTATCGGTATCGCCGGAGTTGACAGTGATGTGAAGTACTAGTACTGCAATGAACACCCAGGATGGTAAACCGACTTGGCAGCACTTCGAGATAACAACGCAAAGATACTCTAATCTACATCCAGTATATACGTTCAGTGTTCTGAACGTCGCTGAAGCAGTGGTGCATGTTTTCATTTGACAGGATAATTAAAGAACGCGGAACCAAACACGGGGATGAAAGGCAGTTCGGGAGATAAAAATAAGACAAGTGGAAGAACAAAGAGAAAATAAAAAGACAAAGTTGCTGCGAAATAAGACGGGGTGGCAAAATAGCCTTTTATCTGCCTTTAATGCAGGGGTCTCAAACATGCGGCCCGCGGGCCAAATGTGGTCCGCAGGATACTACTTTGAGGCCCCCGCCTTGATATGAAAGTTTAATGTTATGATATGGATGCTGTATGGTATCATACTGTACCCGGAAAAAATTATTACGTTTAAATAACTGTTAATAGTTATCCTCACTATCCGTGTGGAAGTGGTAAGTAGTAAAAATAAAAAGTAAGATATTTGAGAACAGTGGAATGTTTTATCAGAGCTTTTATTGTAGAAAATTGGAACCAAAGCGAAGTTTTTTTTTTATTTTTTTGTTTTTAATAATTTTTTGGAAAACCTGATGCGGTCCAGTCTCACCCAGACCCTAGCTCCAGTGGTTTCCAGGTAAATTGAGTTTGAGACCCCTGCTGTATGGTATCATGTACCCGGAAAAAATTATTACGTTTGATTCATGTTCATGTTAAAGGTTAAATAACTGTTAATAGTTATCCTCCCTATCCGTGTGGAAGTGGTAAGTAGTAAAAAATAAAAATTAAGATATTTGAGAACAGTGGAATGTTTTATCAGAGCTTTTATTGTAGAAAATTGGAACCAAAGCGAAGTTTTTTTTAATTTTTTTGTTTTTAATATTTTTTTTGGAAAACCTGATGTGGCCCAGTCTCACCCAGACCCTAGCTCCAGTGGTTTCCAGGTAAACTGAGTTTGAGACCCTTGCTGTATGGTATCATGTACCCGGAAAAAATTATTACGTTTGATTCATGTTCATGTTAAAGGTTAAATAACTGTTAATAGTTATCCTCACTATCCGTGTGGAAGTGGTAAGTAGTAAAAATAAAAATCAAGATATTTGAGAACAGTGGAATGTTTTATCAGAGCTTTTATTGTAGAAAATTGGAACCAAAGCGAAGTTTTTTTGTTTTTGTTTTTAATAATTTTTTTGGAAAACCTGATGCGGTCCAGTCTCACCCAGACCCTAGCTCCAGTGGCCCCCAGGTAAATTGAGTTTGATACCCCTGCTGTATGGTATCATGTACCCGGAAAAAATTATTACGTTTGATTAATGTTCATGTTAAAGGTTAAATAACTGTTAATAGTTATCCTCACTATCCGTGTGGAAGTGGTAAGTAGTAAAAAATAAAAATTAAGATATTTGAGAACAGTGGAAAGTTTTATCAGAGCTTTTATTGTAGAAAATTGGAACCAAAGCGAAGTTTTTTTTTATTTTTTTGTTTTTAATAAATGCGTTTTTTTTGGGGGGGGGGGGGGAAACCTGATGCGGCCCAGTCTCACCCAGACCCTACCTAAATTGAGTTTGAGACCCCTGCTGTATGGTATCATGTACCCGGAAAAAATGATTACGTTTGATTCATGTTCATGTTAAAGGTTAAATAACTGTTAATAGTTATCCTCACTATCCGTGTGGAAGTGGTAAGTTTTGGGCGATTTAAGTTGAAAGGAAATAACTTGAAGGCTACCGTTTAGGTCGCTAGCGCTCTAGTTTGCGAGTTAGCATGTGTCTCAAGACCCTGCAGTTGCGCAATATGTTGTAAATAAAAAAAAGTATAAATGTGAGTATAGTCGTGTTTTGTCATGTCTACAGGGCTCTAATAATTTTTTTGTTAATTTTAATGTGAAAAAAATAATTTGTCTACCCAGCAACTATATGTGGTTTCTTAAGTTTTTATTATTTGTAGTTTTATTATTATTATATTTATTTATTACTGATTGATTGATTTTCTTTATTCTTGATTTATTTATTTTTCATCTTATTTTGTGCAGAAATTTTTTTTTATTTTATTTTATTTTATATATAAAATAAAAGAAAAATATTTTTATTTTATTTTATTTTATATATAAAATAAAAGAAAAATATTTTTATTTTATTTTATTTTATATATAAAATAAAATAAAAATATTTGATACATTTTTATATTTTTTCGATATCTATCATACAAATGGATATAAGTACCTTCTTCTTCTGTGCAGCCAGAAACCCATGCAGCTTCTCTGAATGCATGTATCCCGAATCGGACAGCACGTAGAAATGGACGTCCACTGTTTCCTCCCCCCTGTTGGCTATGCTGAAAATGTTAATGTTGCCAGGTCTGACGGACAGCGTCTCAGACAAGAAGTCCCAAAGCGTCTCCAGTCGACTCTTCGTCTCCGTGTGAGAGTCGATAAAATCTCGTGTGGTTATTCCTTTGGGAGACAAAGATAGGAGAGTTCATGCCACGGGAACGAAGAACTCGTCAATGGTAGCTACTGCGTTGATCAAAGTCTGCATAGTGGATGATTCCACAACTGGGGGTCCGGAAATTGATCCGATTCCATTCTAAAATGTCCTGATTTGTACGTGTCTTTGATTGTTTGGCTTGTTGGTGGAGTCGACAATGGATTGCTATTAAGTTAAAAAATTAATCATATCTGTGCGGCCATCTTTCAATAATATATGAAGAATATTTCATCTTCAATCTTCAAAAAAAACGACAGAGTCTCAAAGCCGCCTTAATAGACTTCGACTGGTCTCAGAATGGCTTTTAAATGTCAAGGACTTTACCTGACACATGCAATTTGACCTTTATTATTCTGATTCGGACTCTGAGTGGTTAGAGAGCGGGCCTCACAGCAAAAGGACCCGAGTTCAATTCCATAATCAGTAAAACTGCATCCCATAATCAGTTCCCAGTTCCACATTGTCCGAAAGGAGTAGGAAGAAGCAAAGCTTATTAAATCCCACCCCTTCATCTGGTGCTTTTACAATCAGTAACTGTTACATTTGTTCACTTCCTGCTTTCCTAATATAGTTTTATAGTTTTTTTTGTTTAATTTAATTTAATTAATTTTTTTTTTTGTGTTGGACCTCTGAACCCAGCAGCCTCAACATTTGTTCATTTGTTGTTACATTTGTTCACTTCCTGCTTTCATAATTTAATTAAATTTAATTTAATTTATTTTTTTTTTGTTTTGGACCTCTGAACCTAGCAGCCTCAACATTTGTTCATTTGTTGTTACATTTGTTCACTTCCTGCTTTCCTAATTTAATTTAATTTAATTTAATTTAATTTAATTTAATTTAATTTAATTTAATTTAATTTAATTTAATTTAATTTAATTTAATTTAATTTAATTTAATTTAATTTAATTTAATTTAATTTAATTTAATTTGGACCTCTGAACCCAGCAGCCTCAACATTTGTTCATTTGTTGTTACATTTGTTCACTTCCTGCTTTCATAATTTAATTAAATTTAATTTAATTTATTATTTTTTTGTTTTGGACCTCTGAACCCAGCAGCCTCAACATTTGTTCATTTGTTGTTACATTTGTTCACTTCCTGCTTTCTTAATTTAATTTAATTTAATTTAATTTAATTTAATTTAATTTAATTTAATTTAATTTAATTTAATTTAATTTAATTTAATTTAATTTAATTTAATTTAATTTAATTTAATTTAATTTAAATTCAACAGTTACGGTAAAATGTCTATGACTGATAGCACATTTTCTGCTTTGTGTCCAATGGAAAAATAAAACAGAGAGCTCAGACATTACCTGTCAAACGCAGCGAAGCGGATGACAGAACAGCCTTGTCCTCCAGATCTCTCACATGAACTCTGACCCCGGATATCACGTCGGGCCACACGTCGTCTGACACCCCAACCCTCATCCAGTAACTCCCCGCCGGAGTGTTCTGTCGGATGCTCAGCACGCCGGAGCTCCGATTCACACTGAAGTATCTGTTGAATGAGAGGACAGCAGCAGAGAACATGAAGTCCTTGGTTGGGTGGTTGGTTGGTTGGTTGGGTGGTTGGTGGTATGTTTGGGTGTTTGGTTGGGTGGTTGGTTGGTTGGGTGGTTGGTGGTATGTTTGGGTGTTTGGTTGGGTGGTTGGTTGGTTGGGTGGTTGGTGGTATGTTTGGGTGTTTGGTTGGGTGGTTGGTTGGTTGGGTGGTTGGTGGTATGTTTGGGTGTTTGGTTGGTTGGTTGGTTGGTGGGTTGGTTGGGTGCTTGGTCGGTGGGTGGCTGGGTTGGTTGGTTGGTTGATTGGTTGGGTGGTTGATTGGTTGGTGGGTTGGTTGGTTGGTTGGTTGGGCGGTTGGATGGTTGGTTGATTGGGTGGTTGGGTGATTGGGTGGTTGGTTGGTTGGATGGTTGGTTGGTTGGGCGGTTGGATGGTTGGTGGGTTGGTTGGGTGGTTGGTTGGTTGGGTGGTTGGTTGGTGGGTGGGTTGGTTGGTTGATTGGTTAGGTGGTTGATTGGTTGGTGGGTTGGTTGGGCGGTTGGATGGTTGGTTGATTGGGTGGTTGGTTGGGTGATTGGGTGATTGGGTGGTTGGTTGGTTGGATGGTTGGTTGGGCGGTTGGATGGTTGGTTGGTGGGTTGGTTGGGTGGTTGGTTGGTTGGTTGGGTGGTTGGTGGGTGGGTTGGTTGGTTGGGTGGTTGATTGGTTGGTGGGTTGGTTGGTTGGGCGGTTGGATGGTTGGTTGATTGGGTGGTTGGTTGGGTGATTGGGTGGTTGGTTGGATGGTTGGTTGGTTGGGTGGTTGATTGGTTGGGTGGTTGGTTGATTGGTTGGTTGGGTGGTTGGTTGGTTAGGTGGTTGGTTGTAATACAAGACGGTCAAAATATTATGAATGAAAGAATATTATGAAAACCTCATAATTTTACAAGAAAAAAGTTTAGCAGCATAAAATTGAACTATTAAAGGAGATTGATTTTTTTTAAACGTCAGAATCCCCTAAGAAACAAACAAAACTTTACAAAAATGTCATTTTGATAGCATAGTGTTGAAATATCTAAAAAAAAAAGAAATAATAAAAATCAACAAAATAAAGTTGTAATTAAAAAAAAATAGTTTTAAATGTACAATATTATGGGAATAAAGTCAAAATATTTGGGGAATAAATATTATGGAAACAAAATTTACAAGGATTATTTAAGAAGAAAGTTGAAATATTTGGAAAATTAAAAAAAAAGTACAAAATTTGAAAAAAAAACAAGTTGATATTAATAATGTGATTTTCCTTCCTTCCACTTAAATCAAAAAGCTGAGATGCTTTTTCTTGAAATATATAATTAAAATATATAACTCCAAAATTGCATCCTTTCATGTTGATTTTCATATGTCATAAAGTCGGACAACCCGATCTACTGGCATGGTACATGTTCCTAATGTTTTGTCCTTGGTAGAAGCCTGTGTTCTGCTCAATGCCATTTCTTAGTTAATTTCTAGTCCAGATGGAAAATACCTGACAGATGGCAAACTGACAGGTAGGAATTTCAGCAGCACGACTTGGACTTTTTCCAGAAGGGAGCGTATGCAAATTGGGTGAAAAAAACTCAATAATAATAATAATAATCACAGAAAAAAAGCAAACTCTTTAGCTTCAAAAAGCTCTCCAAAAAGAGCTTAATGGTTGTTATGGTAACTGTCAGACGTTTTTAGATGAATAAAACAAATATGCAATTGGTATTTCTTATCGGATCTTGCTGGTTTATGAATACTAAGTAGTTGTATAATCGTGCATGTATGGCTGTTTATGTCTGAATGTCATTGAGCATCGCTGGCCTGACAACAATATGGTGGATCTTCGTGGATGGAAGCCGACGCTTACGTATATATATATATATATATATATATATATATATATATATATATATATATATATATATATATATATATATATATATATATATATATATATATATATATATATATATATATATATATATATATATATATATAAAGTGAAAATTGAAAGTGACATTTTTTATTTTATTTTATTTTATTTTATTTTATTTTATTTTATTTTATTTTATTTTATTTTATTTTATTTTATTTTATTTTATTTTATTTTATTTTATTTTATTTTGCTACAACTTCCCTGTACCATGAAATTTTATTTTCTGTTATTTGATGTTTATTTTATTTTATTTTATCTTATTTTATTTTATTTTTTTGTCCCGTCCAGCCATTGGGGCAGATTACACGCTAAACAAATTTGCTCTGTGTCAGGAAAAGTTTTGTCTACAACTTCCCTGTACCATGAAATTTTATTTTCCGTTATTTTATTTTATTTTATTTTATTTTATTTTATTTTATTTTATTTTATTTTATTTTATTTTATTTTATTTTATTTTATTTTATTTTATTTTATTTTATTTTATTTTATTTTATTTTATTTTATTTTATTTTATTTTCCCGTCCAGCCATTGGGGCAGATTACATGCTAAACAAATTTGCTCTGTGTCAGGAAAAGTTTTGGCTACAACTTCCCTGTACCATGAAATTTTATTTTCCGTTATTTGATGTTTATTTTATTTTATTTTATCTTATTTTATTTTTTGTCCCGTCGAGCCATTGGGGCAGATTACATGCTAAACAAATTTGCTCTGTGTCAGGAAAAGTTTTGGCTACAACTTTGCTGTACCATGAAATTTGATTTTCCGTTATTTGATGTTTATTTTATCTTTTTTTTTTTTTTTTTTTTTTTTTTGTCCCGTCCAGCCATTGGGGCAGATTACACACTAAACAAATTTGCTCTGTGTCAGGAAATGTTTTGGCTACAACTTCCCTGTACCATGAAATTTTATTTTCCCTTATTTGATATTTATTTTATTTTATTTTATCTTATTTTATTTTTTTGTCTCATCCAGCCATTGGGGCAGATTACACACTAAACAAATTTGCTCTGTGTCAGGAAAAGTTTTGTCTACAACTTCCCTGTACCATGAAATTTTATTTTCCGTTATTTGATGTTTATTTTATTTTATTTTATCTTATTTTATTTTTTTGTCCCGTCCAGCCATTGGGGCAGATTACACGCTGAACAAATTTGCTCCGTGTCAGGAAAAGTTTTGGCTACAACTTATTTTATTTTATTTTATTTTATTTTATTTTATTTTATTTTATTTTATTTTATTTTATTTTATTTTATTTTATTTTATTTTATTTTATTTTATTTTATTTTATTTTATTTTCCCGTCCAGCCATTGGGGCAGATTACATGCTAAACAAATTTGCTCTGTGTCAGGAAAAGTTTTGGCTACAACTTCCCTGTACCATGAAATTTTATTTTCCGTCATTTGATGTTTATTTTATTTTATTTTATCTTATTTTATTTTTTTGTCCCGTCCAGCCATTGGGGCAGATTACACGCTGAACAAATTTGCTCCGTGTCAGGAAAAGTTTTGGCTACAACTTATTTTATTTTATTTTATTTTATTTTATTTTATTTTATTTTATTTTATTTTATTTTATTTTATTTTATTTTATTTTATTTTATTTTATTTTATTTTATTTTATTTTCCCGTCCAGCCATTGGGGCAGATTACATGCTAAACAAATTTGCTCTGTGTCAGGAAAAGTTTTGGCTACAACTTCCCTGTACCATGAAATTTTATTTTCCGTTATTTGATGTTTATTTTATTTTATTTTATCTTATTTTATTTTTTGTCCTGTCCAGCCATTGGGGCAGATTACATGCTAAACAAATTTGCTCTGTGTCAGGAAAAGTTTTGGCTACAACTTTGCTGTACCATGAAATTTGATTTTCCGTTATTTGATGTTTATTTTATCTTTTTTTTATCTTATTTTATTTTTTTGTCCCGTCCAGCCATTGGGGCAGATTACACGCTGAACAAATTTGCTCCGTGTCAGGAAAAGTTTTGGCTACAACTTATTTTATTTTATTTTATTTTATTTTATTTTATTTTATTTTATTTTATTTTATTTTATTTTATTTTATTTTATTTTATTTTATTTTATTTTATTTTATTTTATTTTATTTTATTTTCCCGTCCAGCCATTGGGGCAGATTACATGCTAAACAAATTTGCTCTGTGTCAGGAAAAGTTTTGGCTACAACTTCCCTGTACCATGAAATTTTATTTTCCGTTATTTGATGTTTATTTTATTTTATTTTATCTTATTTTATTTTTTTGTCCCGTCCAGCCATTGGGGCAGATTACACGCTGAACAAATTTGCTCCGTGTCAGGAAAAGTTTTGGCTACAACTTATTTTATTTTATTTTATTTTATTTTATTTTATTTTATTTTATTTTATTTTATTTTATTTTATTTTATTTTATTTTATTTTCCCGTCCAGCCATTGGGGCAGATTACATGCTAAACAAATTTGCTCTGTGTCAGGAAAAGTTTTGGCTACAACTTCCCTGTACCATGAAATTTTATTTTCCGTTATTTGATGTTTATTTTATTTTATTTTATCTTATTTTATTTTTTGTCCTGTCCAGCCATTGGGGCAGATTACATGCTAAACAAATTTGCTCTGTGTCAGGAAAAGTTTTGGCTACAACTTTGCTGTACCATGAAATTTGATTTTCCGTTATTTGATGTTTATTTTATCTTTTTTTTTTTTTTTTTTGTCCCGTCCAGCCATTGGGGCAGATTACACACTAAACAAATTTGCTCTGTGTCAGGAAATGTTTTGGCTACAACTTCCCTGTACCATGAAATTTTATTTCCCGTTATTTGATATTTATTTTATTTTATTTTATCTTATTTTATTTTTTTGTCTCATCCAGCCATTGGGGCAGATTACACACTAAACAAATTTGCTCTGTGTCAGGAAAAGTTTTGTCTACAACTTCCCTGTACCATGAAATTTGATTTTCCGTTATTTTATTTTATTTTATTTTATTTTATTTTATTTTATTTTATTTTATTTTATTTTTTTTGGTCCCGTCCAGCCATTGGAGCAGATTACACGCTGAACAAATTTGCTCTGTGTCAGGAAAAGTTTTGGCTACAACTTCCCTGTACCATGAAATTTTATTTGCCGTTATTTGATGTTTTTGTTATGCGAGTAATAATTTGAATAATAATTTTTGTTATGTGAAGTTTGTTTTGAAAACAAACAAGTATTGCGGTTAGTTTGGAGCCGTTTTTTGTCCACATTGATATGACATCTTTTTTTTTTTAGTGTCTATTTTATGTCTTGTCCTCCAAACACGATTTGCGTCTTGATGTTCCAGTGTTCAAGTGACAAAAAGTCGAAAAAAAAAAAAAAATGACAGCACAATGATAAGCGGAAATTAAATACGCCGCTTACTTGGCGGCACTCGTCTCCAGAGTGTAGGTCTTGTTGTCCCAGTCATCGGGATCGAGCGCATACACCTTCCCCAGTTCTGCATTTGCCATCCTTCCTGTTGAAGGTAAACACACACACACACACACACACACACACACATGTTCTTTAGGGACAAGTTCTGCTGATGCCAACACTTATCTCCTTATCTTGCATTCTTTGCGTCGGTGTCTACTTATTATGCTCATAACGGCGGAGCCCACTGCTAGATGAATAGGCTCCCAGCGCTCCACTTCAGAGATTGTAGAGCTTCAGGAAGCTGGTCTATCTGAGTATGGATTATGTTATTATCAGCCCGCAGTGCCGGAGAACTGGAGCTGGGTAAACAACGGCGGCCCGGATGAGTCACAGTGCTCCTGTTTTCCACGATTAGCAGTACGCTACTTTGATGCAGATGTGTGTGCAGTTAAAGACTAACGAGTTTAGAGCATAAAAAAAAAAACATATACGAATATTGTAATGTGATATGCAGAGGAGCCTTGAATTGGTAAGACAAGCATATGCAGCAGCATTAAGAAAAATAATGGTAATGATTTTATTTCATGGTACTTTTACAATCAGTAACTGTTAAATTTGTTCACTTCCTGCTTTCCTAATATAGTTTAATTTAATTTAATTTAATTTAATTTAATTTAATTTAATTTAATTTAATTTAATTTAATTTAAGTGTATTTAATTGTATTTAATTGTATTTAATTTTATTTAATTGTATTTAATTTTATTTGACTTTATTTAATTTTATTTAATTTTATTTAATTTGTTCTGGACCTCGGAACCCAGCAGCCTCAAGCAAGAGACCCAATCCAGCAGCCACCAAACCAAAACCCCCCAACGCCTCGGCTGTATTATGTCCATAAAAGTAATGGTAATGGTAATGGTTTTATTTCATTTGAACATGTATCAGATTACAATTGAATGCATCCCATAATCAGTTCCCAGTTCCACATGTCCGAAAGGAGTAGGAAGAAGCAAAGCTTATTAAATCCTACCCCTCCATCTGGTACTTTTGTTCACTTCCTGCTATCCTAATATAGTTTAAGTTTTTTTGTTAAAATTAAATTAAATTAAATTAAATTAAATCCCATAATAAGCAGAGCTTATTAAACCTTACCCCTCCATCTGGTACTTTTACAATCAGTAACTGTTACATTTGTTCACTTCCTGCTTTCCTAATATAGTTTAAGGTTTTTTTTGTTTTAATTTTTATTATTTATTTAATTTTATTTAATTTTATTTAAAGCTTATTTTAAGCTTATTAAATCCTACCCCTCCATCTGGTACTTTTGTTCACTTCCTGCTTTTCTAAAATAGTTTTTTTTTTGTTTAAATTAAATTAAATTCCATAATAAGCAAAGCTTATTAAATCCTACCCCTCCATCTCCATCTTTTACAATCACTAACTGTTACATTTGTTCACTTCCTGCTTTCCTAATATAGTTTAAGTTTTTTTTGTTTAATTTAATTTAATTTAATTTAATTTTTTTCTTTTGTTTTGGACCTCTGAACCCAGCAGCCTAAACATTTGTTCATTTGTTGTTACATTTGTTCACTTCCTGCTTTCATAATTGAATTGAATTGAATTGAATTGAATTGAATTTGAGTGCATCCCATAATCAGTTCCCAGTTCCACATGTCCAAAAGGAGTAGGAAGAAGCAAAGCTTATTAAATCCTACCCCTCCATCTGGTACTTTTACAATCAGTAACTGTTACATTTGTTCACTTCCTGCTTTCATAATATAGTTTTAATTTAATTTAATTTAATTTAATTTAATTTAATTTAATTTAATTTAATTTAATTTAATTTAATTTAATTTTTAATTTAATTTTTAATTTAATTTTAATTTAATTTTAATTTAATTTAATTTTAATTTAATTTTAATTTAATTTTAATTTAATTTAATTTTTAATTTTTTGTTTGTTTTGGACCTCTGAACCCAATGAAGGAAGTGGGCAACTCACCCTTGCGCCGATACACGTAGACGTCTTTCTCCCCTGCCTGATGGGCGTTATCGTTTTGGTCACCAATGGTTACAGTGAGCGTGCTCGTGGCCGTCATTGGTGGATACCCGCTGTCAATCATAACCACCGGCAGAAGAAAGATGCTTTGCCTTTCCCTGTCGAATCTGCGCAAGGCCGTGAGCGATGCTGATCCGTTCCCGTGATCCTGGAGGTGAAAGTCAGCCGAGTAAACCGAAGGAACCGAGACCGAGAAAGGAGGCCCGTGCTCCGGGGAATCCCGATCCACGACATGAAGCAGCGTTGAGCTCACGTTGAGCCAGACCACTTGAGGCGCTGGACTGTTTTCCCAAACCACCGGAGCGTAAGGTTCCTCCAGTTCCGGACTGTTGTCGTTCACGTCTAACAACGGCAAGGAGACCACGACGCTGCCAGTCAGCGCTGGTTTACCTCGGTCTGTCGCCGTGACAACCAAGTCATAACCACTCACGGTTTCTCGATCCAGTGCCTTAGCGACTGTAACAACACCGGATCGGGTAACTGTGAACTGTCCGAAGGGATCCGATTCGGGAAGAATGCGGTACAAAAGCTCCCCGTTTGGACCGGAGTCAGCGTCGGTGGCCGAGACCTGGATAACAGTGGTTCCTACTTCTACGTCCTCGTTCAAAGCGGAAAGACGGTAAGAGTTCTGGGCGAACCCAGGGGCATTATCGTTCTCATCCTCGACTAGAACCAGACACTGAATCAGGCTGGAGAACTCAGAGTCTTGAACCTTCAAAGTAAGATTGAACATTTGCTCTCCTGGTCTCTCAAAGTCTAGTTTCCTTTTCAATCTGAGAACCCCCTTCTGTTCCAGTCTGTGGCTGACTATGTAGAACTGTTGATCTGGGTCCCCGTCCAAAACACTAAAGGCCAGTTGTCCGAATGCTCCGGAATCAGGGTCCGTTGCATCCAACTCCAGAACAATGGAGTCCACATCGGAGTTCTCAGGCACACGGGCGCTACAAATCTTGTCTTGGAACTTCGGTATGTGGTCATTAACGTCCGTTAAGACAATAGTAGCGGTTGCAGTACTCGTCATTCCTCCGCCGTCCCGGGCCTCAACGACTAAACGGTGACTCGCAACCGATTCCCGATCCAGTCCATCGGCCGCGACCGATATCGAACCGGTGCTGGAATCAATCGCGAAAAGGACTTCGTTGTTTTGGTTCCGCGCGTTCTCGGTGATCTGGTACGTGAGAATTGCGTTCTGGCCGACGGCGGCGTCGTCGAGGTCGACAGCCGTCATTTCCACGACAAAAGTTCCAGGAAGTGAGCTTTCCGCTACGCTACTGAGGCAATTATCGGGCAGGCATGAAAACGCGGGCGCGTTGTCGTTGATGTCCCGAACGTTGATTATAACATCGGTGAAACCGGTTAATCCTTCGCCGCTTTCGTCTGTCGCCATGACGACAAAGCGCCACACGGCACGTTCCTCTCGGTCCATCGTGCGTTGGGCATACATCTCGCCCGTGATGTCGTTAATCATGAAGTGCGACTCGGCACCTTGGCCATGGATGGAGTAGCGTATGGCGCCCTGGTCTGCGTCTTTGTCCGGGTCGGTGGCCGTCACCTGCCGAGATAAGGACAACGCCAGAAACGGGATCGATTACAAGAATCGATTTTCGCCGATATTCAAAAGCAAAATGCAGCTCAACACTTTTTAAAGCCTTTTAAGACTTTTTTAAACATTTTTATTTTTTTTTTATTTTTTATTTACCAGTTTTACTGTAGTACTCTTTTTACTTTTTCAAATATTTAGAAGTTCTTAAATTCTTTTTTTTTAATTTTCTTATAATATTATCACTTTATTCCCATAATATTATAACCGTTTCCCCAAACTAAATTTCTTTTTTTTGGGGGGGGGGGGGCAAATATATGAAACAATACAAAAAATTCTTACATCAATTAAAATATAATTATAATAAAATAAAATAATTATATATAATATAATTATATAATTATTATAATTTAATTATTAGTTATTATTTCCATTTTTACATTTGTATTCAACTATCTAATCATAATGATAAAATTATAATTATTATTATTGAAAAAAAATCAAAAAAATTGTTACAACTATAATGATGAAAATTTTAATATAAATGATGATTATAATGATGGTAATAATGATAAAGATTATTATTGTTATAATCGTTATCATTATTACCATTATGATGAAAATGGTAATATTAATGATGATTATAATGATGGTAATAATAATAAAAAGATTATTATTGTTATAATCTTTATCATTATTACCATCATTATAATCATCATTATAGTTGTAACAATTTTTTGATTTTTTTGAAAATAATAATAATTATCATTTTACAGAATATAACAATAATAATTTTTAAAATTTTTTGATTTTTTTTTGTTTTTTTTTCCAAAAATTACAACTTGTCTCGTCATTTTCATTTTCCAACTATTTTAACTTATGTATAAGTTTAACTTATGTTAATGTATAAGTATAACTTTACTTCTATAATATTTGGGCTTATTTCAACAGAATTTTTTCCGCAATTTTTTTTTTTCCAAATTTGTTGTTTTTTTCTGAAAATTCTTGTAAAATTACTGCTTAGTTTCTTATTTATTTATTTATTTTAAATAAAAAAAATATTACAATTAAGTTTTCTTATTTGTAAAAATTAAAATAATAAATATTTCTTAAAATGTGTTGCGGGCTTAAAAAAAAAAAATGAAGACGCTCCAGCTTTGGCCACTAAAAATAAGCAATAGTTTTTATCGTGATTTTTCTTCAGGTACACTACGGACAGATCACCAATCAACCAAAGCGCAATACTTTAACGTATACTTTTATCTCACCTGTAGTACAAAGACCGGGGACCCATCAAGTTCCTCCGTGACCGATCCATAGTATTCATTCATGGAGAACACGGGAGCCTCGTCGTTTTTATTCACCACGGTAACCACGGCGGCGGCGTAATCTTCCCACTTTCCGTCAGAGGCCAGGACCAGCAGTTTGTACCTCTTTTGCTGTTCGTAATCCAGAGGCTGCGCGATGAATATAGTCCCCACTTCTGGCTCGATGTCAAAAACGCCGCCTTTGTTGCCAGATGTGATCTGGTAGCGCAGCTTGGCGTTGGCCCCTGGTTGCAGGAAAAATAAAAAAAAATGACAGTACTGATTCTGATGCTAAAAATGAAAATAAATTGTTGTGGCCTTTTTGAGAGGAACGCTACATTAAGATAAATGCTATTGGATTGCGGAATCAATTTAAATAGAAATTTTATTCCGCTGCTCAATAATGCATTCTGAGTCCCGGCGAGATGAATACTGAAGAATTATAAAAAAAAAAAAGAACGTTGATTCGCTCTTTTAGGAACAACAGTGGAGCGTAACCACAAGGGGATTACGCTTCATTTCCTCCAAGATCCAAACATTAATAGTATCCCTTTCTTGTTTTGATTGCTTAATTAAACGGAAACTTGTACCTCACGTTCTTAGCTTTAATCCCACCGTTATTCGAAAAAAGGAGCAGAAAAAGAAAAGCAAGACAAGCCACTCTAGTCGTGTTGGAGAGAAACTGATTGGAATGAGGTAAATGTGTAATATGATATGAATATGAATATGTCTAATACTGTATACTTTTTTACTTCACAAAACAATGAAGGGTAATTGTCCAAAAACTACACAATATATTATATTATTGTCAGCAACAATGTTAATTTAATTTAATTTAATTTAATTTAATTTAATTTAATTTAATTTAATTTAATTTAATTTAATTTAATTTTATTTTATTTTATTTTATTTTATTTTATTTAATTTTATTTAATTTTATTTAATTTTATTTAATTTTATTTAATTTTATTTAATTTTTATTAAATTTTATTTAATTTAATTTTTTTTTTATTTTATTTTCATTCATTAATTCATTTTCTACCGCTATTTCCTCACGAGGGTCGCGGGGGGGGGGGGGGTGCTAGAAAAAAAAAAAACATTTTTTCTACTGAATACAAATCTGTTAAAGGATTTTTTTAATTTGAGCTCTTTTTAGAATGTTAATAAAACACATGTATTTTATATTATTTTATTTTATACCGCTTTTCCTCACGAGGGTTGCGGAGGGTGCTGGAGCCTACCCCAGCTGTCTTCGGGCGAGAGGCGGGGTACACCCTGGACTGGTCGCCAGCCAATCACCGGGCACATAGAGACATTTTATTTTATTTTATTTTATTTTATTTTATTTTATTTTATTTTATTTTATTTTATTTTATTTTATTTTATTTTATTTTATTTTATTTTATTTTATTTTATTTTATTTTTTATTTTATTAATTTTATTTTATTTTATTTTATTATTTTATTTATATTATTTTATTTTATTTTATCAAAAACATCAAGGGACTGGAAAAATAATAAAAATCATCTCTACTCCAAGGAACAGGAAGTTTGAGGTGAAACTTCAAATTAAGAGCAGCTGCGCGCTAACCACTTGACTGCCGTGCCGCCCATGTCGATACTAATGTTATGATAATACATAAAAAAAAACTAATATACAATAATTATATCATTCAGGGTTTTTCTCCAGGTACTTCGGTTCTAAAAAACATGCTAGGTTAATTAGCCACTCCAAATTGTCCATAGGTATGAATGTGAGTGTGAATGGTTGTTTGTCTATATGTATATATCTATATAAGACCATCAAATCAAAGTATTTGACATTGGAAAACATACGCTAATCTTTTGGAATGTACAATATTTCCTTTCAATCAAAAACCTGTCGGATTAAAGTATTCCAATCCCACGGGAATACACTAATCTGTACTATTAACACAACCCGACTGACAAAGTGCACACGCCCCCCCCCCACTGAGATCTGGCGTGCTTACAACAGTACAACACTTTAATAATAATGGAAGGGTGGGGGGGGGGGTTATTCCATAGCCATTCATCATTAGTGATGCATCCCAGTCATCCCAATCCGCACCCCCCACTTCCCGTAAGTACTTGATTAACGGACCTAAACCGGTCTGATGGAGGGTCTTAGCGTCCGACCGTATCGAGGATGAGCGACTGCTTTATTGAGTAAATCCCGCCCACCTACCGAGTGGGAGCTTGTCAGTCTTTTCGGAACATATGTGCAATAACGCGTTCCCAACTAAATCCGGTGCACCAGCGTGATTCCGGCGTGATCTCAGCTCAGTTCACATCGGATAAAATTGCTCAATGGGTCATTTTATGTCGATGGTACCGTGTCTTCCCCAGGGGGGGTCGGGGGTCGGGGGGTCGGGGGTCGGGGGTGGGGGTATCAGACCAGATGCCCCAGCCCAACGTAGCTGCGATGACCGGGAAGGACTAAGATCTCTTTATAACAGGGGTCTCAAACACGCGGCCCGCGGGCCAAATGTGGCACGCAGGACACTACTTTGAGGCCCCTGCCTTCATATGATATAATAGTTATCCTCCCTATCCGTGTGGAAGTGGTAATTTTTTGGCGATTTAAGTTGAAAGGAAATAACTCGGAGGCTACCGTTTAGGTCGCTAGCGGTCTCGTTTGCGAGTTAGCATGTGACTAAAGACCCTGCAGTTACGCAATATGTTGTAAACCAGGGGTCTCAAACATGCGGCCCGCGGGCCTAATGTGGCCCGCAGGACACTACTTTGAGGCCCCCCGCCTTGATATGAAATTTTAATGTTAGCGCGTCCCCCGCGCAAGTTTGATACCGATGCTGTATGGTATCATGTACCCGGAAAAAATTATTACGTTTTTATTAATGTTCATGTTAAAGGTTAAATAACTGTTAATAGTTATCCTCCCTATCCGTGTGGAAGTGGTAAGTTTTTGGCTATTTAAGTTGAAAGGAAATAACTTGAAGGCTACCATTTAGGTCGCTAGCGGTCTAGTTTGCGAGTTAGCATGTGTCTCAAGACCCTGCAGTTACGCAATATTTTGTATCCTCCCTATCCGTGTGGAAGTGGTAATAATAAAAAATAATAATTTAGATATTTGAGAGCAGTGGAATGTTTTATCAGAGCTTTTATTGTAGAAAATTGGAACCAAAGCGAAGTTTTTTTAATTTTTTTGTTTTTAATAAATGCGTTTTTTTTTTGGTTTTGTTTTTGGAAAACTTGATGCGACCCAGTCTCACCCAGACCCGAACTCCAGTGGCCCCGAAGTAAATTTTATAAGTTTGAGACCCCTGATCTAGAATAAATCTGGATTGGGATGCAGGGCATCTAGTCTGGATGCCTCCCGGACGCCTCCTTAGTGAGGTGTTCTGGGCATGCCCAGTCGGGAAAAGACCCAGGGGTGGACCTAGGATACGCTGGAGGGATTATGTATCACAGCTGGCCTGGGAACGAACGCCATGGTGTCCTCCCGGTGGAACTGGAAAAGGTGGCCGGGGACCGGGAAGTCTGGGCCCCAGCGACCCGAACCCGGATAAGCGGAGGAAAATTGATAGATGGATGGATGGATAGATGGATGGGATGCAGGTCCCCATTAAAAGAGCCCAGCCCCAGGTGGGAACAGGAACATAGATCTGCTGTTCCAGCTCCGTTTTCCCTAACTCAGCATCGAGTTTTCCATCCGGATTCTTTGATTGGAATTCTAACAAGCGTCAGTATTTGAAGTCGTACCTTCGTCTTCGTCGTTAGCGCTGACAGTGACGACCGCCAAGCCCACATCGGCATCTTCATCCACGGCCACTTCATAGAGCCTCTGAACAAAGACCGGCTTGTTGTCGTTGACGTCGCTGATGAAAACACGAACGTACGCCGTGTCTGGAAACAAAAACACAAGAAATATTCTGTCAAAGGCGGACATGTTGGTATGCGTTCCTCTCACATCGGTTTAGACAGCATACCACAGGGGTCTCAAACTCAATTTACTTGGGGGCCACTGGAGCTAGGGTCTGGGCGAGACTGGGTTTTCAAAAAAAGTAAAAAAAAAAAAAAATTTTTTTAAATAATAAAAAATAATATGATATATTATAATATAATATAAATAAAAAAATTATTACAAATTTATTAAAAACAGAAAAATTAATAAACTTTGTTTTGGTTTTCGATTTTCAACAATAAAATAATTTTTATTTTTCTACACAAAATAAGATGAAAAATAAATAAACAAACCAAGAATAAAGAAAATCAATCAATCAGTAATAAATAAATATAATAATAACAATAATAAAACAGCAAATAATAAAAACTTAAGAAACCACATATAGTTGGTGGGTAGACAAATTATTTTTTTCACATTAAAATGAACAAAGCATTATTAGAGCCCTGTAGACATGACAAAACACGACTATAGTCACATTTATACTTTTTTTACTTACAACATATTGCGCAACTGCAGCATCTCGAGACACATGCTAACTCGCAAACTAGACCGCTAGCGACCTAAACGGTAGCCTTCGAGTTATTTCCTTTAAACTTAAATCGCTAAAAAACTTACCACTTCCACACGGGTAGTGAGGATAACTATTAACAGTTATTTAACCTTTAACATGAACATTAATCAAACGTAATATTTTTTTTCTGGGTACATGATACCATACGGCATCCGTATAAATATTTTATTTTATTTTATTTTATTTTATCAAACTTGCGTGGGGCGCGCTAACATTAAACTTTCATATCAAAGCGGGGGCCTCAAAGTAGCGTCCTGCGGGCCAAATGCCGCATGTTTGAGACCCCTTTTTTATTTGATTTGATTTGATTTGATTTGATTTGATTTGATTTGATTTTATCAAACTTGCGTGGGGCGCGCTAACATTAAACTTTCATATCAAAGCGGGGGCCTCAAAGTAGCGTCCTGCGGGCCGCCGCATGTTTGAGACCCCTTTTTTAATTTTATTTTATTTTATTTTATCAAACTTGCGCGGGGCGCGCTAACATTAAACTTTCATATCAAAGCGGGGGGCCTCAAAGTAGCGTCCTGCGTGCCACATTTGGCCCGCGGGCCGCATGTTTGAGACCCCTTTTTTAATTTAATTTAATTTAATTTAATTTAATTTAATTTAATTTAATTTAATTTAATTTAATTTAATTTAATTTAATTTAATTTAATTTAATTTAATTTAATTTAATTTAATTTAATTTAATTTAATTTAATTTAATTTAATTTAATTTTATCAAACTTGCGCGGGGCGCGCTAACATTAAACTTTCATATCAAAGCGGGGGCCTCAAAGTAGCGTCCTGCGGGCCACATTTGGCCCGCGGGCCGCATGTTTGAGACCCCTTTTTTATTTTATTTTATTTTATTTTATTTTATCAAACTTGCGCGGGGCGCGCTAACATTAAACTTTCATATCAAAGCGGGGGGCCTCAAAGTAGCGTCATACGTGCCACATTTGGCCCGCGGGCCGCATGTTTGAGACCCCTTTTTAAATTTAATTTAATTTAATTTAATTTAATTTAATTTAATTTAATTTAATTTAATTTAATTTAATTTAATTTAATTTAATTTAATTTAATTTAATTTTATCAAACTTGCGCGGGGCGCGCTAACATTAAACTTTCATATCAAAGCGGGGGCCTCAAAGTAGCGTCCTGCGGGCCACATTTGGCCCGCGGGCCGCATGTTTGAGACCCCCCCCTTTTTTTTTACTTCCTCGGCATGTTGTTGCTTTGAGTTGAAACCGGAATAAATGATCTGCTCAAAAAGCATCCGGGTGACATGTTGATTTTGAAGTAGCGGCAGAAAGAGACGATGGCAACAGAGGGAGGGGGGGGGGGTTGCGCTTGTTTTTACATTCCCTTCTTCGTCTCAAGCATCCCAGGGGTGACAAAGCGAGACAGGTAATTTTTTTTTTGCAGACGAGACCAGCTCTTGTGGATGTGGAGATACGTGGCGTAAGACACAGCTATTGCGAATGCTAAGCAGGCCAGACGACCCTGGAGAGAAGGCGTTGCTGCTCCAAAACATCAGACTTTCGCCGTAATCCGCAAACATCTTCACAAACATTTGCAAAGACCCCCCCCCCCCCCCCCCCCACGGAATATAAAGGTCATATTTACGTCACCCGAGACACGGAGAAGGAGGATTTACGACTCCCAAAATGTCACTCAGACAGCCTGGTGAAGAAGAACGTGCCACATTAGCGGAGAATGGAGCAGTGGAGATGATAAAAGATGAGGGGGGGTGGGAATGTCTCAGCTGTTTCACATGGGGGGGGGGGGGGGGGGCATGCGGCTGCATGGTGATGATCAAGTAACACTAGCGAAAAAAAAATATGTTTCTACTGAATACAAATCTGTTAAAGGGATTTTTTTATTTGAGCTCTTTTTAGAATTTTAATAAAACACTTTTATTTTATTTTATTTTATTTTAATTTATTTTATTTTATTTTATACCGCTTTTTCCTCACAAGGGTCGCGGGGAGTGCTAGAGAAAAAAAAACTCTACTGAATACAAATCTGAATGTTAATAAAACACATGTAGTTTATTTTTTTTATTTTTTTTTATTTTATTTTATTTTATTTTATTTTATTTTATTTTATTTTATTTTATTTTATTTTATTTTATTTTATTTTATTTTATTTTATTTTATTTTCATTCATTCATTCATTCATTTTCTACCGCTTTTCCTCACAAGGGTTGCGGAGGGTGCTGGAGCCTACCCCAGCTGTCTTCGGGCGAGAGGCGGGGTACACCCTGGACTGGTCGCCAGCCAATCACAGGGCACATATAGACATTTTATTTTATTTTATTTTATTATTTATTTTTTTATATTATTTTATTTTATTTTATTTCATTGTTATCAAAAACATCAAGGGACTGGACAAATAATAAAAATCATCTCTACTCCAAGGAACAGGAAGTTTGAGGTGAAACTTCAAATTAAGAGCAGCTGCGCGCTAACCACTTGACTGCCGTGCCGCCCATGTCGATACTAATGTTATGATAATACATAAAAAAAACTAATATACAATAATTATATCATGCAGGCTTTTTCTCCAGGTACTTCGGTTCCTTCGGTTATTTTATTTTATTTTATTTTATTTTATTTTATTTTATTTTATTTTATTTTATTTTATTTTATTTTATTTTATTTTATTTTATTTTATTTTATTTTATTTTCATTCATTCATTCATTTTCTATCGCTTTTTCCTCACGAGGGTCGTGGGGGGTGCTAGAGAAAAAAAATATATTTTTCTACTGAATACACATCTGTTAAAGGGATTTTTTTATTTGAGCTCTTTTTAGAATGTTAATAAAACACATGTATTTTTATTTTATTTTTATTTTAAAATAAAATAAAAAAATAAAATAAAATAAAACAAAATAAATTTTTTATTTTATTTCATTTCATTTCATTTCATTTCATTTCATTTCATTTCATTTCATTTCATTTTATTTTATTTTATTTTATTTTATTTTATTTTATTTTATTTTATTTTATTTTATTTTATTTTATTTTATTTTCATTCATTCATTCATTTTCTACCGCTTTTCCTCACAAGGGTCGCAGGGAGTGCTAGAGAAAAAATATATATTTTTCTACTGAATACAAATCTGAATGTTAATAAAACACATTTATTTTATTTTATTTTATTTTATTTTATTTTATTTTATTTTATTTTATTTTATTTTATTTTATTTTATTTTATTTTATTTTATTTTATTTTATTTTATTTTATTTTATTTTAGTTTAGTTTAGTTTATTTATTATGACATTTTTATTTTGACATCATACCGATAAATTGCGATAACCAATAATTAACACTCCAATGAGGCGAGGTCACCCTGGACTGTGCTGGTGAGCAAATCAAGCGCTTCCTGTGATGTTAACGGCTTGTCGTAACTTCCCCGCGCTGGGGGTTTATTCCTATTGGCCCAGTGTTTGAAAAGTGGCTTTATTTTATTATTTTATTTTTTCATTCATTCATAGAAAATGAATGAATGAATGACTTCTCCAGGTCGAGTTAGCGATGAGCTAAACTCAATAGAAGACACATGGTCCTGAAAGGTAATCCGAAAGTGAAAGTGAAAGTGAAATGAAACTGACACACCAATACCTGAATTCGGCTGCTTGTTCTTTCCGGGCCGAGCAGATTCTTGTCCGTCCACCGACTGGACCTCCAGTAAGTAGGAGCTGCGGGCCTCACGATCAAAAATGGCCTCCGTGTAGATGATCCCAAATTTGGGATCTATTCGGAACAAAAGATGGTCGCCGCTGCTGTCTCTGAGCAGAGAGTACGTGATCTGGGAAGTAAAGCAAATGTGATGCTGTTTATGTGTACTACTACTACTACTACTACTACTACTACTACTGGAACATACATCATCTAGTCCATTGGTCGTTGCTTCCACTATGTTATGTCACAGCATGATATGATTTGTTTTATCAAAGGTCAGAATGCATGTAAAAGCTAATTTCAAAATGATTACAATAAATTACAATAAATAAATTTCATATGTAAAATTAAAAATCATTGGAGTGTTAATTATTGGTTATAGCAAATTATTGGTATGATGTCATAATAAAAAATGTCATAATAAATAAACTAAAATAAACTAAAATAAACTAAAATAAAAAATAAAAATAATAAAAATAAAAATAAAATAAAATAAAACAAAATAAAATAAAAATAAATAAAATAAAATAAAATAAAATAAAATAAAATAAAATAAAATAAAATAAAATAAAATAAAATAAAATAAAATACATGTGTTTTATTAACATTCAGATTTGTATTCGGTAGAAAAATATATTTTTTTCTCTAGCACGCCCCGCGACCCTCGTGAAGAAAAGCGGTAGAAAATGAATGAATGAATGAAACTAAACTAAACTAAACTAAACTAAAATAAACTAAACTAAACTAAACTAAACTAAACTAAAATAAAATAAAATAAAATTATAATAATAATAATCCCTCGTTTATCATGGCTAACTGCTTCCAGACACTGATAAGTGAATTTTCGTTAAATAGATTCCTTCTTTATCATTTTTCATAGTTGGAGCACAAAAAACCTTTGTTTTTATGATCTTCTAAATACATATTTCTCCCATTATTAGAGCCCTCCAGACATGAAATAACACCCCTACAGTCACCTTTACGCATATTACCTAATATCTTGCATAAAAAGAGAAAAAATAGCAATTTAAGAGACAAAGAATAACATATATAATTTCATTATAAGTCACCTGGCTGAGATGCTCAGCCCCCCCCAGCCAAGAATGAAACCAAAACACACCAACAAATTGTTGTAGTAGTAGTAGTAGTAGTAGTCTTGTTTGAATTGTTGTTATATTTACTTCAAAAATACAAAATATAACACATAAGACAAATAAGACAAAGCACAGACCTCTCCGTTAAGATCCAGATCTTTGTCATGAGCAGACACCTGGAGAACCGAGGTTCCGATTTGAGCCCCTTCCGTTACCGAGGCTTCGTAAATGGAGGAGGTGAAAAACGGCACGTTGTCGTTGACGTCTTAGGAGAGAAAATAGATCGTTAGTTAGCAGTTTGGTACTCAAGTCCCTCTAATAATATTTGCTTTCCAGGTATTTTGGGAGACCTTTCAGATTAAATTAAATTAAATTAAATTAAATTAAATTAAATTAAATTAAATTAAATTAAATTAAATTAAATTAAATTAAATTAAATTAAATTAAATTAAATTAAATTAAATTAAATTAAATTAAATTTAAACAAAAAACTTAATTTAATTAAATGTAATAATTTTAATTTTAATTATTTTAATTATTTTAATTAAAAAAAAAATAATAAAAAAATGATTTAATAAGCTTTGCTTCTTCCTACTCCTTTTGGACATGTGGAACTGGGAACTGATTATGGGATGTACTCAATTGTAATCTGATGCATGTTCAAATCAAAAAATTAAATAAAATTAAATAAAAAAATTAAAAAATGTGAAATAAAAATGTAAAAATTAAAATGTGGAAATTTAAAAAAAATTAAATTTAATTAAAATTAAAATTAAAATTAAAATTAAAATTAAAATTAAAATTAAAATTAAAATTAAAATTAAAATTAAAATTAAAATTAAAATTAAAATTAAAATCGTTTTAAAAATTAAATTAAATAAAATCAAATAAATGTAAATAAATTTAAATAAAATTAAATAGAATAAAATTAAATAAAAAAAATACTTAAACTATATTAGGAAAGCAGGAAGTGAACAAATGTAACAGTTACTGATTGTAAAAATACCAGATATGAGGGGTAGGATTTAATAAGCTTTGCTTCTTCCTACTCCTTATTATGATTATGGGATGCACTCAATTGTAATCTGATGCATGTTCCAATGAAATAAAACCATAACCATATTCATATAGCCATATTCATGCACAATAGTCTTCAAGAAGAGAAGCAAAAAGCACTTTTGCCGTGACAATGTTCAATTTTACTTCTACTACGAATAGACCTTAAATTGTACACTTGTACTTTATAAGTACCTGTACTTTGATTTAGCGTATGTATATACTGAATAATATGAATGATGAATATGTGGATATGTCAAAACCATAAGCAATATACCTGTGATATTGACATAAACCGTTGTGAAGGCCGCAAGCGGGACAGCGGCCACGTTCTGCGCCCGCACCCGTAGAGAGAAAAAGGGGGTGGTTTCGTAGTCCAGCGGCTCAGACACCAGAATGGAAGCGGAGCCGTCTTCCCGATTGGGCGAGAGGTAGAAACGAACTGGCATATTCGTTTCGGGGACCATGCCGTCTTCGAGATTGTAGGTTACTCTTGGGTCACCCAGTTGAGACGTGGCCTTGATTGTCTAAATGGACGCCAAAGAGAATCAGGCTTCACGTTAACAGGATGATACAATGTGCCAAAAAAAAAAAAATATATATATATATATATATATATATATATATATATATATATATATATATATTTAAATATTATATAATATTAAAAATATTATAAAGTATATTATTATTATATTTTTTATTTTTATATTTTTTTAATATTTTTTTAAAGAAAAAAATGTATATATTTATATATAGAGAGAGAGAGAGTCGGGCTTCACGTTAACATGAATGGAGCTTTGTGGGGAAGGTTGATAAAATGTGCCAAAAAAAATATATATATATATTTTTAATATTATATAATATTAAAAATATTATTAAAAAATATTATTATTATTTTTATATATTTTTAAAAATATTAAAAAAAGAAAAAAATGATATATTTATATATATATATATATAGAAAGAGAGAGAGAGAGTCGGGCTTCACCTTAACATGAATGGAGCTTCGTGGGGAAGGATGATACAATGTGCCAAAATATATATATATATATATATATATATATATATATATATATATATATATATATATATATATATATATATATATATATATATATATATATATATATATATATATATATATATATATATATATATATATATATATATATATATATATATATATATATATATATATATATTAAATATGATATAATATTAAAAATATTATTATTATATTTTTTATTTTGATATATTTTTAAAAATATAAAAAAATATGTATTTTATATATATATACATATATATATATATATATATAGAGAGAGAGAGAGAGAGAGAGAGAGAGTCAGGCTTCATGTTAACATGAATGGAGCTTTGTGGGGAAGGATCATACAATGTGCCAAAAAATATACAGATATATTTTTAAAATATTATATAATATTACAAATATAATTAAAAAATATTATTATTAAATTTTTTATTTTTATATATATTTAAAAATATTTTTAAAAAAAGAAAAAAAATGATATATTTTTATATATAGAGAGAGAGAGAGTCGGGCTTCATGTTAACATGAATGGAGCTTTGTGGGGAAGGATCATACAATGTTCCAAAAAATATATAGATATATTTTTAAAATATTATATAATATTACAAATATAATTAAAAAATATTATTATTATATTTTTTATTTTTATATATTTTTAAAAAATATTAAAAAAAGAAAAAAAAGATATATTTTTATATATATAGAGAGAGAGAGTCGGGCTTCATGTTAACATGAATGGAGCTTTGTGGGGAAGGATCATATAATGTTCCAAAAAATATATAGATATATTTTTAAAATATTATATAATATTACAAATATAATTAAAAAATATTATTATTATATTTTTTATTTTTATATATTTTTAAAAAATATTAAAAAAAGAAAAGAAAATTGATATATTTATATATATATATATATAGAGAGAGAGAGAGAGTCGGGCTTCACGTTAACATGAATGGAGCTTTGTGGGGAAGGATGATACAATGTGCCAAAAAAAAAAAAAAAATATATATATATATATATATATATATATATATATATATATATATATTTTTTTATATTATATAATATTAAAAATATTATTTAAAATATTATTATTATTATATTTTTTATTTTTATATACTTTAAAAAATATTTTTTAAAAAAAGAAAAGAAAAAAAAGATATATTTTTATGGGCATATCAACTACTTGTGGTTTTTCGTCCATGTCTGGCAGTGACAGTCCCGGATCGTAAAACCCAACAAAAAACTTCTCTCCACCGCATATGCTAATTTAGTTTTGGAGAAAAACATCAAATCCCAAGCATGCGAATAAAATCGAACGGCTGTGACTCAGAATGTTGAACACGTTGTCAAGTTTTCTTCTCCCCGTTCAGGCTTCCGAGTACGTGGGTGTGAGCCTACCCCACTAAGAGCCAGAGCGTTGTAGCGTAATTAGTTGCAATGCAATGTGTCTGAAGAGAGTTCCGTACTGAGTAGCGTCATTAATCAAAAACGCATCTCCAAAACACGACATTAGTTGTTTTCGGCATTTTTTTGACAGCTTATCAGTGTGAAATATCGTACAGAGAGCTGCTAGGCGCCAGACAGCGGCATCATCTCCGAGAGGTAATCGACTCTTTGACAGCGTGGCGATGTTGTGATGCTCGCAAATCAGATTAAGGTTCCTCAAAGAACAATGAAAAGGGGACAATTATTGACTGACTTCATCAAAAAACGAGAGTTTCTTTGGCTCCCAGGAGATTTCGGGAAAGCGTGGAATTAAAGCGGAGCGAGGCGAGGAAAAATAACATCATTTTAGGAAGATGACGCTGAAATATTAAATACAAAATATTTCCTTTTTAAAAGTCATAATATTAAGAGAAAGAAACCAAACTAAATTAAATAGTTATTTATGGAAAATAACTTCATAAATTTTATGAAGACAAAGTCGTATTTTAACATGGAAAAAAGTCGAAATTTTCCCCAGCAATATTATCGGAAAAAATAATATAATATCATTATATAATATCATTTTAGGAGGATGAAGTTGAAATATTAAATACAAAATATTTCCTTTTTAAAAGTTGTAATATTAAGAGAAAGAAACCAAACAAAATTAAATAGTTATTTATGGAAAATAACTAAATATTATGAAGACAAAGTCGTATTTTAACATGGAAAAAAGTCAAAATTTTTCCCAGCAATATTATGGGAAAAAATAATATAATATCATTATATAATATCATTTTAGGAGGGTGAAGTTGAAATATTAAATACAAAATATTTCCTTTTTAAAAGTCATAATATTAAGAGAAACAAACCAAACAAAATTAAATAGTTAATATGGAAAATAACAAAATACTATGAAGTCTAAATACTATGAAGACAAAGTCGTATTTTAACATGGAAAAAAGTCTAAATTTTTCCCAGAAATATTATGGGAAAAAAAATTATATTTTAGGAAAACCTGTTTTTAAGTCATAATAAATTCAAGTTTTGGGCAAAAATAGTATAAGCACAAATTAATAATATTACAAAAATAACAGTAATGAAAATTATTTGCAAAGAAAGATGAAATATTTGGAAAAACAATGCCCAAAAAATATGCTTTTTTTTTACCTACAGTATGTATATAATTTCTTAGATAGCATGTATAACATTGTATAAAGTGGTGTACAAAACGATACTGGGAAGAGTGTCAAATATGATATCATATTTGATATCAATATTATTATACCTCGGGGTTTGTCTAAATACCCTTCTCACCTTGGGGTATGTCTAAATGATATCATATTTGACACATATTTGATATCACATTTCCTTCTCAGTATCGTTTTGTACACCACTTTATACAATGTTATACCTCGAAGTTTGTCTAAATGATATCATATTTGACACCCTTCTCAGTATCGTTTTGTCCACCACTTTTTACAATATTATATCTCGAGGTTTGTCTAAACGATATCATATTTGACACCCTTCTCACCTTGGGGTATGTCTAAATGATATCATATTTGACACATATTTGATATCACATTTGACACCCTTCTCAGTATCGTTTTGTACACCACTTTATATGGTGTATATATCATTTAGATGATATCATATTTGACAGCCTTCTCAGTATCGTTTTGTACAGGTATACACCATATAAAGTGGTGTACAAAACCATACTGAGAAGGGGGTCAAATACGATATCATTTAGATGATATCATATTTGACACCCTTCTCAGTATCGTTTTGTACACCACTTTATATGGTGTATATATCATTTAGATGATATCATATTTGACACCCTTCTCAGTATCGTTTTGTACACCACTTTACTGAGAAGGGTGTCAAATATGATATCATCTAAATGATATCATATTTGACACCTAAATGACATCTAAATGATATCAAATATGATATCATCTAAATGATATCATATTTGACACCCTTCTCAGTAAAGTGTTGTACAAAAATGTACAAAATGATACTGAGAAGGGAGTCAAATATGATATCATTTAGACAAAGGTATAATATTGTATAAAGCGGTGTACAAAACGATACTGAGAAGGGAGTCAAATATGATATCATTGTACCTGACGTGACGTAGTATCCACACACACACAAAATAAACACAAATACTTTGTGTACCACGATGGGCGTGTCTCTGGCAGCGTTTTCAGGGATGACGATGCGGTAGTTCTCCTCTTCCCACCGTGGGGGTTGGTTCTTTACGTTGGTGATGGTGACGGCCAGTTCCACGGAGGTGCTACGGTTGCCCCCATCGGTGGCGATGATGTCCCGTGTGATGTAGGACCTCTGGGGTTCAACAGAGTGAAAGGTCAGTCAGAGAACATGCAAACTCCACGCAGAGATGCCCGAGTGTGGAATTGAACCCTGGTCTGCGCGCTAACCACTCGACCGCCGTGCCGCTCGATTCATAAATTGAATCTTTCATTTGTTTTTGTTGACTTGTTTTGGTCAACATACAAAAGAGCGCTGCTGAAACGGGGAAGAAAATGCTTGTGAAAATGCTACGCCAACGCGGTTAAGCTAACGTGCGACTCCAGGAAGCAGGCGGGTCTTCAAAGAACTTGGAGCGCCAACTCCTGAATCCACGTAGAGTTGAACGAAGAACCGGAGGAAGCTGAAATGCTTGTTTTTAAAAACATCAAGGGACTGGAAAAATAATAAAAATCATCTCTAATCCAAGGAACAGGAAGTTTGAGGTAAAAACTTCAAATTAAGAGCAGCTGTGAGGTCTGCGCATTAACCACTCGACCACCGTGCCGCCCATGTCGATACTAATGTTATGAAAATAGATAAAAAACGAATATACAATTTCTCCGGGTACTCCGGTTCCCCCGGTGAGTGTGAATGGTTGTTTGTCTATATGTGCCCTGTGATTGGCCGGCCACCAGTCCAGGGTGGACCCCGCCTCTCCTCCGACTCCTGAATCTACGTAGAGTTGAACGAAGAACCGGAGGAAGCCAGAATGCTTGTTATTAAAAACATCAAGGGACTGGAAAAATAATAAAAATCATCTCTACTCCAAGGAACAGGAAGTTTGAGGTAAAAACTTCAAATTAATGGGCAGCTGTGAGGTCTGCGCGTTAACCACTCGCCCATGTCGATACTAATGTTATGATAATAGATAAAAAACTAATAAACAATTTCTCCGGGTACTCCGGTTCCACCGCCCATTCCAAAATCGTTAGCTTCATTGGCTAAATTGTGCCCTGTGATTGGCCGGCCACCAGTCCAGTGTGGACCCCGCCTCTCTGCCGACTCCTGAATCTACGTAGACTTGAACGAAGAACCAGAGGAAGCCAAAATGCTTGTTATTAAAAACATCAAGGGACTGGAAAAATAATAAAAATCATCTCTAATCCAAGGAACAGGAAGTTTGAAGTGAAATTTCAAATTAAGAGCAGAATATTCAATGAGTTTCTGATGTATGGAGACTACTCAAGCGATGTATATACCGATATTATTTATTTTTTATTTTTTTTGTCACAAGTCATACCTTATTTGACACTCATATTTCCCTATTTTTTCTTTATATATTCATTCTTTATTATGTCTTTATTATATTTTGTTCATTACTGTATAAGCTATGGTGATGGAATAGAAAATTGACCAATTGAATTGAATTGAAAATTCATTATACTAGAAATAATACCGTCATTCATTAACTGGATTTTTTTTTAGCAGTCCTAATTATTATTATAAAACATTCCGACTGTAGGTAGGGACAGTAGGTGAAAGGAGAACATTTATTCCACGGATTAATGACTTTTACCTTTCAGTATTAATTGTGTACATGTAATTACTTCGAAATCACGACAGTACAGTGAAGGCTACGCGTATTTTAGCTCGCTACGATTGCTCTTTAAAACTCTAAATTGGATACCGAGTCGTGAAGAGACTTAATTATTGCTGTAAAATGTTTATCAACTGTGATGGTATTTAATTTTTTTATTTCCATCTTAAACCTGAAACTAGGAAGTGCTCCATTAATGGAAATAATTTAAATGCATTTAATTAGGCTAAGAACAAATGCAGCAGCGTTGCAAAAGTTGATTAAGCCGCGAGTCAGGAGGCACAAAAGCTCGTTTGACTTCTTTTTATTATTCAGTAATTGAACCACCAGGAACGAAATGACCAAATTTGACGAACAATAGCTCCAAATTGGTTAACACTTGGGATATGGGATTGCTTTTTAACTTCTTAAATAGACATAAACATTCAATATAAGAATCGGAAAATCATTTTTTTCCTGTTGTAGGTAATTTTAATGGCATTTTTTTAAAGCTTAAAAATGTATAATTTAGTTTAGAATCCATTTGTGGCACCATAAACATGCATTGTTTTGTGACTAGCTTATTTATTAAAAACACTTAATTTTTAAATTTAAATTAAGTTCATTATTTTTTTTAAATTAATTTTAAAATCTCTCTCGTGGGTGGTCTCGTCTTAAGGTGGATGTCTGATTAGAGATCCTACTAGTAACTACGATAAATGACTTTTGTCATGTCATTAGCACAACAATGCTAGTAGAATAATACAACTGTGACATGGGTACATGTAGAAAAACTGCAGTATATTGTCAATCAGGACCCGGTGACTGCGTTCTATTATTGCAGTCTCATACAATAGAGTGTGACATGAAAATTATATTTCCGCTGGAAATGACAATTCAGTTTGGGTTTTTGAGTCGGCACAATAGATAGTGAAAGGTTGAAAGAAAGAGAAAAATGATTGTAATTAGTTGCTGCTTTAAATGCATGGGAATGACTTGGGAGTCTTGGTCTGTTGGAAGAATGGAAGAGTTGACTTCAGAGGCCATTCTCTTGAATGTCAACGAGGTTAGGAACTTTTGGCACACGCTTCTGGTGCTTGTGTGTTGTGTGATAGGAATAAAGCCGAGGCTTCTGAGTTCATCCATCCATCCGTCCGCCCACCCACCCATCCATCCATCCATCCATCCATCCACCCACCCACCCATCTATCCAGCCATCCATCCAAGCATCTATCCATCCATCCAACTATCCATCCATCCACCCACCCACCCATCCACCCATCCATCCATCCATCCACCCATCAATCCACCCATCCACCCGTCTGTCAATCCATCCATCTGTCCATCATCCATCCACCCATCCAACCATCCATCCGCCCATCTGTCTGTCCATCCATCCATCATCCATCTATCCATCCACCCATCCATCCAACCGTCTGTCCATCCATCCATCCACCCAAGCACCCATCCATCCATCCATCCATCTATCCATCTATCCATCCACCCATCCATCCGTCCACCCACCCATCTATCCACCCATCCATCCATCCATCCAATCCATCATCCGTCCATCCATCCATCCGTCCATTCATCTATCCATCCATCTAACTATCCATCCATCCACCCATCCATCCATCCGTCTGCCAATGCATCATCCATCATCCATCTATCCATCCATCCATCCACCCAACCACCCACCCATCCATCCATCCATCCATCCATCCTGCCATCTATCCATCCACCCACCCATCTATCCACCCATCCATCCATCCATCCATCCACCCATCTATCCATCCACCTGTCTGTCAATCCATCCATCATCCATCTATCCATCCACCCATCCAACCATCCATCCACCCATCCAACCATCCATCCACCCATCAATCCATCTGTCCATCCATCCGTCTGTCCATCCATCCATCCATCCATCATCCATCCACCCAACCACCCACCCATCCATCCATCCATCCATCCATCCATCTGTCCATCCATCCATCATCCATCTATCCATCCACCCATCCATCATCCATCCACCCAACCACCCATCCATCCATCATCCATCCATCCATCATCCATCCACCCATCCATCCATCCACCCAACCACCCATCCATCCATCCATCCATCCATCATCCCTCCATCCATCCATCCATCATCCATCCCTCCATCCATCCATGTGATGCAATGAGAAACACATGAGAAAAAGATTCCATGGTGTCTCAGACCCGACCTGAGAATTTTAACAATTAATGTCAGGCTTTTTATAATCAGGCGTTACATCAGGAATTCTACGGGGGGGATGAAGTCAATCCAAATTCCTTCTGAAGCCGTCGTGAAATATGCAGCAGCTTTGTTCGCCGTGGTTTTAGGTTTGACACTTCCCATTTGACATGAAGTCAGGGGGAAAAATTACCAGAGACTTTTGACACCCTTCTGCTAAAAAGTATCCTGAATAATACACAACTCGGAGTGCTATCACAGGTTTGCTGGCTGAAGAAGAGCTGCATCTTTGATGTCATAGATTCCGTACTTTCGCTTCTTGTTAGACTCTTTGCATTCAGGTGGCCATGTTTTGCAAGTCAAATTGCACTAATAATTCTCCCAGTTACTAAATTATTATATTTAATGGGACTAAAAAAAAACATGTTTTAGACTACTAATCAAGGCCAAGGATAATGAGACAGGGTGTTTCGTAACAAGGAATTTCATTTGTGATAATTAGCTCTGTAAGTTAGCGTACTTAAAACAATGGCCATTCATTGGAGTAACAGTCTTCAGACAAATGCATTAAATTTTTATTATTTGTCCAGTCAGTGTCCAACATCATTCATGGAATTACGTATGTGGTGACACACTCATTTCATGTTTTCCGGGAATTCCGACCAATGTGAGTGTGGATTAATAAAACTGACCTGGGAAATGGGCTGGTTGACGTAGACCCATCCGGTGACGGCATTGACCTTTAGGTACTCGGGTTGTTCCACAGACATGGAGTAAGTGACGGCCGCGTTAGTACCGAAGTCATCGTCATGAGCGGCCACACGCAGGAAGCTGGTACCGACCAGAGTGTCCTCTCTCAAAAAGTCTACAGGGAATACACGGAGATGTAGTATTTGATGGGATGAACATGTATGTAAGAAATGCATGGGTACAGTCAAAGGTAAAAACATCGGAAAAACGAACTGAATTATATATTCGTGTGTGGCCACTGGGAATAAAACTGGGAATAAAACTCAAATATGGTTTTCATTTACAAAACATGACGGCTTTTACAATAGTAAAGATGATTCACTTGGGTATTCGGTTATAAATATTCATTATTTAGTTAGCCCATTGCAGGGGTGCACAACATCCGTATAGTACAGAACATACTCAGAATACGGTCTATGGAAGATGCTGTCAAATCGAGAGGCTAGTGTTATTTTATCATAGACTCTTGATGAAAAATTTTGATGCCCCCCCCCCAGTGTCCCATATATGGTTCCAAATTCCAAATAATTCTGTGGCTTTTTTTGTTCTTAGCCGTCTCTGGCAGATGTTGTCTGATGGTTACTGGACTGCACCATCCATTCGGCACCAGTAAGAACCTAGACTTGGACCAAGTTTTTTTCCTGTGTCTTGACGGACAGCCAATGGGCTCCTACGCCTCAGGGTCGGTAACATTTTTGGGGTCTACCACTTCAGGCTATTGATCCGTCCAACCTCAGAGAGGACTCGCTTATGCAGCTCAACCATCCCACCGCATTCAAAAAGGGAAAGCGTTTTTGCCTTTGCCATCAAGAATCAGATCATGACTGTGAATTTCTGACACAAAACCAAAATTTTGCCTTTGCTATTCAATTTTCAGTTTTCTTTGCTTTTCAATTTTTTTTGCAAATATCCGAAGGACCAGAAATAACGCATTTAACTTCTCCGTATTGAATAATTAGGTCATGATATGAATTTATCCAAGCATCTGTCATGAAGGACTTACACTCGTAGCGCATGTTCTCAAACTTGGGGCTATTGTCGTTCTCGTCCAATATTTGGACAGTGAGCTGACAGATTCCGATGAGAGGTTCTTCTGCCCAATCAGTGGCTGTCACTGTGACCGAATACTCTCGTTGCCGCTCCCTGTCAAACCTCTGGGCCGTCACAATTGCTCCTGGACAGACCCGAACGGTAATCAGATGTCAAACATGGGTACACAAATATTCAATAATCTATACATGCATTTGATATTCTACGTGTCTGTGAATAGAATACATTATTAAATCTACACGATAACAGAATTCAGGCCAAGTGATGGTAATGAGTGCATCCCATAATCAGTTCCCAGTTCCACATGTCCGAAAGGAGTAGGAAGAAGCAAAGCTTAGTAAATCCTACCCCTCCATCTGGTACTTTTACAATCAGTAACTGTTACATTTGTTCACTTCCTGCTTTCCTAATATAGTTTTATAGTTTTTTTAGTTTTAATTTAATTTAATTTAATTTAATTTAATTTAATTTAATTTAATTTAATTTAATTTAATTTAATTTAATTTAATTTAATTTAATTTAATTTAATTTAATTTAATTTAATTTAATTTAATTTAATTTAATTTTATTTTATTTTATTTCATTTTATTTAAACTAGTGATATGACCATACAATATATAATGTGTACAATAGTAACTGTCAATATAGTAATATATAATGCGCATCATGACTGGTTCAAACATCAACTGCTTGTATTGTTTCTTGAACTGGCTCATCGTTGTGCATTGTTCGATTCCCTTACTCAATCCATTCCATTGTTTGATTCCGCATACTGAAATGCTATGCTAATGCTAACGTAGTCCTAGCATAGAAGTGTTTCAAATGTACTAATTGGTTATTTTTAGCCTTATGTATTATTATTTTAGCTGTTTGAATATGAACTATATCATCAAGTTGAAGTATTTGTGATTTTAAAAATAAGGAGTTAGTTTGTTCTCTGTAGGCGCCATTATGAATTATCCTTACTGGCCTTTTTTTGCACTCCTAAATGGATTTTAGTCTTGACCTGAATGGTTCTACCAGTCCATGAAAAGGATTCAAATATTGTGAACTATGTGAATTTATGTCTTGAATGCCAAGACCGTCGGCGATCGCTCTACCTGAGTCAGGATGTACTCTGAAGGCGGGCATGACGCTGTCTCTGTGCATTAGGCCATATTTGACTTTTCCATTTGCTCCTTCATCGGCGTCCACTGCATGCACTTGCAACACAAATGTCCCTGTCGGCTGGTTCTCCAGCACTGACGCCTGCTCACGATACTGCTGGCACTGAAAGATCGGGGTTCGGGGCGAGATAGACACAAAAACATATGGAAGAACCTCAATCATTAGAAAAAAATGCTGACCGGATCTGGAAAACCGAAGATCAAAGAAGATTAATTATATCGAGGGTCACGGCACATGAAACACAATACTGTTGCTATCTACAGCTGAGGACCCTGAAGACCACCGTCTATATGGAAGTGAAAACACTCGAGCCGATTCTTTTGAAGATCAAGCAATGAGCAGTTTTTACTTGGCCCGGGATTCAATACATTACGTCTAATGAACATATAGGACGCTCTCTGGAGGCCCTCTAGTTTATTATCATAAATGTTTGCATCTCCTTCAAGCAAATGACCGTGAAACAGAGAATGACATGGGAAGGAGGAGATCATGGAAGCAAGGAACGTGCATCATGGAACCGTGGCAAAGAAACAGAACGACGATACAGTCAGGGTATCGTCAATAATATCATATAATAACAATAAAATAGAATAGAATAATAATAAAAGTAGGGGTAACAAAATAAGCACGTGGCATCAAGAATGGGGTCATGCTAGCGCATAGACCGACTCGATCTATTTCAAATAGAATATCATTTTTTTTATTGGCAAAATGACCCCCAAGGGCGTCACTAGTGGGCCAGCCAGGACACCGCTAGCACGGCGCTAGCGCTGACCTACTGTAAAAAGTTGCGTGCAGTGATAGCGTAAACTTGACGCCATGTTTGCATTAGCTTGACTATTGTTTTGTAGGTACGTTGTTTAATATCTCACCCTCCTATTTGTAGGTTTGTGGAGACAATAAGGGCCCTCCTATTTATAGGTTTGTGGCGACAATAAGGGCCCTCCTATTTGTAGGTTTGTGGCAACAATAAGGGCCCTCCTATTTATAAGTTTGTGGACACAATAAAGGCCCTCCTATTTATAGGTTTGTGGAGACAATAAGGGCCCTCCTATTTATAGGTTTGTGGCGACAATAAGGGCCCTCCTATTTATAGGTTTGTGACGACAATAAGGGCCCTCATATTTATAGGTTTGTGGACACAATAAGGGCCCTCCTATTTATAGGTTTGTGGCGACAATAAGGGCCCTCCTATTTATAGGTTTGTGGCGACAATAAGGGCCCTCCTATTTATAGGTTTGCAGAGACAATAAGGGCCCTCCTATTTATAGGTTTGTGGCGACAACAAGGGCCCTCCTATTCATAGGTTTGTGGCGACAATAAGGGCCCTCCTATTTATAGGTTTGTGAAGACAATAAGGGCCCTCCTATTTGTAGGTTTGTGGAGACAATAAGGGCCCTCCTATTTATAGGTTTGTGGCGACAATAAGGGCCCTCCTATTTATAGGTTTGTGGAGACAATAAGGGTCCTCCTATTTATAGGTTTGTGGCGACAATAAGGGCCCTCCTATTTGTAGGTTTGTGGGGGCAATAAAGGCCCTCCTATTTATAGGTTTGTGGCGACAATAAGGGCCCTCCTATTTATAGTTTTAACATTAACATTTTGAAAGCTGGCCCCATGTAACATGAATATATTTTTTCCCCGTGACTTTAAACACATCTCACACAGGTTGCCAGGACCTTGAGGAGTTACAGTGTACGCCACGGTTTGTCTTCTGATGGAGTGTTTGAGTAAATTCTAATTAATTAGCTAGTTAATTAAACAGGTATTGTATTGTCGGTGATAATGAATTTTTTTTAGCAATTAATTGAAATCCCAACAGACAGCCTAAAGATAGAGCGGGTGCACGCGCTAATCGGAACTCACGGGAGAGGAAAAACAAGAGAGCAGGATGGAGAATGAGGAGAATGAGGAGAACGAGGAGAACGAGGGGAATGAGCAAGTGGAAGAACTGAAATGAGTCTTGGTCTCTGATTGCATAAGCTTCATTCAGGGTGACAGCAACAAAAAAAAATATTTTTCTACTGAATACAAATCTGTTAAAGGGATTTTTTTTAATTTGAGCTCTTTTTAGAATGTTAATAAAACATGTATTTTATTTTATTTTATTTTATTTTATTTTATTTTATTTTATTTTATTTTATTTTATTTTATTTCATTTTATTTTATTTCATTTTATTTTATGTCATGTCTTTGGGTGAGAGGCGGGGTATACCCTGGACTGGTCGCCAGCCAGTCACAGGGCACATATAGACAAACAACCATTCACACTCACATTCATACCTATGGACAATTTGGAGTCGCTAATTAGCATAGCATGTTTTTTTTGGAATGTGGGAGGAAACCGGAGTACCCGGAGAAAACCCACGCATGCACGGGGAGAACATGCAAACTCCACACAGAGATGGCCGAATTTTATTTTATTTTATTTTAGTTTATTTTAGTTATTTTATGTTTAGTTTTGTTTTTTTATTTTAGTTTATTTTAGTTTAGTTTATTTTAGTTATTTTATGTTTAGTTTTGTTTTTTATTTTAGTTTATTTTAGTTTATTTTAGTTATTTTATGTTTAGCTTTGTTTTTTTATTTTAGTTTATTTTAGTTATTTTATGTTTAGTTTTGTTTATTTTATTTTATTTTAGTTTAGTCTATTTTAGTTTATTTTATTTTAGTTTAGTTTATTTTAGTTATTTTATGTTTAGTTTTGTTTTTTATTTTAGTTTATTTTAGTTTATTTTAGTTATTTTATGTTTAGCTTTGTTTTTTATTTTAGTTTATTTTAGTTTATTTTAGTTATTTTATGTTTAGTTTAGTTTTGTTTATTTTATTTTATTTTAGTTTATTTTAGTTTATTTTAGTTTATTTTAGTTTATTTGCATCCACACAAATATAAAAACTCATGTATTTTAATACGCATGCAGCAACTGGGGCTTACACCAGCTAGACCAGTCTAGCAGTCCTACGGTTTTGGGTTTTTGGGAGCGGTCATTCGGATTCCGTATTTAAAAGCCCAAGAGCTCTCATCCTTACCTCTTCAAATATCGGTTTGTTATTGTTCACATCATCCACTCCCACGATGACGCGTGCGGTGGAGGACAGCGAGTGGAGCCCGCCTGATGCATTGTTGTCGGTGGCTGTAACGTTTAGTACGTACTCCAAGCCCTGGAGCTTGGGCAGGGGGGCGGAGCGGAGTCGAATTAACCCTGCAAAAACCACAGAACCGTTACACCGCATGTAATAAAAAAAGACCGCGACTTTGCTTTGTGTATGAATATGACATAACAAACCATGGGAAAACCCGTAAAAGATGTAAAAAAAAAAAATATATGATATGTCGCCTAAATCCAAAAAGCAATTTCACAGTGGCGACTTGTCACATTTCTAATCTAATACTTCCACAGATACCCACTCACACGAGTCCTGCCAGCTCATCCACTTGAAGAAAATACAGAGTCAAGTTAACCAAGCTCAGCAGATGCTTGTTTGCCGTCCGTTTTGGTCGGACAAAAGTTGAAATGGAATACGTGGTATGAGTCAACTTCCTCACAATATGATTTTTGAGGAATACCTGGAATATGAAATGATAAAAAAATTTCATTACAAAGATATTTCAAGAAAACAACCTGACCGGGTCATTTTTGACCCACTTATGGAAGGTTGGGGTAGTAACACAAAAACTAAAATTCCTTAAAATGTCTTAAAAATGTGAAGGGCATGATATCAAAAACATGTTTTTGGAGGAATACCTGGAATATGAAATGATAAAAAAAATTTCATGACAAAGATATTTCAAGAAAACAACCTGACCGGGTCATTTTTGACCCACTTATGGAAGGTTGGGGTAGTAACACAAAAACTAAAATTTCTTAAAATTTCTTAAAAATGTAAACGGCATGATATCAAAAACATGTTTTTTGAGGAATACTTAGAATATGAAATGATAACAATTTTTCACTACAAAGATATTTAAAAAAAAAAACCTGACCGGGTCATCATTTTTGACCCACTTATGGAAGGTTGGGGTAGTAACACAAAAACTAAAATTTCTTAAAATGTATAAAAGATAAGTTAAAAATGTGAACGGCATGATATCAAAAACATGTTTTTTGAGGAATACCTGGAATATGAAATTATAAAAAAAAATTAATACAAAGATATTTTAAGAAAACAACCTGACCGGGTCATTTTTGACCCACTTATGGAAGGTTGGGGTAGTAACACAAAAACTACAATTTCTTAAAATTTCTTAAAAATGTGAACGGCATGATATCAAAAACAGGATTTTTGAGGTATACCTGGAATATGAAGTGATAAAAAAATTTTTAATTACAAAGATATTTCAAGAAAACAACCTGACCGGGTCATTTTTGACCCACTTATGGAAGGTTGGGGTAGTAACACAAAAACTAAAATTTCTTAAAATGTATAAAAGATAAGTTAAAAATGTGAACGGCATGATATCAAAAATCTAATTTTTGAGGAATACCTGGAATATGAAATGATAAAAAAAATTTTCATTACAAAGATATTTCAAGAAAACAACCTGACCGGATCATCATTTTTGACCCACTTATGGAAGGTTGGGGTAGTAACACAAAAACTAAAATTTCTTAAAATTTCTTAAAAATGTGAACGGCATGATATCAAAAACATGTTTTTTGAGGAATACCCGGAATATGAAATGATAACAATTTTTCATTATGAAGATATTTCAAGAAAACAACCTGACTGGGTCATTTTTGACCCACTTATGGAAGGTTGGGGTAGTAACACAAAAACTAAAATTTCTTAAAATTTCTTAAAAATGTGAATGGCATGATATCAAAAACATGTTTTTTGAGGAATACCTGGAATAATAAATGATACAAATTTTTAATTACAAAGATATTTCAAGAAAACAACCTGACCGGGTCATTTTTGACCCACTTATGGAAGGTTGGGGTAGTAACACAAAAACTAAAATTTCTTAAAATTTCTTAAAAATGTGAACGGCATGATATCAAAAACATGTTTTTTGAGGAATACCTGGAATATGAAATGGTAACAATTTTTCATTACAAGGATATTTCATTTATGGAAGGTTGGGGTAGTAACACAAAAACTAAAATTTCTTAAAATTTCTTAAAAATGTGAACGGCATGATATCAAAAATATAATTTTTATATAATATACATAATAAGTGAAGTGCAGTATGTACGTATTTATTCTCCCAGCTTAAATGTCACACTTGTTTACCAATGACATGATTTTTTGAACGAGCCAGTATTCTTTGCATCCGCAGTACGACGAGCGTAAAGCCCAAGAATGGAATTCCTGCACAAAGGATATCAGCCTTAACATTTTCTTGCTCCAAGGATACGGAGAAACACAGCGCCGGAATTTCAAGCGATGACACAAAAGGGAAGAGGAGCTTGCGAAGAAGCGCCTGCAGATTGTGAGCTATGATAGCGTTGTTGTAACGTTGTTGTGGAATGGAATTGAAAGGGCCGGGTGACAAATGTCACAGCAATTGCCGACGGTTTCGGATCAAAGGCTAAATCCAAAAAAGATAAAGAGTACCGTCATCAATTGTAGCATAGCGTTCCTTTCTGTCGCCGATGAGACCCCCACCCCCCACCCCCCCAGTACCAAATTCAACCTTCGTGGTCTCGGTGTTACACAAACAACGTTTGTTTACGTGTCGTAGGGTCGGCTATGGTTGGGTCAAATCGCCCACTCCGTGATGGCGTGTCTGCAGAGGCGTGTTGTGTTGGCCAGCTGGCCATGGAGGTTTACTTCTCTTAGTTACCAAGGCACAGCAATCAATACATAAATCATACATAAATCATACATCATAAATATACTTCCATCAATCACTCATTATTGGCTGGATGGATGGATGGATGGATGGATAGATATATAGATGAATTGGATGGATGGATGGATGGATGGATGGATGGATGGATAGATAGATTGGATGGATGGATGGATGGATAGATAGATAAATTGGATGGATGGATGGATGGATGGATGGATGCATGGATGGATAGATTGGATGGATGGATGGATGGATGGATGGATGGATAGATTGGATGGATGGATGGATGGATGGATGGATGGATGGATGGATGGATGGATGGGTGGATGGACAGATGGATGGATGGACAGACGGACGGACGGATGGATGCATGGATGGATGGATGGATAGATAGATTGGATGGATGGATGGATAGATAGATGGATGGATGGGTGGATGGACAGATGGATGGATGGGCAGACGGATGGATGCATGGATGGATAGATAGATAGATTGGATGGATGGATGGATGGATAGATAGATTGGATGGATGGATAGATTGGATGGATGGATGGATGGACAGATGGACAGATGGATAGATTGGATGGATGGATGGATAGATAGATAGATTGGATGGATGGATTGGATGGATGGATGGATGGATGGATGGATGGATAGATAGATTGGATGGATGGATTGGATGGATGGATGGATAGATAAATTGGATGGATGGATGGGTGGATGGACAGATGAATGGATGGACGCACAGATGGATGGATGGATGGATGGATGGGTGGGTGGATAGATAGATGGATGGGTGGACGGATGGATGCATGGATGGATGGATCGATGCATGGATGGATGGATGGGTGGATGGATGCGTGGATGGATGGGTGGATGGATGCGTGGATGGATGGGTGGATCGGTGCATGGATGGATGGATGGGTAGATAGTTGCATGGATGGATGGATGGATGGATGGATAGTTGCATGGATGGATGGATGGGTGGATGGATGCATGGATGGATAGATGGATGGATGGATGGATGCATGGATGGATGCATGGATGGATGAATGGATGGATGGGTGCATGGATGGATGCATGGATGGATGCATGGATGGATGGATGGATGTATGGATGGATAGATGGATGGATAGATGGATGAATAGATAAAACAATCCTTTCTCCAACCTGTAAGAAAAACCTTCACCCAACAATGTCATGCTTAATATTTATGAGCGTAATTAGCATAAATAAAAAGAAAAATCAGCCCTTGAATGAAAAAGAATATTCTTTCATCAGCGACATTGAACGTCCACTCATGAAGCAGGAACGTTTTATGGAAAAATGGAATGCATGAATACACGGCTTTCACTCTCCATTGCCGTACAAGAGGCGTCACCTTTTTGGCTGTCAATGACAAAATTCCCGTCCTCATTCCCGGCCGTTATGGAGTAGACGATGCCATCGCCGTCGGGGTCTTTGGCGAGGACTGTAGCGACAAGAGTGTTTGGGCCTGCATCCTCAGAAACAAACGTTCGATACCTACAAAGAAAGGAGTTGGTAAGACTGTTAAGTTTAGCTTTTTTGTGTCGTTGTGATTTAAGATGTCCTCTTAGACGTCCGATACAGGAAGTACGATAACGCTTGATTGACAGCTGCGTGTTTTCTACCAAAAGTTCGAGTCGACTCGTCAGCAAAATGGCGTCGCTTCCTGCGTAATCGTGTGAGTCTGCGGCGATAGCGGTGGCGTTGTCGGCGTCCGGGGGGGGTTGAGAAGTCAGAGTTGATTGATGGTTTACAGAAGAACGCCGACGGGTGATTCATCTCCGCCCAGAGACGCGGCGAGCTCGGTTGGCATCAAGACTGACCTGTAATCTGTCAACCCGGACTCGGAGGCTACGTCGCTAACGCTAACGTATACACTCCGTTGACTTGTCTTCCTGGGGCATCGCCGACCTCATTTAAATAGGAATTCCGAAGTGGGCTTCTATCTGCTCTTTTCAACCGCGACTCTAACTTGTACTTTGTAGATACTTAGCTAGAGCTGTGGAACACTTCATTTTTTAATCAGATTAATGAATTAACCATGATTAATCACCATTTGCAATATGTCTGAGATTTTACTACATTTTACTATATTTTATGAACAAAAAGATAAATAAATGACAGTACTTGTTTTTTGTATTAATATTATTTCTTTATATATTATTTCTTTTCTTTATATAATATTTATTTCTTTTTTATATAAATGATAACAATTTTTCATTACAAAGATATTTCAAGAAAACAACCTGACCGGGTCATTTTTGACCCACTTATGGAAGGTTGGGGTAGTAACACAAAAACTAAAATTTCTTAAAATTTCTTAAAAATGTGAACGGCATGATATCAAAAACATGTTTTTTGAGGAATACCTGGAATATGAAATGATAAAAAAAAATTCATTACAAAGATATTTCAAGAAAACAACCTGACCGGGTCATTTTTGACCCACTTATGGAAGGTTGGGGTAGTAACACAAAAACTAAAATTTCTTAAAATTTCTTAAAAATGTGAATGGCATGATATCAAAAACATGTTTTTTGAGGAATACCTGGAATATGAAATGATAAAAAATTTTCATTATGAAGATATTTCAAGAAAACAACCTGACCGGGTCATTTTTGACCCACTTATGGAAGGTTGGGGTAGTAACACAAAAACTAAAATTTCTTAAAATTTCTTAAAAATGTGAATGGCATGATATCAAAAACATGTTTTTTGAGGAATACCTGGAATATGAAATGATAAAATTTTTTCATTACAAAGATATTTTAAGAAAACAACCTGACCGGGTCATTTTTGACCCACTTATGGAAGGTTGGGGTGGTAACACAAAAACTAAAATTTCTTAAAATGTATAAAAGATAAGTTAAAAATGTGAACTGCATGACATCAAAAACATGTTTTTTGAGGAATACCTGGAATATGAAATGATAAAAAAATTTCATTACGAAGATATTTCGTAATCTAGTCTCTACGATTATTAGGGTTTAGATGACGATGATGACTATTATTATTATTCCTTTTGTTTTTGCTTAGATTTTTACACAAAACTTAAAAATTCCCGGGAAAACAATACATAAGAGATTCCACAGTTGCTGTTTTCGCGCTATAATTCAATAGCGTTATCCATTATCAAAACTTTTTACTTCTTTTTAATAATTTTTTAATCCTATTTTTGTCAGTGTTTGTTTTAGCAGCAACTCAGTGTCCGAGCCAGGTTAAGGTACTCACGTGGACTGGGAGAATTCCGGGACTTCATCGTTGACGTTTGCCATCCTGACTCGAACGGTGGCGGTACCGGAGTGAGGCCCATCCCCGCCGTCGACCGCCATGACTACAAATTCATAGAGATGGTTCGGCCTCTCGTAGTCAAGCCGGGCGGCGGGGAAAATGGTACCGTGCGGCGAAATACTGAAGTCTGGGCTCAGAGTGTAATAGGTTAGATCCGCATTGGACCCGGAGTCGCAGTCAGTGGCCAACACTAGTGGGGGGTTGGGGGGGGGGGGGGGGGTATGACATAAAAAACAATTAAATTCATAGTAGTAGTACTACTAGTAGGCTAGTATTAGCCTGCTTTTGCTCTATTATATAAAATTTCTCACAGATTTCACATATAGTCAAACAACCATTCACACTCACATTCATACCTATGGATAATTTGGAGTGGCTAATTAACCTAGCATGTTTTTTTTTTTGGAATGCGGGAGGAAACCGGAGTACCCGGAGAAAACCCACACATGCATGCGGAGAACATGTTTGCAGATTGCAGAGAGTGGAATTGAACCCTGGTCTCCTAGCTGTGAGGTCTGCGCGCTAACCACTCGACCATACTACTATCTTAAAAACAGCAGAGTGCTCCTGTCGTTTAGACAATCTTTGACCAGTATGTTCTTAAAAAAGGAGAGTGCTCCTGTCGTTTAGAGGATCTTTGACCATTACTTTCTTAATAACAGCAGAGTGCTCCTGTCGTTTAGAGGATCTTTGACCATTACTTTCTTAATAACAGCAGAGTGCTCCTGTCGTTTAGAGGATCTTTGACCATTACTTTCTTAAAAACATCAGAGTGCTCCTGTCGTTTAGAGGATCTTTGACCATTACTTTCCTAATAACAGCAGAGTTCTCCTTTGTTTTAGAGGATCTTTGACCATTCCTATCTTAAAAACAGCAGAGTTCTCCTGTGTTTTAGAGGATCTTTGACCATTACATCCTTAAAAACATCAGAGTGCTCCTGTCGTTTAGAGGATATTTGGCCATTACTATCTTAAAAACAGCAGAGTGCTCCTGTCGTTTAGAGGATCTTTGACCATTACTTTCTTAATAGCAGCAGAGTTCGCCTGCATTTTAGAGGATCTTTGACCAGTACGTTTTAAAAAAAGCAGAGTGCTCCTGTCGTTTAGAGGATCTTTGACCATTACTTTCTTAATAACAGCAGAGTGCTCCTGTTGTTTAAAGGATCTTTGAATAGTACATTCTTAAAAACAGCAGAGCGTTCCTGTCATTTTGAGGATCTTTGACCTTTACATCCATGAAAACAGCAGAGCAACATTAACCTAGCATGTTTTTGGAATGTGCTCTTGTCGTTAAAAATAAATTTCGAGCACCGTGCCTTTCTAGATCTTCCGTGTTCTGCACCTCTTTAAGCTGAGGGTGGAATTGAAATCTGGTTTCCGAGCTGTGAGGTCTGCGAGATAACCACTCGACCACCGTGCCGCTTGAATACATTAATTTTTTGTTTAATTACTGCAGTTTAAGGCTTGAGATCAATCACTTTTCCTGGAATATTATGAGGCAAAAAAAACCGGAATATTATGCGGCAAAGCCAAGGTTTTATTCCCAAAAGGCCAGCTGTTGTTTTGCGTGAAATTCCATTTTTTTTTTCCCAAACAATCTTTTTAAAATAATTTTAAACGCAGCATACAGAAGTAAGAGTCGGACTTCAAAGATGGCGTCAAGTGTCTTACCCTGCAGGAGAGACGTTGCCGTGGTTACAGTCTCCGGGACTCCATCCACGCTGTAGATGGATTGGAGGAACTCGGGGACACAATCATTCTGGTCTGTTATCAGCACCTGAACCTGATTAGCAAGACGGGATGAAGGCGGGGGGGGTTGGGAATAACCAGAATAGAAATCCATCAAATGACCTTTTCTTGGAAAAACCCAAATCCAAGCAAAACAAGCATGGGATTTTTATTTTTCCGTACAGGAACCTGACCCGAAATTGCATTTTGCCATTTCTTAAGTTGCTAGTTCAACACCGCCTTTTATCTTCCACGCCGACGTTCCCTTCCGAGTCCGAAATTAGAAATGTTCCGAGCGTGTGTGAACTTGGCTGTGCGTTTCAGACAAAAGACCCTCAGCCGTAATCCGCCCTACGAGGTCCCCGTCAGCGCCGCGTGCAAAGCGTGAAGTGACAGCTGAGTAATAGTCCGAAAATAGCTGGGATAGGTTTTCCCAGATTTTTCTCCTGAATCCGCAAGGCCGAGTAATTGGCCTGCATGGTCATTGTGAAACTAACTGTGTTTTAGAGGATCTTTGACCATTACATCCTTAAAAACATCAGAGTGCTATTGTCGTTTAGAGGATCTTTGACCATTACTATCTTAAAAACAGCAGAGTGCTACTGTCGTTTAGAAGATCTTTGAACATTACATCCTTAAAAACGTTTAGAGGATCTTTGACCATTACTTTCTTAATAACAGCAGAGTGCTCCTGTTGTTTAAAGGATCTTTAAATAGTATGTTCTTAAAAACAGCAGAGTACTCCTGTCATTTAGAGGATCTTTGACCAGTACGTTCTTCAAAAAGCAGAGTGCTCCTGTCGTTTAGAGGATCTTTGACCAGTACGTTGTTGAAAAAGCAGAGTGCTCCTGTCGTTTAGAGGATCTTTGACCATTACTATCTTAAAAACAGCAGAGTGCTCCGGTCGTTTAGAGGATCTCTGACCATTACTATCCTAAAAACTGCAGAGTGCTCCTGTTGTTTAGAAGATCTTTGACCATTACATCCTTAAAAACATTTACACGATCTTTGACCATTACTTTCTTAATAACAGCAGAGTGCTCCTGTTGTTTAAAGGATCTTTGACCATTACAATCTTAAAAACAGCAGAGTGCTCCTGTCGTTTAGAAGATCTTTGACCATTACATCCTTAAAAACGTTTAGAGGATCTTTGACCATTACTTTCTTAATAACAGCAGAGTGCTCCTGTTGTTTAAAGGATCTTTAAATAGTATGTTCTTAAAAACATCAGAGTGCCCCGGTCGTTTAGAGGATCTTTGACCATTACTATCTTAAAAACAGCAGAGTACTCCTGTCATTTAGAGGATCTTTGACCAGTACGTTCTTCAAAAAGCAGAGTGCTCCTGTCGTTTAGAGGATCTTTGACCAGTACGTTGTTGAAAAAGCAGAGTGCTCCTGTCGTTTAGAGGATCTTTGACCATTACTATCTTAAAAACAGCAGAGTGCTCCGGTCGTTTAGAGGATCTCTGACCATTACTATCCTAAAAACTGCAGAGTGCTCCTGTTGTTTAGAAGATCTTTGACCATTACATCCTTAAAAACATTTACACGATCTTTGACCATTACTTTCTTAATAACAGCAGAGTGCTCCTGTTGTCTAAAGGATCTTTGCATAGTACGTTCTTAAAAACAGCAGAGTGTTCCTGTCATTTTGAGGATCTTTGACCTTTACATCCATGGAAACAGCAGAGCAACATTAACCTAGCATGTTTTTGGAATGTGCTCCTGTTGTTTGGAGGATCTTTCACCATTACTATCTTAAAAACAGCAGAGTGCTCCTGTCGTTTAGAGGATCTTTGACCATTACTATCTTAAAAACAGCAGAGTGCTCCTGTTGTTTAGAAGATCTTTGACCATTACATCCTTAAAAAAAACGTTTAGAGGATCTTTGACCATTACTATCTTAAAAACAGCAGAGTGCTCCTGTCGTTTAGAGGATCTTTGACCATTACTATCTTAAAAACATCAGAGTGCTACTGTCGTTTAGAAGATCTTTGACCATTACATCCTTAAAAACGTTTAGAGGATCTTTGACCATTACTTTCTTAATAAGAGCAGAGTTCTCCTGTCGTTCAGAGGATCTTTGACCATTACTATCTTAAAAACAGCAGAGTTCTCCTGTGTTTTAGAGGATCTTTGACCATTACTATCTTAAAAACAGCAGAGTGCTCCTGTCATTTAGAGGATCTTTGACCATTACTATCTTAAAAACAGCAGAGTTCTCCTGTGTTATAGAGGATCTTTGACCATTACTATCTTAAAAACAGCAGAGTTCTCCTGTGTTTAGAGGATCTTTGACCTTTACATCCATGAAAACAGAAGAGCAACATTAACCTAGCATGTTTCTGGAATGTGCTCCTGTTGTTCAGAGGATCTTTGACCATTACTATCTTAAAAACAGCAAAGTGCTCCTGTCGTTTAGAGGATCTTTGACCATTACTATCTTAAAAACAGCAGAGTACTCCTGTCATTTAGAGGATCTTTGACCAGTACGTTCTTCAAAAAGCAGAGTGCTCCTGTCGTTTAGAGGATCTTTGACCATTACTATCTTAAAAACATCAGAGTTCTCCTGTGTTTTAGAGGATCTTTGACCATTACATCCAAGTTTGAAGTGACAGCTGAGTAATAGTCCTAAAATAGCTGGGTTAGGTTTTCCTAGATTTTTCCGAGTAATTGGCCGGCATGATCATTGTGAAACTAACTCCTTGCATTCATATTTTAACAGATTTCATAAATCCATAAATATTTGATCTGGGAATGTTCTGTTTGTAGATTGTGTCTTAAGATTTGGGGATTCTTGTGCCAAGCGTCTCTGAGTACGTTCCATATTTCACGCACTTCATCTCCAGATCACACGTTCAAACGAGTGAAACAAAAGAGACGACTTCGCTCCTCTTAAACATTTTGCTCGCATTTCAGCGCCGCTCAGCCGTGGCAACAGAAACCAAAGCCGCTTCCCCTTCGCCGTGTCGGAAGGGTCACTGCTGACTTCGGATCACAGCAGCCTTGTCAGCCAATTTACAACCTGGCATTCCTCGGAAAAGCTGCTTGGCCTGAGATTTGCGGGCCCCGCTATTCCCGGCACATTTTCATCTTTGACCATTACTATCTTAAAAACAGCAGAGTGCTCCTGTCGTTTAAAGGATCTTTGACCATTACTTTCTTAAAAACAGCAGAGTGCTCCTGTCGTTCAGAGGATCTTTTACCATTACTATCTTAAAAACAGCAGAGTGCTCGTAGTCGTTTAAAGGATCTTTGACCATTACTATCTTAAAAACAGCAGAGTGCTCCTGTCGTTCAGCGGATCTTTTACCATTACTATCTTAAAAAATGCAGAGTGCTCCTGTCGTTCAGAGGATCTTTGACCATTACTTTCTTAAAAACAGCAGAGTGCTCCTGTTGTTTGGAGGATCTTTGACCATTACTATCTTAATAACAGCAGAGTGCTCCTGTCGTTCAGCGGATCTTTGACCATTACTATCTTAAAAACAGCAGAGTGCTCCTGTTGTTTGGAGGATCTTTGACCATTACTATCTTAATAACAGCAGAGTGCTCCTGTCGTTTAGACGATCTTTGAACTTTTTTCAGACAAAAGACCCTCAGCCGCAATCCGCCCTAACCCTAACCCAGAGGATCTTTGACCAGTACGTTCTTAAAAAAGCAGAGTGCTCCTGTCGTTTCGAGGACCTTTGACCATTACTTTCTTAAAAACAGCAGAGTTATCCTGTGTTTTCGAGGATCTTTGGCCATTACTATCTTAAAAACAGCAGTTATCCTGTGTTTTAGAGGATCTTTGACCATTACTATCTTAAAAACAGCAGAGTGCTCCTGTTGTTTGGAGGATCTTTGGCCATTACTTTCGTAAAAACAGCAGAGAGCTCTTGTCGTTCAGAGGATCTTTGACCATTACTATCTTAAAAACAGCAGAGTACTCCTGTCGTTTAAAGGATCTTTGACCATTACTATATTAATAACAGCAGAGTGCTCCTGTCGTTTAGACGATCTTTGAACTTTTTTCAGACAAAAGACCCTCAGCCGCAATCCGCCCTAACCCTAACCCAGAGGATCTTTGACCAGTACGTTCTTAAAAAAGCAGAGTGCTCCTGTTGTTTCGAGGACCTTTGACCATTACTATCTTAAAAACAGCAGAGTTATCCTGTATTTTCGAGGATCTTTGACCATTACTATCTTAAAAACAGCAGAGTGCTCCTGTCGTTTAGACGATCTTTGAACTTTGCTGTGCGTTTCAGACAAAAGACCCTCAGGCGCAATCCGCCCTAACCCAGAGGATCTTTGACCAGTACGTTCTTAGAAAAGCAGAGTGCTCCTGTCGCTTCGAGGATCTTTGACCATTACTATCTTAAAAACAGCAGAGTTATCCTGTGTTTTAGAGGATCTTTGACCATTACTATCTTAAAAACAGCAGAGTTATCCTGTGTTTTAGAGGATCTTTGACCATTACTATCTTAAAAACAGCAGAGTTCTCCTGTGTTCCCAGCATCATTTCTGGGAAAAGATGCTTGGCCTGAGATTTGCGGGCCCCGCTATTCGGAACTAACCTCTGCGGCCGAGCTCAGTCCGCCCGGTTCTTCGCTGGCTCGCACCATCAGTAGGTACCGTCGTTGGTCGCTCTCGTAATCCAGCGTCCGGGTCACGCTGATCTCTCCCGACTCCTGCTGAATGCTGAAAAGGCTGCTGGGATTGATCAGCAGGCTGTAGCTGATTGGCTGCTTTTGGAAGGAAATGGCCGACACGGCCAGGAAGCTGCGGAAGAAACACAAAATCATTGGGGAGAAGAAGAAGAAGAAGAAAACGGGACTCTGAAAGCTCTGAAATCAAGGACCATAAGACCCATTGGAAAAATAATAAAAATACTGCCAGTTGACTCTTGCCAGTACTTTGTAATAATACCATATACTTATACGGGTACTGGTAATCATTCCTATGATTGACAGGTTTGTACTGCCGTAATGGTACGACCCATGGCAATCTCCCCCAATCATTCCTCCCCCCATTCCAAAAACATGTTAGCTAGCTTCATTGGCCACTCCAAATTATGGTCAGGTTTTGTCCAGGGCGGCATGGTGGTCGAGTGGTTAGACCTCAAAGCTAGGAGACCAGGGTTCAATTCCACCCTCGGACATCTCTGCGTGGAGTTTGCATGTTCTCCGGTTTCCTCCCACATTCCAAAAACATGCTAGCTTAATTAGCGACTCTAAATTGTCCATAGGTATGAATGTGAGTGTGAATGGTTGTTTGTCTATATGTGCCCTGTGATTGGCTGGCCACCAGTCCAGAGTGTACCCCGCGGTCTCGCCCAAAGACAGCTGGGATAGGCTCCAGCACCCCCGCGACCCTCGTTTGGATAAGCGGCAGAAAATGAATGAATGAAAAATAATATTAATAATGATATGGGCTGCATGGTGGACGAGTGGTTAGCGCTCAGACCTCGCAGCTAGGAGACCAGGGTTCAATTCCACCCTCGGACATCTCTTTTTGTTCTCCCCGTGCATGCGTGGATTTTCTCCGGGTACTCCGGTTTCCTCCCACATTCCAAAAACATGCTAGCTTAATCGGCGACTCCAAATTGTCCATAGGTATGAATGTGAGTGTGAATGGTTGTTTGTCTATATGTGCCCTGTGATTGGCTGGCTGGCGACCAGTCCAGGGTGTACCCCGCCTCTCGCCTGCCCGAAGACAGCTGGGATAGGCTCCAGCACCCCCCGCGACCCTTGTTTGGATAAGCGGTAGAAAATGAATGAATGAAAAATAATAATAATAATGATGTGGGCTGCACGGTGGACGAGTGGTTAGTGCTCAGGCCTCGCAGCTAGGAGACCAGGGTTCAATTCCACCCTCGGACATCTCTTTTTGTTCTCCCCGTGCATGCGTGGGTTTTCTCCGGGTACTCCGGTTTCCTCCCACATTCCAAAAAAAAACATGCTAGGTTAATTAGCGACTCCAAATTGTCCATAGGTATGAATGTGAGTGTGAATAGTTGTTTGTCTATATGTGCCCTGTGATTGGCTGGCTGGTGACCAGTCCAGGGTGTACCTACCCCACCTCTCGCCCAAAGACAGCCGGGATAGGCTCCAGCACCCCCCGCGACCCTCGTTTGGATAAGCGGTAGAAAATGAATGAATGAAAAATAATATTAATAATGATATGGGCTGCATGGTGGTCAAGTGGTTAGCGCGCAGACCTCACAGCTAGGAGACCAGGGTTCAAGTCCACCCTCGGACATCTCTGCGTGGAGTTTGCATGTTCTCCCCGTGCATGCGTGGGTTTTCTCCGAAAACATGCTAGGTTAATTAGCGACTCTAAATTGTCCATAGGTATGAATGTGAGTGTGAATGGTTGTTTGTCTATATGTGCCCTGTGATTGGCTGGCGACCAGTCCAGGGTGTACCCCGCCTCTCGCCCACCCGAAGACAGCTGGGATAGGCTCCAGCACCCCCTGCCACCCTCTTGAGGCAAAACTAGGAAAATTAATGAATGAATGAATATGAATGTGGTTGGGAATGCTTGTTTGTCTGTTAAATGATTAAAATGTTAATCAGATTAATCACAGTTTTTCATGAATTAATTCTGAAAATGTAATTGAATTAAAAAAAAAAAATCTTTTTTTTTTTTTGTTTTCCTAATTTCTTCTTATACCTAAAAATGTCAAAGAGCAACATCAGCACATCTTCCTGCTGCTTTTCGCTTTTCTCGACGCGACGAGGCGGAGCATGACCGCGGTGGAAAATAACGATGTTGCTGGCGTGCGTCAGACCATAATTCATTCCTGTTTACACATGCTGTACTCACGGCTGTCCTTCAGGCGTGTTCTCTGGTATGGAGATGGAGTAGCTCGTATTGCTGAACTGCGGCGCTCGGACTCCGGCGATGACAGAGAGCATCGCGGGGGGGCTGCGCCCGCCCAAGCCGTCGATGGCCACTACGCTTAACAAGTACTCTCTGGCCTTCTGAAGCGTGTGGCCCGTGCTCGACACCCGGCCCGTTTTCTTGTCCACGGCGAAGCAGCCGTCACCTCCTGCGAGAAGAAACACACACAAGGCTGTCAGGCGGAGAAGAAGAAGATGATCCACGTAACATGGCTTGGATACCACCAATTAGGGACACCCCCAGGATCTTTGACCATTACTATCTTAAAAACAGCAGAGTGCTCCTGTTGTTTAGAGGATCTTTGACTATTACTATCTTAAAAACAGCAGTGTTCCTGTGTTTTTGAGGATCTTTGACCATTACTATCTTAAAAACCCCGGAGTGCTCCTGTTGTTTAGAGGATCTTTGACCATTACTTTCTTATTAACAGCAGAGTTCTCTTGTCGTTTAGAGGATCTTTGACCATTACTATCTTAAAAACAGCAGAGTGCTCCGTTGTTTAGAGGATCTTTGACCATTACTTTCTTAATAACAGCAGAGTGCTCATGTTGTTTAAAGGATATTTGAATAGTACATTCTTAAAAACAGCAGAGTGTTCCTGTGTTTTAGAGGATCTTTGACCATTACTATCTTAAGACCAGCAGAGTGCTCCTGTTGTTTAGAGGATCTTTGACCATTACTATCTTAAAAACAGCAGAGTGCTCCTGTTGTTTAGAGGATCTTTGACCATTACTATCTTAAAAACAGCAGTGATCCTGTCGTTTAGAGGATCTTTGACCATTACTTTCTTATTAACAGCAGAGTTCTCTTGTCGTTTAGAGGATCTTTGACCATTACTATCTTAATAACAGCAGAGTGCTCCTGTTGTTTAGAGGATCTTTGACCATTACTATCTTAAAAACAGCAGTGTTCCTGTTGTTTAGAGGATCTTTGACCATTACTTTCTCAATAACAGCAGAGTGTTCCTGTTGTTTAGAGGATCTTTGACCATTACATCCTTAAAAACATCAGAGTGCTCCTGTCGTTTAAAGGATCTTTGAATAGTACATTCTTAAAAACATCAGAGTGCTCCTGTCATTATGAGGATCTTTGACCTTTACATCCATGAAAACAGCCGAGCAACATTAACTTAGCATGTTTTTGGAATGTGGGAAGAAAACCGGAATATATGCGGAGGCCCAAACAGAAATATGAAAACACAATTTGATGTACCACTCTGAATAAAATACTCCTTTGCAGTAGTAGTATTTCCCCAGCTAATGTCAACAAACAATGCCAATCTGTGGCTGCGGTGAAGCTTCAAACGGGGTCAGACTTCCTTGCCTGGCTGATTGTCGTCCTCTGGAGGCGTTTGGATCCGAGCGCATAATCAGAGTTAAATAAATGATCTTGGATGGTTGGAATTGCTTTGAAGAGGAAAAAGTATTTGGCGTACGCTGCTTGAAGAAGACCTTGGTACTTACAGTAGTTGTGAGCATGCATGGAAGGGGGGGGGGGTTCACGGGGGGGCACGGGTGTCCTTTGGCAATTATGCTTGAACTCGCATCGGGGAGCTGTGCAATGGACTAATGTAAATCAGAGGGAAGTCAGTAGTGTTTTGTAAAAGCCCGTCGGGTAGATTAGTACCCCCCCACACCCCCCCGTCCCCCGCCCCCCCCGACATGCCGACAAATCTCTACCCCCGAAAACCACCAGGGGGTCTAGCGGTTTGGCCCACTTCCAACACAGTAAGTATGTTTTTTTGGGATTGTCTGCGTGTCAGACAAACGGAGGCCGACGTAAACGCAGCCGCCGATGTACGACAAGAGAACGTGTGAAAGGCCTCTGGAGTCGAGATAGATGTTGTGAAAGAGACAAAAAAACTAATGGACGCCTTCATCATGCGTATGAACGCATGAATGATTGTGTGACCGCCCGGGGCTGGCGGTCTGAGTGACGGTGCCGGGGCCTGACGACTTGGATTTATTCCCACGGCTCCGCGGCGTGTCGAGCTACTTTTCAACGTATGAAATCTTACCATCAGCTAAAAAGTATTCCACTTCTCCGCCGAGGCCCTCATCCCCGTCGAGGGCCTGGAGTTGGTAAACAAAGGTCCCCGCAGGGGCATCAGGCGACACGCCGGCCTGGTACGGGTAAGGCTTCATATTCCACTCCGGGACGTTGTCATTGACATCAGTGACTGTCAGCTTCACCTTGTTCAGGTACCAGTCGGGGCCTGGAGGAAAGGGCACACAAAGTGACAGCTGTCATGTCTTAAAATGTATAAAAGATAAGTTAAAAATGTGAGCGGCATGATGTCAAAAACATATTTTTTGAGGAATACCTGGAATATGAAATGATAACAATTTTCAATATGAAGAAATTTCAAGAACACAACCTGACCGGGTCATTTTTGACCCACTTATGGAAGTTTGGGTAGTAACACAAAACCTAAAATTTCTTAAAATTTCCTAAAAATGTGAACGGCATGATATCAAAAATATGTTTTTTGAGGAATACCTGGAATATGAAATGATAAAAAAATTTCATTACAAAGATATTTCAAGAAAACAACCTGACCGGGTCATTTTTGACCCACTTATGGAAGGTTGGGGTAGTAACACAAAAACTAAAATTTCTTAAAATTTCTTAAAAATGTGAACGGCATGATATCAAAAATATGATTTTTGAGGAATACCGGGAATATGAAATGATAAAAATTTTCATTACAAAGATATTTCAAGAAAACAACCTGACCGGGTCATTTTTGACCCACTTATGGAAGGTTGGGGTAGTAACACAAAAACAAAAAATTCTTAAAAATGTGAATGGCATGATATCAAAAACATGTTTTTGAGGAATACCTGGAATATGAAATGATAACAATTTTCAATATGAAGAAATTTCAAGAAAACAACCTGACCGGGTCATTTTTGACCCACTTATGGAAGGTTGGGGTAGTAACACAAAAACTCAAATTTCTTAAAATTTCTTAAAAATGTGAACGGCATGATATCAAAAACATGTTTTTTGAGGAATACCTGGAATATAAAATGATAACAATTTTCATTACAAAGATATTTCAAGAAAACAACCTGACCGGGTCATTTTTGACCCACTTATGGAAGGTTGGGGTAGTAACACAAAAACTAAAATTTCTTAAAATTTATTAAAAATGTGAACGGCATGATATCAAAAATATGATTTTTGAGGAATACCTGGAATATAAAATGATAACAATTTTCATTACAAAGATATTTCAAGAAAACAACCTGACCGGGTCATTTTTGACCCACTTATGGAAGGTTGGGGTAGTAACACAAAAACTAAAATTTCTTAAAATGTATAAAAGATAAGTTAAAAATGTGAACGGCATGATATCAAAAATATGATTTTTGAGGAATACCTGGAATATGAAATGATAATTATTCGTCATTTTGTTCATTATTTGAGCAAATAAACCGAATGCAATTGGAACATTCGGGTCCATGTATACATGGTTCTTGAAAGTAAGTAGGATTTTAAGAAGTAGCAGTTCATGAATGAGGGCCAGTGTTTTTCCAGGGACAGCATGTGGATTAAAAAGTGGATTAAAAGTACATATATAGCCTCCAACCACACGCAGGAAACCTTTTACATAATGGGATTGGGAATCCCATAGCCATATTTACCTTTAGCCTTTGGGTCGCTCACCTGTAAGCTGGTGTGTGACTTAGCGGTTAGCGAAAAAAGCAAGAAGAAGAAGATGGAGACTAGAGTGCTAATCAGCCCAATCAGGTATCAAGCTGCAGGCATGCGTCTCTGCATGTGATATGCGGCGACATGGCGGCTTCTTTTCTGGGTTGAAGCAGATGGCCTGCTGAACTGCTTGGCGTCTCATCTGACGTTTCTTCATGCCACATGGACACCAGATCATAGCACTGCAGAAATAGTGCCTTCGTTCAATTGCTCGCTCCACTTTTACTTTTACAACCATGAAACACCAGCACCTGTGGGCAGTACCGTGCTGGACAGTATGTAGTATTAGTACTACAACGTACTGACAAAACTGGAGTGGTTCCTCGTGCAGTCGTGATTCAGCACGCATGGTCCTGCAAATTTGTAGGATTTTGGTAAAAATTTTAACTTATCTTTTATATATTTTAAGAAATTTTAGTTTTTGTGTTACTACCCCAACCTTCCATAAGTGGGTCAAAAATGACCCGGTCAGGTTGTTTTCTTGAAATATCTTCACAATGAAAAATTTTCATCATTTCATATTCCAGGTATTCCTCAAAAAACATGTTTTTGATATCATGCCGTTCACATTTTTAAGAAATTTTAAGAAATTTTAGTTTTTGTGTTACTACCCCAACCTTCCATAAGTGGGTCAAAAATGACCCGGTCAGGTTGTTTTCTTGAAATATCTTTGTAATGAAAAATTGTTATCATTTCATATTCCAGGTATTCCTCAAAAAACATGTTTTTGATATCATGCCATTCACATTTTTAAGAAATTTTAAGAAATTTTAGTTTTTGTGTTACTACCCCAACCTTCCATAAGTGGGTCAAAAATGACCCGGTCAGGTTGTTTTCTTGAAATATCTTCGTAATGAAAATTTTTTATAATTCATATTCCAGGTATTCCTCAAAAAACATGTTTTTGATATCATGCTGTTCACATTTAAAAAAAAATTTAAGAAATTTTAGTTTTTGTGTTACTACCCCAACCTTCCATAAGTGGGTCAAAAATGACCCGGTCAGGTTGTTTTCTTGAAATACCTTCGTAACTAAAATTTTTTATCATTTCATATTCCAGTTATTCCTCAAAAAACCTGTTTTTGATATCATGCCGTTCACATTTTTAAGAAATTTTAAGAAATTTTAGTTTTTGTGTTATTACCCCAACCTTCCATAAGTGGGTCAAAAATGACCCGGTCAGGTTGTTTTCTTGAAATATCTTTGTAATGAAAAATTGTTATCATTTCATATTCCAGGTATTCCTCAAAAAACATGTTTTTGATATCATGCCGTTCACATTTTTAAGAAATTTTAAGAATTTTTTGTTTTTGTGGTACTACCCCAACCTTCCATAAGTGGGTCAAAAATGACCCGGTCAGGGGTCAAAATGGAGGCAAGTAATCTGCACTAGACTGCTAAGCAAAGTTTGTTTTGGATCCGAACTAAATTTCAAGACTGGATGAAGGAAAAACTGGGAATACGGAGTTATTCCAACAAGTGGAAGAAAAACTCCGGGAAGTCGGTATCACATGATGTTGATGTTTATGTTTTACTGGGCATGCCCTGTTGACTATTCTGTTGGATTATAGCAGCGTATGTATTGGAATATTCCTTTCCATGTATACCGTTGTTTTCGGAAATGTCATTCGGAAAGATTCCGTAATGATCAATCCTAAAACTTTATAAAATAACAAAAATACACATGTAAGACCTTCAGAAGAGCCACTGTAAGATGCTAGGTCTACATTGGTTCCACGTGGTCCAGCTACTTCCAAATATGCACATAAAACTGCAACACGTCTTCAACATGAGCATACAACACCTCAACAAAGCACTAATACATTGCTCTAATACACCACAAGGACGCAGAACACAATGTAGGTTCAAATGCTGTTAAAAAAAAAAAAACGATGCTAATATTACATGTCTTAACTAGCTTCCGGTTGGGATGAATTGGATGGGAAATACCGTATGCTGCACTCGGGAGAGTTCACAAGAGAAACATAATCGCTGCAAAGTGTGTGACAGCTCCTAAAGGGATTGTTAGAAGGATAATAACAAGCGGAGGAAGAAGCAAAGGGAAAGAATTAATCTATCTTTAAAGTTGCTCCGTAGTGGGGAAAAAAGTTCCGGGTCGGATCTGGCGATAGTTTCCTTTTTCAGATAAATAGCCGCTGTATCGCCGAGGCTGAGAAATCGAATCAATACTCAGATGGTATCTGCTAAATGTCGACGGGGGCGGTGGGTGCAATTTAAGCGCCATCATCCACTTCGTAAGGAAGAACGATCCACTTGATGAATATTGTCAAAGGATAAGAAATATACTGTAAAAGACAGAAACCAAAGCTTTATGACTTAATATTTTGGTGACGATCAAGTCAAGTCATCAAGTCAGGTCAAGTCATCAAGTCAAGTCACGTCAAGTCACGTCAAGTCATCAAGTCAAGTCACGTCATCAAGTCAAGTCAAGTACATCTTATATAATGACAATAAAGTCCATTCCAAGTCTAAAGGTAAAACCCTAATGGTAATGGTGATGGTAATATATTGGTAATGGTATTGGTAATGGTATTGGTAATAGTAATGGTAATGGTAATGGTAATGGTAATGGTAATGGTAATGGTATTGGTAATTGTATTGGTAATGTAATGGTATTGTTAATGGTAATAGTAATGGTAATGGTAATGGTGATGGTGATGGTGATGGTGATGGTAATGGTATTGGTAATGGTATTGATAATGGTAATGGTATTGGTAATGTAATGGTATTGGTAATGGTAATGGTAATGGTAATGGTAATGGTAATGGTGATGGTAATGGTATTGATAATGGCATTGGTATTGGTAGTGGTAATGGTATATTGATATTGGTATTGGTATTGGTATTGGTATTGGTAATGGTAATGGTAATGGTATTGGTAATGGTAATGTAATGGTATTGGTAATGGTGATGGTAATGTATTGGTAATGGTATTGATAATGGTAATGGTATTGGTATTGGTGATGGTAATGTATTGGTAATGGTATTGATAATGGTATTGGTAGTGGTATTGTAATGGTATATTGATATTGGTATTGGTAATGGTATTGGTATTGGTATTGGTAATGGTATTGGTAATGGTATTGGTAATGGTAATGGTAATGTATTGGTAATGGTATTGATAATGGTAATGGTATTGGTAATGGTATTGGTAATGGTATTGGTAATGTAATGGTATTGGTATTGGTATTGGTATTGGTATTGGTAATGGTAATGGTGATGGTAATGTATTGGTAATGGTATTGATAATGGTAATGGTATTGGTATTGGTAATGGTGATGGTAATGTATTGGTAATGGTATTGGTATTGTAATGGTATATTGATATTGGTAATGGTATTGTTAATGGTATTGGTAATGGTAATGGTAATGGTGATGGTGATGGTAATGTATTGGTAATGGTATTGATAACGGTAATGGTATTGGTAATGGTAATGGTTATTAGAGCTCTGTTGACATGACAAAACACGACTATAGTCACATTTATACTTTTTTTTATTTACAACATATTGCGCAACTGCAGGGTCTTTAGCCACATGCTAACTCGCAAACTGGACAGCTAGCGACCTAAACGGTAGCCTTCGAGTTATTTCCTTTAAACTTAAATAGCCAAAAACTTACCACTTCCACACGGATAGGGAGGATAACTATTAACAGTTATTTAACCTTTAACATGAACATGAATCAAACGTAATATTTTTTTCCGGGTACATGATACCATACAGCATACATATCAAACATATCAAACGGGGGCCTCAAAGTAGTGTCCTGCGTGCCACATTTGGCCCGTGGGCCCCATGTTTGAGACCCCTCATCTAGTGTATAGAATACAATAGAATGTCTTGTTTTTCTTATTTTGATACAAAAATGCGCCTAATTTCTTTTGAAAATGACTTTAAAGAGCAAAAGAGTTCATATTTAGCAGTAATGTAAAACGAGACACCCAAGCTCGTTTAGTCGTTTAGTCATCTCTGCAGCTATGGATGAGCCAATTAGATGAAAGATGAAAAGAATAAAGTTGCATTGTACCCCCGTGTGCTGCCATAAGAGATTGAATGTCATGAAATAAATAATTTAGCATCGTTAACGCGTCATATCCCGCACCCCTTTTTCCTGTAAATATGATCTATAAAAGACACGTTGCTTCCTGTATGTTCCTGCCATTATTTGTCATCTTTCCTTTGACAGCCTCTGATTTCCGCCATCAGGGTGTACAATTTGTAATATCCTGGCACGTCACGTCGTTGACCGTCTCCCTGATGAATGTGAAAAGTTGTTTTTGTTTTCATTTTCAGATATGAAATAAAGAAAAACAACTGATTTATTCAAAGGTGGTGTTTTGCTGAGGATGCTTTCTTTTTCATTCCATGTCTGTTTGTGTTCAATGAAGCTTATTTCCTGTAATTCGATGATAAAGCACCGCGTACAGTATATGTATATATGTATATATATAATCATAACATATAAACATAAGCAATGTGACATCATTGTTAAAGACCTGCACACAAAACACGCAGGGGCAGGGGGTAATAATGCTTTGTTCATTTTAATTGAATTGAATTGACTTAAATTGATTTGAATTGACTTGATTTGACTTGAATTAAAATTGAATTGACTTGACTTAAATTGACATGACTTAAATTGACTTGGCTTAAATGGATTTGACTTGAATTGAGTTAAATTGAATTGACTTGAATTGGATTGACTTGGCTTGACTTAAATTGACATGACTTAAATTGACTTGGCTTAAATTGACTTGAATTGACTTGAATTGACTTGAATTGACTTGAATTGACTTGAATTGACTTAAATTGACTTTACTTAAATTGAATTGACTTAAATTGACTTGAATTGACTTAAATTGAATTGACATGACTTAAATTGACTTGGCTTAAATTGATTTGACTTGAATTGAGTTAAATTGAATTGACTTGAATTGGATTGACTTGGCTTGACTTAAATTGACATGCCTTAAATTGACTTGGCTTAAATTGATTTGACTTGAATTGAATTGACTTGAATTGACTTGACTTAAATTGACTTGAATTGACTTGAATTGACTTGAATTGACTTGAATTGACTTGAATTGACTTAAATTGATTTAACTTAAATTGACTTGACTTAAATTGAATTGACTTAAATTGACTTGGATTGACTTACATTGACTTAAATTGAATTGACTTAAATTGAATTGACTTGAATTGGATTTAGTTGACTTGACTTAAATTGAATTGACATGACTTAAATTGACATGACTTAAATCGACTTGGCTTAAATTGATTTGACTTGAATTGAGTTAAATTGAATTGACTTGAATTGGATTGACTTGGCTTGACTTAAATTGACATGAATTAAATTGACTTGGCTTAAATTGATTTGACTTGAATTGAATTGACTTGAATTGATTTGAATTGACTTAAATTGATTTAACTTAAATTGACTTGACTTGAATTGACTTAAATTGAATTGACTTAAATTGACTTGAATTGACTTAAATTGAATTGACTTGAATTGGATTGAGTTGACTTGAATTGACTTGAATTGACTTGAATTAAATTGAATTGACTTGAATTGACTTGAATTGACTTGAGTTGACTTGACTTAAATTGACTTGACTTAAATTGTCTTGACTTAAATTGACTTGAATTGACCTGACTTGAATTGACTTAAATTGACTTGACTTGAATTGATTTGACTTTTCCACCTATATCGCGAATCTGAGATGCAGTTTTTTTTTCTCGACTATGTTATGACCTCTTGGCATATCTACACATGCTGTGTGAAAAAATGTGAAAAAAATAATTTGTCTACCCACCAACTATATGTGGTTTCTTGAGTTTTTATTATTTGCCCTTTTATTATTATTATTATATTTATTTATTACTGATTGATTGATTTTCTTTATTCTTGATTTATTTATTTTTCATCTTATTTTGTGAAGAAAAATAAAAATTAAGATATTTGAGAACAGTGGAATGTTTTATCAGAGCTTTTATTGTAGAAAATCGAAACCATCCGTTCCGGAATGTCGGATGTCTGCCGGCTGAGAGAACTTTTCTATTTCGGTTGCGGCAGCAGCAGTAAGTGCCGACATGAGCGTGAACTCATCCAGATGCTGAAGCTGCAGGTGGACGAGGTCGACAGAAAGAGAAAGTCTGCGTGGGAGGGAAGCTGCACATCGGTGCGTTCACAGACAGACGAGAGCAGATCGGTCATCGGGAAAGTGTTCCTTCGCTGTAAGCGACACTCCTGACGGATGCAACAGGTGGACAAGAGGCCGTAGATCTTCTCTTTCATTGCTTTTTTATGAGCACTTGGCATTAAAAGGGATCATTATTTTCCTACCTTATGGGCACGTAGTCAGAACCCCCCCCCCTCCCCCCCCAGTTAACTGAACCAAAGTACCTCCATAAAGTACATCCTTAAAGGCAAAATGTGTGTTCAAAATACTACGTCTGGGTTAGATGCTAGTCAGACAGCCGTAGTAAAAATATCAGAAGTCTGTGACATTATTGGATTTGGATGTCGACAAGATTCATTGTTGGGGCTCCAACATTATGGAATGCCATACTTCCTGATATTCCTGATATTAGAGCTGCTACCTCAGTAGAAATGTTCAAGTCCCGACTCAAGACTTATTCTTACACCTTTTAGTATTCCTGGCATGTTTGACTGTCGCTCCTTCTCTGTTGACGCGACTGAAATTGATTTGACTTGACTTAAATTGATTTGGCTTAAATTGACTTGACTTAAATAGATTGACTTAAATTGAATTGACTTGAATTGATTTGACTTAAATTGACTTGGCTTAAATTGAATGGACTTGAATTGATTTGACTTAAATTGACTTGACTTAAATTGATTTGACTTAAATTGCAATGACTTAAATTGAGTTGAGTTGACTTGACTTAAATTGACTTGACTTAAATTGACTTGGCTTGGCTTAAATTGACTTGACTTAAATTGACTTGGCTTGGCTTAAATTGACTTGACTTAAATTGACTTGGCTTGGCTTAAATTGAATTGGCTTGAATTGAATTGATTTGACTTAAATTGACTGGCTTGACTTAAATTAAATTGACTTAAATTGAATTGACTTGAATTGAATTGACTTGAATTAAATTGAGTTGATTTAAGTTGACTTGACTTAAATTGAATTGACTTGAATTGAAGTGACTTAAATTGACTTGGCTTGACTTAAATTGACTTGACTTGAATTTGATTGACTTGACTTGAATTTGATTGACTTGACTTGAATTTGATTGACTTGAATTGAATTGACTTGGATTGACTTGGCTTGAATTGACTTGGCTTAAATTGACTGACTTGATTTAAATTGACTTGACTGGAATTGACTTGAATTGACTTAAATTGACTTGAATTGAATTGACTTAAATTGAATTGACTTGAATTGACTTGACTTTTCTGAGATGCAGTTTGTTTCTCTAATATATTATGACCTCTTGGCATATCTACACATGCTGTGTGACGGAGCATCCAGCTCTAGTCTGAGAAGATCCAAGATCCAATCTATTTATCTTCTAAAGAAGGAGACAGGAAGTCCAGACAGGAAGGCTTTGGTGTCCAACGAGGAGTTGCGACACCATCGCCCAGTTGCGATGAATTGAATACCTTAAAAAAACAATAATTTGAATGAATGTCAATATTCCCAGCCACCCTGAACTAGCCTACGCATATGAACTTATCCTTTTTGTGGCTGTAAACTCCTCTTCCTTCTCTTTTTATTGACAGTCACATACAGAATTGGACCTGGACATGATTGCAGTACCAGACACATACGTATTCAAGGTTACATGCAGAGAAGTACTGCATTAGTAGTCAAGTGCTACATCTTCACAAATATCTGTGATATACATAATTAGATGTGATTGTGTCACATGCTTTCATTTGTCGTCGAATAAAGTCGCGGCTACTGAAACAGACACTCGCTGCGCATAATTAGCACTCAGGGATTCAAACATTACACTCGTGCACCAACGGATACACACACCTTATACTTGGTGTACACACCATAATGTACGTGTGTGTGTCACACTGTGTGTAATTAGTGTAATTAGTAACAATTAGTAACATTAGTAACAACTTCTACTGACATCAATGTTATCCAGTCTTCCTTATTTGGGCTGCATTTGGGGACCTACGTAACCCGGAAGTCTTTGGGATTGCGACCAGGGTCCGTGTCCGTGTAGGAAAACTGTGGGTGGAATAAATTAATTGTTTGATTGTTTTGAATGGGAAGCAGGAAATTCATGGAAAAGCTGCAGAAAGAGGTGCAGAATGTGGAAGATCTAGAAAGCTGGGTTAATGTTGCTCTGCTGTTTTCGTGGATGTAAAGGTCAAAGATCCTCAAAATGACGGGAACACTCTGTTGTTTTTAAGAACGTACTATTCAAAGATCCTTTATTAAGATCCGTTATTATGAAAGTAATGGTCAAAGATCCTCTGAACATCAGGAGAACTCTGATGTTTTTAAGATAGTAATGGTCAAAGATCCTCTCAACGACAGGAGCACTCTGCTGTTTTTAAGATAGTAATGGTCAAAGATCCTCTAAACGACAGGATCACTCTGAAGTTTTTAAGATAGTAATGGTCAAAGATCCTCTAAACGTCAGGAGTACTCTGCTGTTTTTAAGATAGTAATGGTCAAAGATCCTCTACACGACAGGAGCACTCTGCTGTTATTAAGAAAGTAATGGTCAAAGATCCTCTAAATGACAGGAGCACTCTGATGTTTTTAAGATAGTAATGGTCAAAGATCCTCTAAACGACAGGATCACTCTGAAGTTTTTAAGATAGTAATGGTCAAAGATCCTCTAAACGTCAGGAGCACTCTGATGTTTTTAAGATAGTAATGGTCAAAGATCCTCTAAACGACAGGAGCACTCTGATGTTTTTAAAATAGTAATGGTCAAAGATCCTCTAAACAACAGGAGCACTCTGCTGTTTTTAAGATAGTAATGGTCAAAGATCCTTTAAATGACAGGAGCACTCTGCTGTTTTTAAGATAGTAATGGTTAAAGATCCTCTAAACAACAGGAGCACTCTGATGTTTTTAAGATAGTAATGGTCAAAGATCCTCTAAACAACAGGAGCACTGTGCTTTTTTAAGAACGTACTTGTCAAAGAGCCTCTAAACGACAGGAACACTCTGCTATTATTAAGATGGTAATGGTCAAAGATCCTCTAAACGACAGGAGCACTCTGCTGTTTTTAAGATAGTAATGGTCAAAGATCCTCTAAACGACAGGAGCACTCTGATGTTTTTAATATAGTAATGGTCAAAGATCCTCCAAACGACAGGAGCACTCTGCTGTTTTTAATATAGTAATGGTCAAAGATCCTCCAAACGACAGGAGCACTCTGATGTTTTTAAGATAGTAATGGTCAAAGATCCTCTAAACGACAGGAGCACTCTGCTGTTATTAAGAAAGTAATGGTCAAAGATCCTCTAAACGACAGGAGCACTCTGCTGTTATTAAGAAAGTAATGGTCAAAGATCCTCTAAACGTCAGTAGCACTCTGCTGTTATTAAGAAAGTAATGGTCAAAGATCCTCTAAACGACCGGAGCAATAGAAAATGAATGAATGTTTAAGATACGGAAAGGCCTTGCAGGAGGCTGATTGGTTCGAGGAGCCTGATGTAGCTGGGTAGTGTAGTTCATATCGGTTCGAGATAAGGCCGGGGGTTCGATGCCGGGAGGCTTCCTCGCCGTGTAGCGTGAACCGAGCGTGATAATACCAACGTGTGAATGGGGCAAATTGAATTAATGCGGCGGCACACCATAAAAGCCCCAACTATAATGCATTCTAAAATCCTATAATGAGCAGGGAGCTAAAATCATTTCACACTCCAGTGAAGAAGACGAGTCTCTGAAAGATTTTGGGGGGCCTGGCTGACACTGACGGTGCTTTTGTCATTCGGGGGGGGGGGGGGGGGGGGTGCTCTGTGGAACTCTTATTTCCCGGGGTACCACAGCAGGAGGCGACGTTCCGACGTTCCAACCATTGATGATCGGTTGCGGAGGGTGTACTCTCCATTAGCAACCATTTAGAACAGGGGTCTCAAACACGCGGCCCGCGGGCCAAATGTGGCACGCAGGACACTACTTTGTGGCCCCTGTCTTTATATGAAAGTTTAATGTTTGATACGGATGCTGTATGGTATCATGTACCCAGAAAAAAATTATTACGTTTGATTAATGTTCATGTTAAAGGTTAAATAACTGTTAATAGTTATCCTCACTATCCGTGTGGAAGTGGTAATTTTTTTTGGCTATTTAAGTTGAAAGGAAATAACTTGAAGGCTACCGTTTAGGTCGCTAGCGCGCTAGTTTGCGAGTTAGCATGTGTCTCAAGACCCTGCAGTTGCGCAATATGTTGTAAATAAAAAGTATAAATGTGACTATTTGTCATGTCTACAGGGCTCTAATAATGCTTTGTGATTTTTAATCTGAAAAAAATAATTTGTCTACCCACCAACTATATGTGGTTTCTTAAGTTTTTATTATTTGCCGTTTTATTATTATTATTATATTTATTTATTACTGATTGATTGATTTTCTTTATTCTTGATTTGTTTATTTATTTTTCATCTTATTTTGTGCAGAAAAATAAAAATTAAGATATTTGAGAATATCTATAATTTAATTATAATATCTATAATTTATTTTTTATTTAATTTTTTATAATATATAATATATATAATTTAATTTTTTTGTTTTTAATAAATGCGTTTTTTTGTTTTTTTTTTTGAAAACCTGATGCGGCCCAGCGTTTTTCCGAACCCAGGGAACCAGTTTTCCAATACGATGACTTCAATGATTTATTCATTTTGGCTTCAGCCTTCTGACATAGCCGATTTTTTCCCGATTGTTGTTGGAATGCTATTGGAATATTTAGAATGCAGTTGGAATTCCTTGTGAATGCTGTTTTTTTCCAACTTGGAATTTATTTAGCGTGCTGAAACTATTCGGTATTCGGTAAGAATGTACCTTAACATTTGGAACGTACTCGGAATGAAGTCATAAACTTTGGAATTTACTTCCAATATCCGGAAGATTCTAATTGGAAGAAAAACAATGCAAAATTTGGCTGACAATTTTCAATGTTAACTGAAAAAACTGTTAACCAAAACAGACATTAACCAAGGTTCCTATTTTTGGGTGTCCCAAAACCAAGGTCCCATATATTCCGTACAAATGGGCTCAGTATCAGGAGGTCTCTGTTTGAATCCCGGGTTCTTTCCCATCCCGTCATGTGTTCGCCCACGTTAGCATTAGCGCCTCGCTGCCACAACAGTGAAATTACCTCTCCATCATGGCCGCCAGAAAGAGGCAGAAAGATGGCTTCTCCAGCACACCGACGCTCCGAGACGGCTCCTGATGGAGACAGATGACCGGGTGAAAGCCTGTTTGAGGCGAGCACCTTTTCCGGATGGGATGAATTCCGGATTGGAATGAAAGAGAGCATCATGCTTTCAAGTCTTATTTCAATAACTGCCATCTTTTTTTTTTCCTTTTGCTTCTGTTCTCTCTAAACTTAATCCTTCCTTACTCTTTTCCCTGCGGGAAATAAGATTTATTTGGAGCTTCACTTGGTTTTCCAAAGCTACGTTTCCGTCTCCAAAGTAGGGCTACTGTCGGGTGGGGGGATGAGGTGGGAGGGGGGGGCATTGCAACCACTCAGTCAGGATTCGAACATCAGGCTTTTTCACAATTCATTCATTCATTTTCTACCACTTTTTCCTCCAAAGGGTCACAATAAGTGCTGGAGCCTATCCCAGCTGTCTTCGGGCAAGAGGCGGGGTCCACCCTGGACTGGTGGCCAGCCAATCACAGGGCACATATAGACAAACAACCATTCACACTCACATTCATACCTTAAAAACATCCTGTCGTTTAGAGGATCTTTGGCCATTACTATCTTAAAAACAGCAGAGTGCTCCTGTCGTTTCGAGGATCTTTGACCATTACTATCTTAAAAACAGCAGAGTGCTCCTGTCGTTTCGAGGATCTTTGACCATTACTTTCTTAAAAACAGCAGAGTGCTCCTGTCGTTTCGAGGATCTTTGACCATTACTATCTTAAAAACATCAGAGTGCTCCTGTCGTTTAGAGGATCTTTGACAATTACTATTTTAAAAACAGCAGCATGCTCCTGTCGTTTAGAGGATCTTTGACCATTACTATCTTAATAACAGCAGAGTGCTCCTGTCGTTTAGAGGCTCTTTGACCATTACTATCTTAAAAACAGCAGAGTGCTCCTGTCGTTTCGAGGATCTTTGACCATTACTATCTTAAAAACAGCAGAGTGCTCCTGTCGTTTCGAGGATCTTTGACCATTACTATCTTAAAAACAGCAGAGTGCTCCTGTCGTTTCGAGGATCTTTGACCATTACTTTCTTAAAAACAGCAGAGTGCTCCTGTCGTTTCGAGGATCTTTGACCATTACTATCTTAAAAACATCAGAGTGCTCCTATTGTTTAGAGGATCTTTGACCATTACTATCTTAAAAACAGCAGAGTGCTCCTGTCGTTTAGAGGATCTTTGACCATTACTATGTAAAAAACAGCAGAGTGCTCCTATCGTTTAGAGGATCTTTGACCATTACTATCTTAAAAACATCAGAGTGCTTCTGACGTTAAAAGGATCTTTGACCATTACTATCTTAAAAACATCAGAGTGCTCCTGTCGTTTCGAGGATCTTTGACCATTACTATCTTAAAAACATCAGAGTGCTCCTGTCGTTTCGAGGATCTTTGACCATTACTATCTTAAAAACATCAGAGTGCTCCTGACGTTTATGGATCTTTGACTATTACTATCTTAAAAACAGCAGAGTGCTCCTGTCGTTTAGAGGATCTTTGACCATTACTATCTTAAAAACATCAGAGTGCTTCTGACGTTAAAAGGATCTTTGACCATTACTATCTTAAAAACATCAGAGTGCTCCTGTCGTTTAGAGGATCTTTGACCATTACTATCTTAAAAACATCAGAGTGCTCCTGTTGTTTAGAGGATCTTTGACCATTACTATCTTAAAAACATCAGAGTGCTCCTGTCGTTTAGAGGATCTTTAACCATTACTATCTTAAAAACATCAGAGTGCTCCTGTCGTTTAGAGGATCTTTGACCATTACTATCTTAAAAATAGGGGAGTGCTCCTGTCGTTTAGAGGATCTTTGACCATTACTATCTTAAAAACAGCAAAGTGCTCCTATCGTTTAGAGGATCTTTGACCATTACTATCTTAAAAACAGCAGAGTGCTCCTGTCGTTTAGAGGATCTTTGACCATTACTATGTAAAAAACAGCAGAGTGCTCCTATCGTTTAGAGGATCTTTGACCATTACTATCTTAAAAACATCAGAGTGCTTCTGACGTTAAAAGGATCTTTGACCATTACTATCTTAAAAACATCAGAGTGCTCCTGTCGTTTCGAGGATCTTTGACCATTACTATCTTAAAAACATCAGAGTGCTCCTGTCGTTTCGAGGATCTTTGACCATTACTATCTTAAAAACATCAGAGTGCTCCTGACGTTTATGGATCTTTGACTATTACTATCTTAAAAACAGCAGAGTGCTCCTGTCGTTTAGAGGATCTTTGACCATTACTATCTTAAAAACATCAGAGTGCTTCTGACGTTAAAAGGATCTTTGACCATTACTATCTTAAAAACATCAGAGTGCTCCTGTCGTTTTGAGGATCTTTGACCATTACTATCTTAAAAACATCAGAGTGCTCCTGTCATTTCGAGGATCTTTGACCATTACTATCTTAAAAACAGCAGAGTGCTCCTGTCGTTTAGAGGATCTTTGACCATTACTATCTTAAAAACATCAGAGTGCTTCTGACGTTAAAAGGATCTTTGACCATTACTATCTTAAAAACATCAGAGTGCTTCTGACGTTAAAAGGATCTTTGACCATTACTATCTTAAAAACAGCAGATTGCTCCTGTCGTTTAGAGGATCTTTGACCATTACTATCTTAAAAACATCAGAGTGCTTCTGACGTTAAAAGGATCTTTGACCATTACTATCTTAAAAACATCAGAGTGCTTCTGACGTTAAAAGGATCTTTGACCATTACTATCTTAAAAACAGCAGAGTGCTCCTGTCGTTTAGAGGATCTTTGACCATTACTATCTTAAAAACATCAGAGTGCTACTGACGTTTAGAGGATCTTTGACCATTACTATCTTAAAAACATCAGAGTGCTCCAGTCGTTTACAGGATCTTTGACCATTACTATCTTAAAAACAGCAGAGTGCTCCTGTCGTTTAGAGGATCTTTGACCATTACTATCTTAAAAACATCAGAGTGCTCCTATCGTTTCGAGGATCTTTGACCATTACTATCTTAAAAACACCAGAGTGCTCCTGTCGTTTAGAGGATCTTTGACCATTACTATCTTAAAAACAGCAGAGTGCTCCTGTTGTTCAGAGGATCTTTGACCATTACTTTCTTAAAAACAGCAGAGTGCTCCTGACGTTTATGGATCTTTGACCATTACTATGTTAAAAACAGCAGAGTGCTTCTGACGTTAAGAGGATCTTTGACCATTACTATCTTAAAAACATCAGAGTGCTCCTGTCGTTTCGAGGATCTTTGACCATTACTATCTTAAAAACATCAGAGTGTTCCTGTCGTTTAGAGGATCTTTGACCATTACTATCTTAAAAACAGCAGAGTGCTCCTGTCGTTTAGAGGATCTTTGACCATTACTATCTTAAAAACATCAGAGTGCTCCTGTCGTTTCGAGGATCTTTGACCATTACTATCTTAAAAACAGCAGAGTTCTCCTGATGTTCAGAGGATCTTTGACCATTACTTTCATAATAACGGATCTTAATAAAGGATCTTTGAATAGTACGTTCTTAAAAACAGCAGAGTGTTCCCGTCATTTTGAGGATCTTTGACCTTTACATCCACGAAAACAGCAGAGCAACATTAACCCAGCTTTCTAGATCTTCCACATTCTGCACCTCTTTCAATTTGGAGTGGCTAATTAACCTAGCATGTTTTTTCTGAAATGTGGGAGGAAACCAGAGTACCCGGAGAAAACCCACGCATGCCGAGGGTGGAATTGAACCCTGGTCTCCGAGCTGTGAGGTCTGCGCGCTAACCACTCGACCACCGTGCAGCCCTGTCTTAAACATATAGAAACAAATAGAAGCAAGCCAACATAAACAGAGAAGAAGAAAGCACCGACTGCAGTACACGCAGTACACACAGTACACACAGTACACACAGTGTACCACAACACAACCAATCCATCATTGTAAGCAGAACTTTGCTTTGTTTGCTCAGTGCACCCCCAAACGTGGCATCCGCCCAGCCCCCGAACAGCATGTGTGTTGTCGTGCTAATAAGCAAGCGTGTGCCGGACGCCGCGCACGCATCGGCGTGAAGCGAAAGACGGGAAGCGCCGTCTCTAAAAGCGTTCCTCCGACTTAAAACACCGTACGCTCGCATGGATGCCCCGCTAGCAAACCCACGGGACCGTGGTCGGCCCCCTTTTTGTCTGCTCTGCACTTAGTAGGTTCAAACTGTACACAAAAAACACCCCGGTGCATGCTGGTTAAGCCGCGTGCATTGTGCCGTGCATCATCGTGCGGCTGACGTCTGGCTTACGGGGAATGGCGGAAGAGGCGAGGATGAGGATAAAGTCCTCATTTAGACAACTAATCCACTGAGCAGTACTGTGAGGACCATCATCTCCTGTCATTAGCGACCCGGCAAGATTAAACTAGATCAATGTTTACCGACGGATTCGCTATTAAAACCGCCGCATGGTTTATTCCGTTATGATGCGTTGTCATAGCGACGAATATGAAGGATAATATTGGACTCGTACTGTAGAGGTGAGAGCAATTGAAATACATTTTTATTAGTCACTCACATGAATATACTATGTTTTGAAGTAACGGCCATAAGAGGGATTTACAGTAAATATATTTGGAATTTGACGCTAAATCCAAATTTGACAAGCTGAGTGAGTCAATGACTCAACCGCTAGCTTTAAGCTACTTCGCTTTTAGTTATTCATTTGAAAAATGTATCAAAATCAAAAAAGCATTTATCCATACAAGAAATGTAAATCAAATGAATCAATTACAAAACACAAAATATTCATAATAAATATTATCAGAAATATATTACTTAATAAATCAATAATATGCTTAGTTAAGCTAATTTACATATGATTGTAATTGATTAAGAATTTTTTTAAGGAAAAAAAATTTACTAATAAAAATTACTTGGCTGCACAGTGGTCGAGTGGTTAGTGCGCAGACTTCACGGCGAGGACACCAGGGTTCAATTCCACCCTCGGCCATCTCTGTGTTGGTAGGACATCATACCATCGTACCATCGTACTGTCATACCGTCATCCCGTCGTCCCATCGTACCATCGTACCATCGTACCATCGTATCATCGTCCCGTCGTACCGTCGTACCATCGTACCGTTATCCATCGTACCATCATACCATAGTCCCATCGTACCATCATACCGTCATTCCGTCATCCCGTCGTACCATCGTACCATCGTACCGTTATCCGTCTTCCCGTCTTCCCGTCTTCCCATCGTACCATCGTACCATCATACCATCGTACCGTTATCCGTCTTCCCATCGTACCATCATACCGTCATACCGTCGTCCCATCGTACCATCGTCCCATCGTATCATCGTCCCGTCGTACCGTCGTACCATCGTACCGTCGTACCGTCGTACCATCGTACCGTCTTCCCATCGTCCCGTCATACCGTCATACCGTCGTATCATCGTCCCGTCGTACCGTCGTACCGTCGTACCGTCCTACCATCGTACCATCGTACCGTCATCTCGTCATCCCATCGTACCATCATACCGTCATACCATCATTCCGTCATCCCATCGTACCATCATTCCGTCATCCCATCGTACCATCGTACCATTGTACCATCGTATCATCGTCCCGTCGTACCGTTGTACCATCATACCATCGTACCGTCATCCCGTCTTCCCATCGTCCCGTCATACCGTCATCCCATCGTACCGTCATTCCGTCAACCCATCGTACCATTGTACCGTCGTATCATCGTCCTGTCATACCGTCGTACCATCGTACCATCGTACCGTCATACCGTCGTACCATCGTACCGTCATCCCGTCTTCCCATCGTCCCGCCGTACCGTCATCCCATTGTACCGTCATACCGTCATTCCGTCGTCCCATCGTGCCGTCATCCCATCGTACCGTCGTACCATCGTCCCATCGTACCGTCATCCCATCGTACCGTCATCCATCCACCCATCCATTTTCTATGCCCCTTATTCTCACTAGGGTGGGGGCATGCTGGAGCCTATCCCAGCTGTCTTTGACACCCCCAATTCTCCCCCACATTCATACCTATGGACAATTTGGATTAGCCAATGAAGCTAACATCTCCTGACCATGTGACCATGTGACCATGTTACTGCTTTGAGCCGCCCAGTGGAATGGCCCCCGGGGGTGACGTGATTACGTGATTCGACACTGCTGTAGTGAACGAATAAAGTCTTGATAGCCTTTTTATAATAACACTTTTGCTTTAGCTTAGCATGCTGCACGGCCTTTTGGTGGCATTTCCCCCTGGGGGGGGGGGCGGGGGGGGCATCGATTGGGTGTTATTGATTAAAGCAAGAGCTTTGAAAGAGTTTTGCCTTTTAAACAACCGTTTGTATGTCACGGAATAGGCCGTGACGGACTGTTGCTGTCAGTTTCCAAAGTCCCAGATAAGGGGGGGGTACGCGTGGGGGGGGGGGGGGGGGGCAGATAGGACATCTTTAAGCACGGCAATGAATCAGCGGTTCTTCCCACCTTTTGTCCACAATACACCGATGGGAAATTGAAGCCGGTGTCGGGATATGTTGTGTTTATTTATCTATTTGGTGTTGCATTTGGCAACCTTTGGCACCCCCCCAAGGTCCAATTAACTGAGCTCAAGAATGATCGGAGTTGCTGCACCCCCCGGGGTGGGGGTGGGGGGGGTGGGGGGGGGGCGACTGTTTACACAGAACACAAACATTTTGAAAGCTTTTCCGATTGAACTTTGACCGGGAATATTCTTAATGCGGCGAGTTTTGACATTTCTCGATGCAGTAAAATCGCAGGACGAGATTTGGCACGCAGGACACTAGTTTGAGACCCCCGCCTTGATATGAAAGTTTAATGTTTGATATGGATGCTGTATGGTATCATGTACCCAGATAAAAAATTATTACGTTTGATTAATGTTCATGTTAAAGGTTAAATAACTGTTAATAGTTATCCTCCCTATCCGTGTGGAAGTGGTAATTTTTTTGAAAAAAAAAAAAACTTTCTTTGTAGACTTTAAAGATTCCAATAAAGAGTACAATGAGGTCACAATTACAGCATTAAAGTGTTAAAACAGGGGTCTCAAACATGTGGCCCGCGGGCCAAATGCGGCCCGCAGGACACTATTTTGAGGCCCCCGACTTGATATGAAAGTTTAATGTTAGTTTGATATGGATGCTGTATGGTATCATGTACCCGGAAAAAATTATTACGTTTGATTAATGTTCATGTTAAAGGTTAAATAACTGTTAATAGTTATCCTCACTATCCGTGTGGAAGTGGTAAGTTTTTGGCGATTTAAGTTGAAAGGAAATAACTTGAAGGCTACCGTTTAGGTCGCGAGCAATCTAGTTTGCAAGTTAGCATGTGTCTCAAGATGCTGCAGTTGCGCAATATGTTGTAAATAAAAAAAGTATAAATGTGACTATAGTCGTGTTTTGTCATGTCTACAGGGCTCTAATAATGATTTGTTTATTTTAATCTGAAAATTAATTAATTTGTCTACCCACCAACTATATTATTATTATATTTATTTATTACTGATTGATTGATTTTCTTTATTCTTGATTTGTTTATTTTTCATCTTATTTTGTGCAGAAATAATTAATTAACATAATTAAGATATTTGAGGTATTTGTTTCATCAGAGCTTTTCTTGTAGAAAATCGAAACCAAAGCACTGAAAAAGTTATATTTAGCGACCTAAACGGTAGCCTCCAAGTTATTTCTTTTAAACTTAAATAGCCAAAAACTTACCACTTCCACACGGATAGTGAGGATAACTATTAACAGTTATTTAACCTTTAACATGAACATTAATTAAAACGTAATAATTTTTTCTGGGTACATGATACCATACAGCATCCATATCAAACTTGCGCGGGGGGCGCGCTAACATTAAACTTTCATATCAAGGCAGGGGGCCTCAAAGTAGTGTCATGCGGGCCACATTTGGCCCGCGGGCCACATGTTAGAAACCCCTGTTTTAACACTTTTGTACTCTTTATTGGAATCTTTCAAGTCTACAAAGAAAGTTGATTTTTTTTTTTCACATGGTTTCTCAAACTAGTGTCACGCGGGCCCGCGTGTTTGAGACCCCTGTTCTAGTACATCCTGTGGTCACTGTCAAACGTCAACAATAGCAAATCAGCAATAGAGGATTAAACGCGTTAAACCGGAATACTGACAAGGTTTACGCGGGACTTTTTTGTACTTTGTCTGAAACGTCGGTTTTAGTACTCGAAGTAAAGCGAGCTCCAAATTTGTCGGATGCTTTTCCTCGCTATCTCCTGTTTAATTCCCGGTTTAATTCTACCATCCAGTCGCACCATATGGTGTGTGCAGCCTTACGATGTGCCGAGCAGGACGGAATAGCCTGGCACCGCTAACGACGCGGCGCCGGGGCGTGCCGCGGAAACACATACAGACACGCGCCACTGCCCCACATTAACGATCAGGACCAGGAACCGAGGCCTGCTGCAGTCCTCTTAAGGTCTTCTACACTAAACGAGACAAAGGAAATCAAACAGGGACAGGGAAGGCTGTGGAGGTTTTTCCATGGAATCCACCGTGAAATGTGCGTTGTGTGGAATCTGCTGTTTGACATATTACATTTCACATGCCTTGGTTTGCGTACACTGTCTTGGTTAACATCCAATATGAACAATACAGAATTGGGTGTGGGTAAAACATGGACTGTGGACTACGGACCGCCGTCTAAATAAATTCTGATTGGATTTGCAAGGATTGGTTTCGGAATTACGCAGTCCGTGTTTTTTACCAACACCCAATAAGAACCGCTTTTAAAAAAAAATCTTCGCAGTATGGAATTCCAAAGTATCAATATAATATATATAATGCCAATGCTAATGCTAATGCTAATGCTAATGCTAATGTGAATGCTAATGTTAATGCTAATGCTAATAATAATGCGAATGCGAATGCGAATGCGAATGCTAATGCTAATGCTAATACTAATGCTAATACTAATGCTAATACTAATGCTAATGCTAATTTGAATGCTAATGTTAATGTTAATGCTAATAATAATGCTAATGCGAATGCGAATGCGAATGTGAATGCTAATGCTAATGCTAATGCTAATGCTAATGCTAATAATAAGGCTAAGGCTAATGCTAAAAATGCTAAAGACGGTAAAAGTCAATGTTTTTTTTTAGACTAAATATTTTTTCTTGTTTACCTGCAAGCATTTTCAGAGGGGGGGGGCATTCTTTTTCCCCCCGTCACCCTTTCTTTGCCCCACACCAATACCAGGACAAATAGCATGGAACACGTTGCCCTTTCTATTTCCTCCTACGCTCCCGCCCTGCCATCCATCTGATCCGTCCCCGTACCAAGAGTTTGTCTTTCCTGCCCTCTGAGAAACTTCAAATTATGTTTCACCAAGCTGACTTGTCATCAGCGCCGTACGTCTTCCCGGGACTAATCGGAATGCCCTTTCCTTATCATCTTCCCGGAACTGACGCTCTCACTCCATCTTTTTGTGCTCTCTACCTTCGTTCCTACATTTCTCATTCCTGCAGGTTAGTCCACCTTTGACTCATGTAGCCTCGGTCCTTCTTAAAGTCATGCTCCAGCACTTAATGCTGACCTTTCCGTGACCCCCCTATTTTATACGGACCGCTAAGGATCTGGACCTTGCATCCGGGAACGTGCCGTGCTGCAGTGTGTAAACACTATTGTCGAGATCTTATCGGGAATTATCAAGCTAACCACGAAGCCGTTTTTGTAACTACCGGCATCTTAAAATGATGTCAATAAAGCTGCCTTGCCAGAGGAGGATTTACATAGTCCACTTAAGTCTGGTCCCCAGCTCAGAAACCGCATGAGTCGAAATGCAACGTGACACCAATCCGTAATACTGACAAATAATTTCATAACAATTAATTATTTGTGTAACGCAGGGGCCTCAAAGTAGTGTCCTGTGTGCCACATTTGGCCCGCGGCCCGCATGTTTGAGAAACCATGTTAAAAAAAAATCAACTTTCTTTGTAGACTTGAAAGATTCCAATAAAGAGTACAAAAGTGTTAAAACAGGGGTTTCAAACACGTGGCCCGCGGGCCAAATGTGGCCCGCAGGACACTAGTTTGAGGCCCCCCGCCTTGATATGAAAGTTTAATGTTTGATATGGATGCTGTATGGTATCATGTACCCGGAAAAAAATTATTATGTTTGATTCATGTTCATGTTAAAGGTTAAATAACTGTTAATAGTCATCCTCCCTATCCGTGTGGAAGTGGTAATTAAAAAAAAAAAAAACTTTCTTTGTAGACTTGAAAGATTCCAATAAAGAGTACAATGAGGTCACAATTACAGCATTAAAGTGTTAAAACAGGGGTCTCAAACACGTGGCCCGCGGGCCAAATGTGGCCCGCAGGACACTAGTTTGAGGCCCCCCGCCTTGATATGAAAGTTTAATGTTAAAAGTTTGATATGGATGCTGTATGGTATCATGTACCCAGGAAAAAATTATTACGTTTGATTAATGTTCATGTTAAAGGTTAAATAACTGTTAATAGTTATCCTCCCTATCCGTGTGGAAGTGGTAATTAAAAAAATAAATAAATAAACTTTCTTTGTAGACTTGAAAGATTCCAATAAAGAGTACAATGAGGTCACAATTACAGCAATAAAGTGGTAAAACAGGGGTCTCAAAAACGCGGCCCGTGGGCCAAATGCGGCCCGCAGGACACTAGTTTGAGGCCCCCCGCCTTGATATGAAAGTTTAATGTTTAAACTTCCATATCCCAGAAAAAAAAATAGTTATCCTCCCTATCCGTGTGGAAGTGGTAATTTTTTGGCTATTTAAGTTGAAAGGAAATAACTTGAAGGCTACCGTTTAGGTCGCTAGCTCTCTAGTTTGCGAGTTAGCATGTGTCTCGAGACCCCGCAGTTGCGCAATATGTTGTAAATAAACAGAGTAAAACAAAAACATATCCATGCATTACAACGACCCAGTCAAAGCCCAGACCTAAATCCAATCGAGACTCTGTGACAATATCTGCTGTTCATCATCTTATCTGACTGAGCTTCGGCTGCTTTGCTAAGAATAAAATGGAAATGTCAGTCTCAGGATGCGCCAAGCAGGTAGAGACCCCAAAGACTTCTGTTCTGTAAAGTATGGAATAATCTTCCATGCCGCATATTTCAGTTTTTTATTAATATTCCTCCTCCATCACAGCCGTGTGTTAGTTTGTGTCGATCTTTGGCATCAAATCCCAATAAAGGATATTAAAATTTGTGGTTTTACATGACAACAACAAAACCGGGACAAAACCAGGAGAAAACCGGAGAAAACCAGGAGAAAACTGGGAGAAAACCAGGAGAAAATCAGGAGAAAATCGGGAGAAAACTGGGAGAAAATTGAGAGACTACCGGGAGAAAACATGGAGAAAACCAGGAGAAAACCGGGACAAAACCAGGAGAAAACCGGAGAAAACCAGGAGAAAACTGGGAGAAAACCAGGAGAAAACTGGGAGAAAATTGAGAGACTACCGGGAGAAAACATGGAGAAAACCAGGAGAAAACCGGGACAAAACCAGGAGAAAACCAGGAGAAAACTGGGAGAAAACCAGGAGAAAACTGGGAGAAAATTGAGAGACTACCGGGAGAAAACATGGAGAAAACCAGGAGAAAACCGGGACAAAACCGGGACAAAACCAGGAGAAAACCGGGAGACTAGCAAGAGAAAACCAGGAGAAAACTGGGAGAAAATCCGGAGACTACCAGGAGACAACTAGGAGAAAACCAGGAGAAAACCAAGACAAAATCAGGAGAAAACTGGGAGAAAATTGAGAGACTACCGGGAGAAAACCAGGAGAAAAACAGGACTAAACCGGGAGAAAACCAGGAGAAAACTGGGAGAAAACAAGGAGACTACCAGGAGACAACTAGGAGAAAACCGGGAGAAAACAAGGAGAATACTGTGAGAAAACCAGGAGAAAATCAGGAGAAAACCGAGAGAAAACCAGGAGAAAACTGGGAGAAAATTGAGAGACTACCAGGAGAAAACATGGAGAAAACCAGGAGAAAACTGGGACAAAACCAGGAGAAAACTGGGAGACTACCGGAAGACTACCGGGAGGAAACCATGAGAAAACCGGGAGAAAATCCGGAGACTATCAGGAGAAAACCAGGAGAAAACCGGGACAAAACCAGGAGACTACTGGGAGAAAACCAGGAGAAAACCGAAAGAAAACCGAGAGAAAACCAAGAGAAAACCTGGAGAAAAGCGGGAGAAAACTGGGAAAAAATCAGGAGAAAACTGGGAGAAAATTGAGAGACTACCAGGAGAAAACATGGACAAAACCAGGAGAAAACCGGGACAAAACCATGAGAAAACTGGGAGACTACCGGGAGACTATCAGGAGAAAACCAGGAGAAAACTGGGACAAAACCAGGAGACTACCGGGAGAAAACCAGGAGAAAACCGAAAGAAAACCAAGAGAATACCAAGGGAAAACCAGAAGAAAAGCGTGAAAACTTGGAGAAAAGCGGGAAAAAACTGGGAAAAAACCAGGAGAAAACTCGGAGAAAAGCAGTAGAACTTCCAAACTCCACACAGAGAGAGATGCCCATGCAAAGATTCAAACCCTCAATCTCCAGACTGTGAGGCCAACCTGCCCGGGGGCGCTACGTGCCACCAGGCAAGGCAGGCAACTGCTTGGGGCTCCAGCCCAGTCGGGGGGGGGCAGGGGGGGGGCCCTGAGGGTTGACAAACTTTGTATGTGAATTTTTGCCAAGGGCCCCCAACCAATGACAACGTCAGGGGAAGGCAGCCTCACCTGCCATGATGAAAAATAATAAGTGTATCGTAATAAATCATATATGATGGAATGTATCATTCACAATATTGGATGTCCTAAAAATGACTGAATTTGGCTGAGGGTGCAAATCCTGACTGCCGAGGGCACTGAAGTGGATCATGTTGCCTGCCAGTTTCTGTTTGTCAGCATGTTGCCAATCATATATAATATATAATATATAATATATAATATATAATATATAATATATAATATATAATATATAATATATAATATATAATATATAATATATAATATATAATATATAATATATGTTCCAAAAGCCGTCATTAAACAACATGGCGTCCTACAGCCTGATGTGGTCTTCAACGTGAGTGTGACATCGTTATTCCTGCTAATTGGACCATAAAGTACACAGAAATAAAATAAAATAAAATAAAATAAAATAAAATAAAATAAAATTAAATTAAATTAAATAAAATTAAATTAAATTAAATTAAATTAAAAATAAAAACAAAAAAATTAGATTATGGAAAGCAGGAAGTGAACAAATGTAACAGTTACTGCTTGTAAAAGTACCAGATGGAGGGGTAGGATTTATTAAGCTTTGCTTCTTCCTACTCCTTTCGGACATGTGGAACTGGGAACTGATTATGGGATGCACTCAATTGTAATCTGATGCATGTTCAAATGAAATAAAACCATTACCATTACTTTTGTTACTTTTATTTTAAATTTTTATTTACATTTTTATTTACATTTTTATTTATTTTTTTTATTTAATTTTTTATTTGAATTAAATTAAATTAAAAATAAAAACAAAAAAAATTATTTTATGGAAAGCAGGAAGTGAACAAATGTAACAGTTACTGATTGTAAAAGTACCAGATGGAGGGGTAGGATTTAATAAGCTTTGCTTCTTCCTACTCCTTTTGGACATGTGGAACTGGGAACTGATTATGGGATGCATTCAATTGTAATCTGATGCATGTTCAAATGAAATAAAACCATTACCATTACCATTACTTTTATTACTTTTATTTAAATTAAATTAAATTAAATTAAATTAAATTATATTAAATTAAATTAAATTAAATTAAATTAAATTAAATTAAATTAAATTAAATTAAATTAAATTAAATTAAATTAAATTATGGAAAGCAGGAAGTGAACAAATGTAACAGTGCATGAGTCCAGCTGTCTTCTTATCTATGAAGTACTCAGTACTCAACTCTAGAAATATTAAAATGTACGTTTTTATCGTTTTACATGCATCAAAAATTAGATATTTACAACTGGATAAGAATATCCACATATAGTTTTTTTTTGTGGTACTGTTTATTATACACCACACTACACTACATAAAGTGTCCGTGAACGCACCTCGAGGATGATTCGAGACGAGAGGACATGACATACAATGGGTGAGTTACCTCGGCAACAATTAATTAGTTACCACCGTTAACACGTTTTTTTTTTTTTTAATCACACATGAGCGTCTCGGGAACAAAAATGCAAGTTACGCAACATCCTGAACGCACGTTGCCATGCGTACAATTACAAAAGAAAAACGTCCCCAAGGACGTCTTGACTCAATTCAATACACCAAGTCAGCTTTGAGTTCTTCTTTGTCTTCCTTTCTCTTCGTTTCACATCACGGGGGCTAAAATGCAAATATGGTGGGGGGGGGGCGCTAAGAAGGAAAATTGGATTTAAGAGCGCAACCAGGAGAAAACTGGAAGAAAATTGAGAGACTACTGGGAAAAAACATGGAGAAAACCAGGAGAAAAAACCGGGACCAAACCGGGAGAAAACCAGGAGAAAACCGGGAGAAAACCAGGAGAAAAGTGGGAGAAAATTGATAGACTACCAGGAGACAACCAGGAGAAAGCCCGGAGAAAACAAGGAGAAAACCGGGAGAAAATCAGGAGAAAACCGGGAGAAAACCAGGAGAAAAGTGGGAGAAAATTGAGAGACTACCAGGACACAACCAGGAGAAAACCGGGAGAAAACCAGGAGAAAAGTGGGAGAAAATTGATAGACTACCAGGAGACAACCAGGAGAAAGCCCGGAGAAAACAAGGAGAAAACCGGGAGAAAATCAGGAGAAAACCGGGAGAAAACCAGGAGAAAAGTGGGAGAAAATTGAGAGACTACCAGGACACAACCAGGAGAAAACAAGGAGAAACCCGGGAGAAAACCGAGACAAAACCGGGACAAAACCGGGACAAAACCAGGAGAAAATACGGAGACTACCAGGAGAAAACCAGGAGAAAACCGAGCGAAAACAAGGAGAAAACTGGGAGAAAATCAGGAGAAAAGTGGGAGAAAATTGAGAGACTACCAGGAGACAACCAGGAGAAAACCGGGAGAAAATCAGTAGAAAACCAGGAGAAAACTGGGAGAAAATTGAGTGACTACCGGGAGAAAACAAAACATGGAGAAAACCAGGAGAAAAACTGGGAGAAAACCAGGAGTAAACCGAGACAAAACCGGGACAAAACCAGGAGAAAACCGGGAGAAAACCGAGAGAAAACAAGGAGAAAACCGGGAGAAAATTGAAAGACTACCGAGAGAAAACATGGAGAAAACCGGGACAAAACCGGGAGAAAACCAGGAGAAAACTGGGAGAAAACTGGGAGAAAACCGTGAGACTACCATGAGAAAACCGGGACAAAACCGGGAGAAAACCAGGAGAAAACTGAGAGAAAACTGGGAGAAAACTGGGAGAAAACCGTGAGACTACCATGAGAAAACCAGGAGAAAACCGGAGAAAACCAGGAGAAAACTGGGAGAAAATCCAGAGACTACCGGGAGAAAACCAGGCAAAAACCAGGAGAAAACAAGGAGAAAACCGGGAAAAAAACAAGACAAAATCAGGAGAAAACTGGGAGAAAATCGAGAGACTACCGGGACAAAACATGGAGAAAACCGGGACAAAACCGTGAGAAAACTGGGAGAAAACTGGGAGAAAACCGTGAGACTATCGTGAGAAAACAAGGAGAAAACCGGAGAAAACCAGGAAAAAACTGGCAGAAAATCCAGAGACTACCGGGAGAAAACCATGAGAAAACCGGGACAAAACCAGGAGAAAACCGAGACAAAACCAGGAGAAAACTGGGAGAAAATCCGGAGACTACCGGGAGAAAACCAGAAGAAAACCGGGACAAAACCAGGAGAAAACCGAGAGAAAACCAGAAGCTGGGAATGTGAGCAGCCAGAGTACCAGGAAAAAACCAGGAGGAAAGCGGGATAAAAACAGGAGAAAACCGGGACAACACCAGAAGAAAACCGTGAAAAAACCAAGTGAAAACTGGGAGAAAATCCGGAGCGCATGAGGAATGATGCTAACTATCAGAAAACGAAAAAAACGATCGCATTAAGAGAAGAACGACAAACGCCAAAGACGGGTGGTTCTACCGCCAATGCCCACGGAGACACCATGAAGGTCATTGGTCATGAAGGTCCACGTCTTTGCTTCAACATCGCCACGGAGCCGTCACGTTCCCAAACAGATTTCTACTCAGGTGCAAAAAAGAAAAAGAATTGTCAAGTGGAAGAAGGAAAAGAAAAGAGGCTCCAGCCGTGCAAATTTAAAGTGACATCCTCTGTGGGGCTGCAAAGTCCTACAAAGGAGGAATGGTGCAGGAGGTCTCCGACTCCCGTTCCCTCCCAAACTATAAGCGGATGCTGTGAGTCATGGCCGTGGCCTACTTGGCCTACTTGCGTTGCTTTTTACGTTTTTTTTCTCACAGGCCGTTTCAGGAAACCATCATTGTGGTCTTGCTGGATGGTTGCTGGACTTTGGACGCTACGTAAGCGGAAAAAAACAGAATTCATTCATTCATTTTCTACCGCTTACTGTAAGAAAACCAGGAGAAAACTGGCAGAAAATCGAGAGACTACCGGGAGAAAACATGGAGAAAACCAGGAGAAAATTCGGAGACTACCGGGAGAAAACCAGGAGAAAACCGAGACAAAACCAGGAGAAAACTGGGAGAAAATTCGGAGACTACTGGGAGAAAGCCAGGAGAAAACCGGGAGACTACCGGGAGAAAACCAGGAGAAAACCGAGAGAAAACCAGGAGAAAAGCGGGAGAAAAACTGGGAGAAAAACCAGGAGAAAATCAGGAGAAAACCGTGAGAAAATCAGGAGAAAACTGGCAGAAAATCGAGAGACTACCGGGAGAAAACCAGGAGAAAACCGGGACAAAACCAGGAAAAAACTGGGAGAAAATGCAGAGACTACCGGGAGAAAACCAGGAGAAAACCGGGAGAAAAACGGGAGAAAACCAGGAGAAAACCGGGAGACTACCAGGAGAAAACCGAGACAAAACCAGGAAAAAACTGGGAGAAAATCGGGAGACTACCGGGAGAAAACAAGGAGAAAACCGGGAGAAAACCGAGAGAAAACCAGGAGAAAAGCCGGAGAAAACTGGGAGAAAACTAGGAGAAAATCAGGAGAAAATCAGGAGAAAACCAGGAGAAAACCGGGAGAAAACCAGGAGAAAACCGGGAGAAAATCGAGAGACTACCGGGAGAAAACAAGGAGAAAACCAAAACAAAACCAGGAGAAAACCGGGACAAAACCAGCAGAAAACCGGGCGACTACCGGGAGAAAACCAGGAGAAAACCGAGAGAAAACCAGAAGCTGGGAATGTGAGCAGCCATAGTACCAGGAAAAAAACAGGAGGAAAGCAGGATAAAAACAGGAGAAAACTGGAAAAAAACCGAGAGAAAACTCGGAGAAAAGCGGGAGAAAACTGGGAGAAAAACAGGAGAAAACTGGGAGAAAACCAGGAGAAAACTGGGTGAAAATCGAGAGACTACCGGGAGAAAACATGGTGAAACCAGGAGAAAACTGGGAGAAAACCAGGAGAAAACTGGGAGAAAATCGAGAGACTACCGGGAGAAAACATGGTGAAACCAGGAGAAAACCGTGAGACTACCGTGAGAAAACCAGGAAAAAACTGGGAGAAAATCCGGAGACTACCAGGAGAAAACCAAATCTCCTAGCTGTGAGGTCTGCGCGCTAACCACTCGACCACCGTGCCGCCCTGTTTACAACATAAACATGTTTAAAAAAGCAATGCAATGCATAGTTCTACTGGTCATGATGCATCTGTAACTTATGTACACGAGTGCATCCATGAAGTCCTCTGGAGAATCCTCCAAATTAGTAATGACTTTCATGTCCAAATATTTACAAATAATCCTCGGTGCAGTCAAGCGGTTAGAAAAACTAATTGACTCGGGACGTAACAGACTCTTGACAAAGCGTAATTGGACAAACACCGTGTGCGTTTCATTGTGGCAAAACAGAACCCGAGACCCAATTTGTGGAGAGAAATTTAAAAAAAAAGCAAAAAAAGAATAAGGATATGTCACTAAAACGTGACAAAAAAAAAATAAACACAATCTTGTGACAATAAACAAAGGAATTCATTAAATGATAAATGAAAATGATGTTGTGTACTTTGCTACATTGCAAAAGAAATACACTTGAAACACCAGCAGTATAAGAAATGCTGCAAAAGTTAGAAAGACAGTCGGAGAAAACATAAATTCAGACAACAGAAACATGCCGTGTCACTGAGAATACTCAATTCCCACAGCACACTGAACAAGAAATACACTTGAAACACCAGCAGTATAAGAAATGCTGCAAAAGTTAGAAAGACAGTAGGAATTACCTCGAAGAAAACATTAATTCAGACAACAGAAACACTGAGAATACTCGATTCCCAAAGCACACCGAACAAGAAATACACTTGAAACACCGGCAGTATAAGAAATGCTGCAAAAGTTAGAAAGACAGTAGGAATTACCTCGGAGAAAACATAAATTCAGACAACAGAAACATGCCGTGTCACTGAGACTACTCGATTCCCACAGCACACCGAACAAGAAATACACTTGAAACACCAGCAGTATAAGAAATGCTGCAAAAGTTAGACAGACAGTAGGAATTACCTCGAAGAAAACATTAATTCAGACAACAGAAACATGCCGTGTCACTGAGAATACTCGATTCCCACAACACACCGAACAAGAAATACACTTGAAACACCAGCAGTATAAGAAATGCTGCAAAAGTTAGAAAGACAGTAGGAATTACCTCGGAGAAAACATAAATTCAGACAACAGAAACATGCCGTGTCACTGAGACTACTCGATTCCCACAGCACACCGAACAAGAAATACACTTGAAACACCCGCAGTATAAGAAATGCTGCAAAAGTTAGAAAGACAGTAGGAATTACCTCGGAGAAAACACAAATTCAGACAACAGAAACATGCCGTGTCACTGAGAATACTCGATTCCCACAGCACACCGAACAAGAAATACACTTGAAACACCCGCAGTATAAGAAATGCTGCAAAAGTTAGAAAGACAGTAGGAATTACCTCGGAGAAAACATAAATTCAGACAACAGAAACATGCCGTGTCACTGAGAATACTCGATTCCCACAGCACACCGAACAAGAAATACACTTGAAACACCAGCAGTATAAGAAATGCTGCAAAAGTTAGAAAGACAGTCGGAATTACCTCGGAGAAAACATAAATTCAGACAACAGAAACATGCCATGTCACTGAGAATACTCGATTCCCACAGCACACCGAACAAGAAATACACTTGAAACACCAGCAGTATAAGAAATGCTGCAAAAGTTAGAAAGACAGTAGGAATTACCTCGGAGAAAACATTAATTCAGACAACAGAAACATGCCGTGTCACTGAGAATACTCGATTCCCACAGCACACCGAACAAGAAATGCACTTGAAACACCAGCAGTATAAGAAATGCTGCAAAAGTTAGAAAGACAGAGGGAATTACCTCAGAGAAAACATAAATTCAGACAACAGAAACCGTGTCACTGAGAATACTCGATTCCCACAGCACACCGAACACCAAATACCCCAGTATCACGGCCAGTGAGGCTCTAAATGTATTGCTACCAATCGATAGCCATCAAGTACGCCATGTGATGGACGCCGGTTTGAACGCTCAGCAAAACCAATTGAAGGGTCTCGAGACACATGCTAACTCGCAAACTAGAGCGCTAGCGACCTAAACGGTAGCCTTCAAGTTATTTCCTTTCAACTCAAATAGCCAAAAACTTACCACTTCCACACGGATAGGGAGGATAACTATTAACAGTTATTTAACCTTTAACATGAACATTAATCAAACGTAATAATTTTTTCTGGGTACATGATACCATACAGCAAACATATCAAACTTGCGCGGGCCGCACTAACATTAAACTTTCATATCAAGGCGGCGGCATCAAACTAGTGTCCTGCGGGCCACATTTGTTTGCGTATTTTAAAAGTGTATATAAAAAGGCACCGCAGCCCTTTCCAATGAAGTCAACCAGTTGCTTGGAGATGTTTTGTGATGTCGAAGAGTCTTTATGTGGACTCTCTGAACGATGTCCTTGATTGACATAGTTGGTGACTGTGAAGTAGTTTTTGGAAGCTAATCCTTGCAGAGTGGCAAAAACCGCTGCGGCCCGCCCGCTCTCATCTACTGGCATTACCCGGCTAATCCTCCTCTCATTCACTCTCTAGGCTGAGGGATTTGAAATAGCACCGCCACAGTCTGACAACTGCTCAAATTAGTAGTGGAAAGGTGGAACCCGTGTGCAAGGTTTCTTTTGCGTGGTGCGACATTTTAGCAGCAGTCTATATATGGGCTTGCATTACTGAGCAAGCCCATATTGTTATTCCTTGTGATGTTTAGCTATTATTATGGGCTTGCTCAGTAATGCAAGCCCATAGACTGCTGAAAAGCAGCTCATTTTTGAGATAAACTTCTCAACTCTCCCTGTGGCTAAATGCTAATTGCTAGCATGTTAGCATTTAAGCTAATTTACTCATGTCTAAAGGCAAATACACACATGGCATGATGTAGGAAGGTTACAGGACAACCTTGGCACTTTCTAAACTTGAGGCCCTCTTGCTAGGTGCTAGCACGATGACTGTTAGCATGTTAGCATTTTAGCTAATTGACTCATTTCTAAAGGCAAATAGACACATGGCATGATGTAGGAAGGTTACAGGACAACCTTGGCACTTTCTAAACTTGAGGCCATCTTGCTAGGTGCTAGCACGATGACTGTTAGCATGTTAGCATTTTAGCTAATTTACTCATTTCTAAAGGCAAATACACACATGGCATGATGTAGGAAGGTTATAGGACAACCTTGGCACTTTCTAAACTTGAGGCCATCTTGCTAGGTGCTAGCACGATGACTGTTAGCATGTTAGCATTTTAGCTAATTTACTCATTTCTAAAGGCAAATACACACATGGCATGATGTAGGAAGGTTATAGGACAACCTTGGCACTTTCTAAACTTGAGGCCCTCTTGCTAGGTGCTAGCATGATGACTGTTAGCATGTTAGCATTTTAGCTGATTTACTCACGTCTAAAGGCAAATAGACACATGGCATAATGTAGGAAGGTTATAGGACAACCTTGGCACTTTCTAAACTTGAGGCCCTCTTGCTAGGTGCTCGCATGATGACTGTTAGCATGTTAGCATTTTAGCTAATTGACTCATTTCTAAAGGCAAATAGACACATGGCACGATGTAGGAAGGTTATAGGACAACCTTGACACTTTCTAAACTTGAAGCCCTCTTGCTAGGTGCTAGCATGATGACTGTTAGCATGTTAGCATTTTAGCTGATAACTCACGTCTAAAGGCAAATACACACATGGCATGATGTAGGAAGGTTATAGGACAACCTTGGCACTTTCTAAACTTGAGGCCCTCTTGCTAGGTGCTAGCATGATGACTGTTAGCATGTTAGCATTTTAGCTGATAACTCACGTCTAAAGGCAAATACACACATGGCATGATGTAGGAAGGTTATAGGACAACCTTGGCACTTTCTAAACTTGAGGCCCTCTTGCTAGGTGCTAACATGCTAATTGCTAGCATGTTAGCATATAAGCTAATTTACTCATGTCTAAAGGCAAATACACACATGCATGATGTAGGAAGGTTATAGGACAACCTTGGCACTTTCTAAACTTGAGGCCCTCTTGCTAGGTGCTAGCATGATGACTGTTGGCATGTTAGCATTTTAGCTAATTTACTCTTTTCTAAAGGCAAATAGACACATGGCATGATGTAGGAAGGTTACAGGACAACCTTGGCACTTTCTAAACTTGAGGCCCTCTTGCTAGGTGCTAGCATAATGACTGTTAGCATGTTAGCATTTTAGCTGATTTACTCACGTCTAAAGGCAAATACACACATGGCATGATGTAGGAAGGTTATAGGACAACCTTGGCACTTTCTAAACTTGAGGCCCTCTTGCTAGGTGCTCGCATGATGACTGTTAGCATGTTTGCATTTTAGCTAATTTACTCATTTCTAAAGGCAAATAGACACATGGCACGATGTAGGAAGGTTATAGGACAACCTTGGCACTTTCTAAACTTGAGGCCCTCTTGCTAGGTGCTAGCATGATGACTGTTAGCATTTTAGCTAATTTACTCATTTCTAAAAGCAAATAGACACATGGCATGATGTAGGAAGGTTACAGGACAACCTTGGCACTTTCTAAACTTGAGGCCCTCTTGCTAGGTGCTAGCATGATGACTGTTAGCATGTTAGCATTTTAGCTGATTTACTCACGTCTAAAGGCAAATAGACACATGGCATAATGTAGGAAGGTTATAGGACAACCTTGGCACTTTCTAAACTTGAGGCCCTCTTGCTAGGTGCTTGCATGATGACTGTTAGCATGTTAGCATTTGAGCTAATTTACTCATTTCTAAAGGCAAATACACACATGGCATGATGTAGGAAGGTTATAGGACAACCTTGGCACTTTCTAAACTTGAGGCACTCTTGCTAGGTGCTAGCATGATGACTGTTAGCATGTTAGCATTTTAGCTAATTGACTCATGTCTAAAGGCAAATACACACATGGCATGATGTAGGAAGGTTATAGGACAACCTTGGCACTTTCTAAACTTGAGGCACTCTTGCTAGGTGCTCGCATGATGACTGTTAGCATGTTAGCATTTTAGCTAATTGACTCATTTCTAAAGGCAAATAGACACATGGCACGATGTAGGAAGGTTATAGGACAACCTTGACACTTTCTAAACTTGAAGCCCTCTTGCTAGGTGCTAGCATGATGACTGTTAGCATGTTAGCATTTTAGCTGATTTACTCACGTCTAAAGGCAAATACACACATGGCATGATGTAGGAAGGTTATTGGACAACCTTGGGACTCTCTAAACTTGAGGCCCTCTTGCTAGGTGCTAGCATGATGACTGTTAGCATGTTAGCATTTTAGCTGATTTACTCACGTCTAAAGGCAAATACACACATGGCATGATGTAGGAAGGTTATAGGACAACCTTGGCACTTTCTAAACTTGAGGGCCTCTTGCTAGGTGCTAGCATGATGACTGTTAGCATGTTAGCATTTTAGCTAATTGACTCATTTCTAAAGGCAAATAGACACATGGCATGATGTAGGAAGGTTATAGGACAACCTTGGCACTTTCTAAACTTGAGGCCCTCTTGCTAGGTGCTAGCATGATGACTGTTAGCATGTTAGCATTTTAGCTGATTTACTCACGTCTAAAGGCAAATACACACATGGCATGATGTAGGAAGGTTACAGGACAACCTTGGCACTTTCTAAACTTGAGGCCCTCTTGCTAGGTGCTAGCATGATGACTGTTAGCATGTTAGCATTTTAGCTAATTGACTCATTTCTAAAGGCAAATAGACACATGGCATGATGTAGGAAGGTTACAGAACAACCTTGGCACTTTCTAAACTTGAGGCCCTCTTGCTAGGTGCTAGCATGATGACTGTTAGCATGTTAGCATTTTAGCTGATTTACTCACGTCTAAAGGCAAATACACACATGGCATGATGTAGGAAGGTTATAGGACAACCTTGGCACTTTCTAAACTTGAGGCCCTCTTGCTAGGTGCTAGCATGATGACTGTTAGCATGTTAGCATTTTAGCTAATTTACTCTTTTCTAAAGGCAAATAGACACATGGCATGATGTAGGAAGGTTACAGGACAACCTTGGCACTTTCTAAACTTGAGGCCCTCTTGCTAGGTGCTCGCATGATGACTGTTAGCATGTTAGCTAATTTACTCATTTCTAAAGGCAAATACACACATGGCATGATGTAGGAAGGTTATAGGACAACCTTGGCACTTTCTAAACTTGAGGCCCTCTTGCTAGGTGCTAGCATGATGACTGTTAGCATGTTAGCATTTGAGCTAATTTACTCATTTCTAACGGCAAATAGACACATGGCACGATGTAGGAAGGTTATAAGACAACCTTGGCACTTTCTAAACTTGAGGGCCTCTTGCTAGGTGCTAGCATGATGACTGTTAGCATGTTAGCATTTTAGCTGATTTACTCACGTCTAAAGGCAAATACACACATGGCATGATGTAGGAAGGTTATAAGACAACCTTGGCACTTTCTAAACTTGAGGGCCTCTTGCTAGGTGCTAGCATGATGACTGTTAGCATGTTAGCATTTTAGCTGATTTACTCACGTCTAAAGGCAAATACACACATGGCATGATGTAGGAAGGTTATAGGACAACCTTGGCACTTTCTAAACTTGAGGCCCTCTTGCTAGGTGCTAGCATGATGACTGTTAGCATGTTAGCATTTTAGCTAATTGACTCATTTCTAAAGGCAAATAGACACATGGCATGATGTAGGAAGGTTATAGGACAACCTTGGCACTTTCTAAACTTGAGGCCCTCTTGCTAGGTGCTAGCATGATGACTGTTAGCATGTTAGCATTTTAGCTAATTGACTCATTTCTAAAGGCAAATACACACATGGCATGATGTAGGGAGGTTATAGGACAACCTTGGCACTTTCTAGACTTGAGGCCCTCTTGCTAGGTGCTAGCATGATGACTGTTAGCATGTTAGCATTTTAGCTAATTTACTCATTTCTAAAGGCAAATAGACACATGGCATGATGTGGGGACACTATGGGACTGCATCAACCTTTTCGGTACTTGAGGCTGTCTTGCTAGGTGCTAGCACGGTAGCCGTTGGCGCACCGGGCCCGAGTTTCACAGCACAGGTGGCAAGCCCATCAAAATTTCCGCGGGAATTTTCTAGTTGCATGTTGATGTTCCATTGCACATTCCATTTTACAATGATTTTTTTTTTCCCGGGATGGGGATTGGGAAAAAATGTGAGATTTATGGCAATATGTTGTCTTAGATGCATAGCAGAAATAAGCCGCTCTCGCCTCAGAGACACTCAAATACCTTCCTCCATTTGATCTCCCCCACCTCCGTAAGTCTCCGTTCCTGATCAAAGGCCTGCCATGTCCTTTATGCTTAGTCCAGCTTTTCCAGACGGAATCCTGATGCTTGTCTGAAAGGACGGACCCTTTCTCTTTCTGCCTCCCCCCCCAAATCCTTGCACACAGATGCAGTCCTCATTACCTTACCTCGTTTGTATTTTACCACATTCCCAATCTCACCCATGAATTAGCTACTTTGCGTATCTTCTTTCTTGTCCACTTAGGACTCAATTTCTGGACCTCAAAGGTGCACATTTTGAACTATACTCATGTCTCATTCTGGGGCTTAAGACCCGGGAACACAAGGTCACCGTGTCGTTTCCAGGTCTCCATAGACCAAACGAGTATTTGGTCACCTCGTTCTAATAAGGCTCCATATGCGTTGCATTGTCTTCTGCTAGTTCACAGGGAAAGTCACACACTGAATGCCAAACAGACAACTCCGCCATCAGCTTGAGGAATATTCAAGTCAAGTAACGCTTGCTGCGTGCCGACTTTACAAATATTCCCATATATATAAGAACTTAGGACTCAAAAAGAGAAAGGGAATTATTGCTGTTTTCCTTTTCCCATTCTGTCCACACATTCCGATATCGTGATTCTGTCACTTTCATTTTAGCACGTGCCATGATTGCAGATGACATTCCTGACACTATAATTACTGTTATTCACAGCCTGGCTACTAATACTATACTGGTGTTATTCCCATCATGCACTGGGTGTATACGTTCTTTAAGTTAGTGTTTACATTAGTGATCTATTCTATTTATAGACAACAATGCCTTAGAAAATACATTTTAATAACAGTAGTGTAATTATATCATAAAGTGGTATTTTAATTATTAGTGTTTTTATTTTCTAACCTCTTTGAGCTCAAAACCATGTTTCTCGAATTTAAAAAAAAATCTGCATAAATGCATCGAAAAGTCGATATTGAGCAGGGGTCTCAAACACGCGGCCCGCGGGCCAAATGAGGCCCGCAGGACACTCGTTTGAGGCCCCCGCCTTGATATGAAAGGCCCGCGCAAGTTTGATACGGATGCTGTATGGTATCATGTACCCAGAAAAAATTATTACGTTTTAATTAATGTTCATGTTAAAGGTTAAATAACTGTTAATAGTTATCCTCCCTATCCGTGTGGAAGTGGTACGTTTTTGGCGATTTATGTTGAAAGGAAATAACTTGAAGGCTACCGTTTAGGTCGCTAGAGTGCTAGTTTGCGAGTTAGCATGTGTCTCAAGACCGTGCAGTTGCGCAATATGTTGTATATAAAAAAAAGTATAAATGTGACTATAGTCGTGTTTTGTCATGTCTACAGGGCTCTAATAATGCTTTGTTCATTTTAATGTGAAAAAAATAATTTGTCTACCCACCAACTATATGTGGTTTCTTAAGTTTTTATTATTTGCCGTTTTATTATTATTATTATTATTATATTTATTTATTTCTGATTGATTGATTTTCTTTATTCTTGATTTATTTATTTTTCTTCTTATTTTGTGTAGAAAAATAAAAAGTAAGATATTTGAGAACAGTGGAATGTTTTATCAGAGCTTTTCTTGTAGAAAATTGGAACCAAAGCGAAGTTTTTTAATTTTTTTTTTTGTTTTTAATAAAATAAAATAAAATAAAAGTTTTGAGAATGACACAAATATCCACAAATTTCCATAAAATCTTTACCTCATTCACTCCAGAATGTTATGAAAAGTAATAAGACGCATGGCAATGAATGAATGTAATCCCCTAAAACATTTCCACTGCATTTCAGCCCTGTCACAAAAGGAAAACGATTAGGTATTTCTGTTATTTCTGTATTTTCTGTTATAAATCCCCCTTTTTTTTATTTTTTTTTGTTTGGAATGTTTGGAATAGGGACACGTTTTAGCCGACACACTCAAAAGTCCCAAATATTTCCAAGTCAACAAAATAAAGTCAGAGTCAAGTCACTGATGTCAACTTTGTGACTATATAATCAAGTCCAAAGTAATCCAAATTGTGTTAGCGATTCCTAACCAAAATATTGCGAAATCGATACACTGTCAATCAAAACAGAGCATTTTTAGGATTCTAGAAATATTTATTAGCATGCCAGATAATGTAAATATGGCGGACATATCCATTTTCTTTTATGGATGGAGCTCCAGACGCCACCATAGCGTAATAATACGCACGGTGTCGACTTAAACAGGACATCCGCAAATCCACAATGCTAATAACCAAAACCAAAAAAAACAATAAAAACATACCCCGTTTATCCTGAATCTTCACAGTGAGCTCCACGAAAGGTTCAGACTCCCTGTCCAGCCTCCTGGTGATGGTGACGTCCCCACTGTCGCGCCCCACCGTGACCGGGGAACTCTGCCTCTCCGGGTAAATGACCTCAAAGATGGCAGACCTGAACCTGCTGGGATGGAGGCTAGTGATGACGGAGCCGACGCTTGCATCCTCGGATACGTTTAAGGAGACTGCGGGATCCAGGGACTCCGCGGGTGAGCGTTTGAACCTTTCCGGTCTGGGTTTCTCCAACCACTTCCGTGGAGAAACAGTGACCGTTACGCCTTCGCTTGTTAATGGAGGCCATCCGTGATCCGTGGCAAAAACACGGAATTCCAATTCGGATCGAAACCCCAGAATGGAGTCCAGTAGTAAAACTTCACCGGTTTTTGGCACCACATAAAAAGTGCCGGTTTTAGGCGCAATAATGTATGTTAAGTCCGAATTCATGCCGCTGTCCGCGTCCTCGGCTCTGAGCCTCCAAACGACGCTCCGTAGAGCAGTAGTGTCATCTAAAGTTATACGCACTGCTTCCGGTGGCGCAAAAGTCGGCTCGTTGTCGTTTGTGTCCAAAACGTCCACTTTTACAAACGCGACATCCACAACCAAAGCATCCGACGCGCAATTCTCGCAACATAAAGCGACTCTCAGGCGGTACTCGGTGCGGAATTCCCTGTCTAGCACCTTGGAAGTTTTTAACAATATATTCCCACGTTTGTGATGCGCGAATGCGCGGAAATCCTGACTTCCGTTGCCGTAGATTTTGAAGTGCAACCCCGGTACCGGGCACCATCTTTGCGCGTAAATAATGCGCCTCACAGGAATGCTAAGTCCGTTCACTTTGGAAGCCGTCGGCGAGTTCTCGAAGACGTGTCCGTGGAAGAAAGGGAGTCTCTGCGGTGTTTGGTGTGCGGTTGATGGCGTCAAAATGCAACACAGGAGCGTGGAAACAGCCCACATCATGTCGGCGGCGAGTTACATAAAAGCCGCTTCCAGGCGATACAAGAGGCGGTTAGAAGATGGAGGAGGAAGAAATCCCCTCATGATGAGACTGCATCCTTCCACAGGATCCTTACGGGGGGGGGGTCGTATTTTGGCCCCACGCAGAGCGCTGCGCTCTTCCCACAAGCACCACTGCGCTGCAGGCTTGTTTGCTGGTCTCGCATGCGGTTTTCAACATGGGGATGGGGGGGGGGGGGGGGGGGGTAAGGGGGCGTGGCGGAACGTGGAGAAGCTGCTCCTCGGCGTGCCCCACCCTGTGTGATGGTCAGCAACCAACCAGCATCTCTGGGGAGTTTGTTTGTTTTTGTATGTATAATTATTCTCCATAAAATGTTTTTATTATTATTATTATTATTATTGTGTCTGTAACAGATTAATTGGCTTGGAACTTAATTAATTAATTAATACCAAAAACTGAAGGACCTTTTTATGTATATAAATATAGAAAAACAATGTAGACAAAGGTACCAACGTAAAAAAAAAACGTCAACAAAAGACAAAACTACTCCGGAGAAGGAAGGAATATCATTGTCTACTCCAGCAGAAAACATCAAAAGAACTTCCCACGTTCGATTCTTTGATTAGAAAAAACCAAAGGCCTCTGCTTGTATCAGACTAATGAGTGGAGAAGGAAATCAACAGACCCCCTCAAACGCAACACGTAGGAGTCATGCTCTAAAAATAGCACTGGTTACAAATTATCATGATTATTTTATACTTGAAATTTTGAATCAGAATTGCTTACATGAATGTATTTCTTTAAAAATAACGTTGTATAACATAAAAATAATTAAAACAAAAATATTTGCTTTATAACGAACTCTGACCTCAGGTCAAAGTTCACGTTTGCGCGCGTCACGGCGACGAGGAGTTAGCTTACTTGTGCAGTTAGCCCAAAAAACGTAACAGAAAAGCGACAAAGGACTTACAGTTTTCACGGTAACTGAGAGGAAGAGTTTTTCTGTACTTTATTTGAAATAAAAATAATATGTGTATCATTTGCCGGACGACTTTTGCAATACCGAAGACACAATGTGGAGAGACCGTACAAAGGTTGTCAAGAACGCCGCAATACGAGCTAGCAACCCGGCATCGCATTAAGGACGGAAAGGCCTGTTTGTTTAAAGGCAGCTTTGGATAAACAACGGACACAGAAAGCAACCGAAGCTAGCTTCAAGCTAGTAAGCTTCCAAGGTAAGCTGATTGATGCTAACACAATATTCAAAGATGAGTAGTTTGGTCCCTTTGTCATCTTTTCCTTCGTCGATGTCCAACATGGAGAAGTTCGGTGGATACTTGAGCTGCAAGGTAAAGGTAAGACTGTCACTCAAATGATAAGTGCCGTTAATGCATTTTTCGGTGTATTTACAGAGCAAAACAATGCTGCACTTTCCCTTTGTGCGGTGAGTGTTCGATGCCAATGCTTCTGCTCCTGCAACTTTGCATAAAACGGTAAACCAGTACTCCCATTTTGACTTTGGACAGGTAGAGATAGAAATCCTAACTCCCAAATTTGTCACAAAGCAGGTCATGTAGCCCTTTATTCTATCCGTGTTCACAAAGTAGCCCTCAGCCTCAAGGTTGGTGACCCCCTGGTAGAGCATCAAATTTGTTTACGACCTTTTAAATAATTTTTTTAACATTATTAGAGCCGTCTGGACATGAACCCAGACAGCTTTACTACTACACATAATATATATAATTCAGAAAATAATACATAATGTAAATACAGGGAGATACTGTAATGCTGCTTCCACTCGTACTCGCTAGTGGGAAGTTGCAACTTGAATGCTCCCGAGGTCGGATTTCTTCCTTGAAAAATCGGAGAATCCTCCCTTTTGAAGATGGCCGTCCCGATTGTGTAAACAACTTCTGCAGTCGTCTGTTTATTGTACTTCGGACTATTTGTGTCACTCTAAATCAGCCGTATACATCGTATTGTTTCATGTATACGATATGATACTAGTGTAAATGATGTGTTTTCATGTGGAGTATGCAAACTACAGTAAACCTCGGATATATCGGAAATTCGCTCACAACGGACAGATAAAAAAGAAGCAATTTTTCTGTAATGCATTTCCAATAAAAATTCATTGCATATATCGGATTTTTTTATAACGGATTTCGCCTATTTCGGACAAAATCTCCAGTCCCGTTCCAATGCATTTCCGTTAAATTTCCCTCGCATATATCGGATGGCCGCATCGTGGCGCTCCGATTCGCCGAATCGTGACAGGCTATCGCTATACGACGTCATTTGCAGCGTTTGCAGCGTTGCCGGCTCGTCCAGGTACATTGGAAACATAGTCAAGGAAGTGCCTTTTTATAACGGATAAAATCCGATTTACGCATATACCGGATATAAATCTGATATATGCGTAAAACGGACATTTTCCGATATACGCATATAGCGGATTTCGCTTATATCGGACAAAACCAGTGGGAACAATTGAATCCGATATATCCGAGGTTTACTGTATCAAAGATTGTGAATATTGATCATCAAAAACGACCTGACAACGACCTCATTCACACTTACTTTAAGGCTTGTCCTCCTCGGGAAGTCTTCTTGACCAAGACTAAGATGATTGTATAGCAAAGTTCTCTTTGTTGTGAAAATGAACAATTTTCCACTGCATTTCAGCCCTGCCACAAAATAACCAGCTGATATTATGGTCCTGATTCTCTGCTTAACATAGGTGAGAGCAGACATGTCATTTGCATGGAGGATGGGGGAGGGGTCATCACCCCCGCAATCATCAGATTCCGCCAATTAACCCCCCCCCCACTCCCCAATATAATCACATCATTCCGATTTCATAAAAATATACAACATCTTGATTTTCTTTATTTATACAGTAAACCTCGGCTATATCAGACTCGGATATATCGGAAATTCGCTCACAACGGACAGATAAAAAAGAACCAATTTTTCTGTAATGCATTTCCAATAAAAATTCATTGCATATATTGTATTTTTTATAACGGATTTCGCCTATTTCGGACAAAATCTCCAGTCCCGTTCCAATGCATTTCCATTAAATTTCCCTCGCATATATCGGATGGCCGCATCGTGGCGCTCCGATTCGCCGAATCATGACAGGCCGCTATACGACGTCATTTGCGCGTCCAAGTATATTGGAAACATAGTCAAGGAAGTGCCTTTTTTATAACGGATAAAATCCGATTTACGCATATACCGGATATAAATCCGATATATGCGTAAAACGGACATTTTCCGGTATACGCATATAACGGATTTCGCTTATATCGGACAAAACCAGTGGGAACAATTGAATCCGATATATCCGAGGTTTACTGTACAACGTAGGCCGTGCTAACAATAGCTAACAAAAGTTTGGTAGAGCAGTGTTTCTTTATGGATGTTTTCATGACCTCGTGCTGGTGTGTTTGAACTTAACATGACATTGTTATGTTAAGTTCATTGCTCTCACCTATGTTAAGCAGAGAATCAGGACCATAATGTCAGCTGGTCATTTTGTGGCGGGGCTGAAATGCAGTGGAAAATTGTTCATTTTCACAACAAAGAGAACTTTGCTGTACAATCATCTTAGTCTTGGTCCAGAAGACTTCCCGAGGAGGACAAGCCTTAAAGTAAGTGTGTCAGGTCGTTTTTGATGATCAATATTCGCAATCTTTGATACTGCGCAAATTAATTTTGTACATTTTGTGACGGCTTTATTCCAAAATGAAATAAGTTAATTTAGTTCCAAGAGATTCTACACACATGTTGACATCCTTTGCCTCCTTTGACAGCCGCCAGTCTTTTTTTGACATTACAGTAGTGACAGCTCATGACCACAATACCACATTAAGCCACAATTTGAATGCATCTTCGAATGCCTCACATTTGTATTTTACTTCTTTTGGCTAGTTCTAGCTTGAAAAATGTAAAATAAGACAAAATATAACTAAATGTGCCAGATTTGCTTCAATGTGCATATTTTAGACACACCACAAAACAGCATGATTTATTCATATATTTTGGAGAAGAAAAAAAAAACGAGTGAAGCTGCAAAATTTGAATGGCAATGTGGGTGGCGACTGTATGCTTCACTAAAGACAAAACGTGAAGGTACCGAGCCTCATAAATAAATGAAGGTGGCTTCAGCTGTGATAGATTTGTGCTGCACATACAAGACGGCCTCGATGCTGCTTGACAGCACTTCCATAAAATATAAACACACTATAAAGTTTAGTTTTTGTTTTTATGCGGGAACTCCTACACCCCTGGAAAGAAAACGGGCTGCATGAATGCTTCATCCAGGCTGTTAAACTGCGAAGAACATGATGTTCATAGTGTAGGACCAAGTATTCAAGCGGGAGGGGGGTTACACGACTGGATAATTAGACATGCTACAGTTTAAATGGTACAGTAAACCTCGGATATATCGGATTCAATTGTTCCCACTGGTTTTGCCGATATAAGCGAAATCCGTTATATATGCGTGTACCGGAAAATGTCCGTTTTACGCATATATCGGATTTATATCCGGTATATGCGTAAATCGGATTTTATCCGTTATAAAAAGGCACTTCCTTGACTATGTTTCCAATGTACCTGGGCAACGCTGCAAATGACGTCGTATAGCGATAGCCTGTCACGATTCGGCGAATCGGAGCGCCACGATGCGGCCATCCGATATATGCGAGGGAAATTTAACGGAAATGCATTGGAACGGGACTGGAGATTTTGTCCGAAATAGGCGAAATCCGTTATAAAAAACCCTATATATGCAATGAATTTTTATTGGAAATGCATTACAGAAAAATTGCTTCTTTTTTATCTGTCCGTTGTGAGCGAATTTCCGATATATCCGAGTCCGATATATCCGAGGTTTACTGTATAAATAAAGAAAATCAAGATGTTGTATATTTTTATGAAATCAGAATGATGTGATTATATTGGGGAGTGTGGGGGGGGGGGGGGGGGTATATTGGCGGAATCTCATGATTGCGGGGGTGATGACCCCTCCCCCATCCTCCATGCAAATGACATGTCTGCTCTCACCTATGTTAAGCAGAGAATCAGGACCATAATATCAGCTGGTTATTTTGTGGCAGGGCTGAAATGCAGTGGAAAATTGTTCATTTTCACAACAAAGAGAACTTTGCTATACAATCATCTTAGTCTTGGTCCAGAAGACTTCCCGAGGAGGACAAGCCTTAAAGTAAGTGTGAATGAGGTCGTTGTCAGGTCGTTTTTGATGATCAATATTCACAATCTTTGATACAGTAAACCTCGGATATATCGGATTCAATTGTTCCCACTGGTTTTGTCCGATATAAGCGAAATCCGTTATATGCGTATACCGGAAAATGTCCGTTTTACGCATATATCGGATTTATATCCGGTATATGCGTAAATGGGATTTTATCCGTTATAAAAAGGCACTTCCTTGACTATGTTTCCAATGTACCTGGACGCGCAGGCAACGCTGCAAATGACGTCGTATAGCGATAGCCTGTCACGATTCGGCGAATCGGAGCGCCACAATGCGGCCATCCGATATATGCGAGGGAAATTTAACGGAAATGCATTGGAACGGGACTGGAGATTTTGTCCGAAATAGGCGAAATCCGTTATAAAAAACCCGATATATGCAATGAATTTTTATTGGAAATGCATTACAGAAAAATTGCTTCTTTTTTATCTGTCCGTTGTGAGCGAATTTCCGATATATCCGAGTCCGATATATCCGAGGTTTACTGTATAAATAAAGAAAATCAAGATGTTGTATATTTTTATGAAATCAGAATGATGTGATTATATTGGGGAGTGTGGGGGGGGGGGTATATTGGCGGAATCTGATGATTGCGGGGGTGATGACCCCTCCCCCATCCTCCATGCAAATGACATGTCTGCTCTCACCTATGTTAAGCAGAGAATCAGGACCATAATGTCAGCTGGTTATTTTGTGGCGGGGCTGAAATGCAGTGGAAAATTGTTCATTTTCACAACAAAGAGAACTTTGCTATACAATCATCTTAGTCTTGGTCAAGAAGACTTCCCGAGGAGGACAAGCCTTAAAGTAAGTGTGAATGAGGTCGTTGTCAGGTCGTTTTTGATGATCAATATTCACAATCTTTGATACAGTAAACCTCGGATATATCGGATTCAATTGTTCCCACTGGTTTTGTCCGATATAAGCGAAATCCGTTATATGCGTATACCGGAAAATGTCCGTTTTACGCATATATCGGATTTATATCCGGTATATGCGTAAATGGGATTTTATCCTTTATAAAAAGGCACTTCCTTGACTATGTTTCCAATGTACCTGGACGCGCAGGCAACGCTGCAAATGACGTCGTATAGCGATAGCCTGTCACGATTTGGCGAATCGGAGCGTCACGATGCGGCCATCCGATATATGCGAGGGAAATTTAATGGAAATGCATTGGAACGGGACTGGAGATTTTGTCCGAAATAGGCGAAATCCGTTATAAAAAATCCGATATATGCAATGAATTTTTATTGGAAATGCATTACAGAAAAATCGCTTCTTTTTTTATCTGTCCGTTGTGAGCGAATTTCCGATATATCCGAGTCCGATATAGCCGAGGTTTACTGTATAAATAAAGAAAATCAAGATGTTGTATATTTTTATGAAATCGGAATGATGTGATTATATTGGGGAGTGGGGGGGGGGGGTATATTGGCGGAATCTGATGATTGCGGGGGTGATGACCCCTCCCCCATCCTCCATGCAAATGACATGTCTGCTCTCACCTATGTTAAGCAGAGAATCAGGACCATAATATCAGCTGGTTATTTTGTGGCGGGGCTGAAATGCAGTGGAAAAATTGTTCATTTTCACAACAAAGAGAACTTTGCTATACAATCATCTTAGTCTTGGTCCAGAAGACTTCCCGAGGAGTACAAGCCTTAAAGTAAGTGTGTCAGGTCGTTTTTGATGATCAATATTCACAATCTTTGATACTGCGCAAATTAATTTTGCACATTTTGTGACGGCTTTATTCCAAAATGAAATAATTTAATTTAGTTCCAAGAGATTCTACACACATGTTGACATCCTTTGCCTCCTTTGACAGCCGCCAGTCTTTTTTTTTTAAAGGACGTAGAGCGACGCCACGCTCATATCTTTCATCTGGACTCAGTCTGAATATTGAAGTGTTGGCTGAACGATCTGTATCAATTTCAAACCGCAATCCATCACCTCAATTTTAGTAGAATCCACTACCCGCAGCAAATTGTTCTTTTCGAGGCAATAACCTGAAGTGAGCCCCTAGATATTTCTGCATCACGGAGCAGGCAGCTGGAGCACAAAGCTCATATTGGTTCATCAGCGCGTTCTTTACATGGTGTGATGTCACCACGACACGCCAGCTATGCTGCTGCATTCGGCGCGTTTTTTTTTTTTTTTGCAATAAGCCCCGAGAGTGAAATCTGACTGATGGGAAATGACCGCATGCTGTGGTATCGCCGCTCTACGCTATCATCAAATGGGAAATGGCGGCAGGGAGAAATCTCAGTCAAGTGAGCAATTGGCTGCTCTCTAACCTCCAAACTATTCAGACCTTTTGTACTAAAATGATATCATGCAAGGGTCACATTGATGTGTTGTAAAGTACAGTAAACCTCAATTGTTCCCACTGGTTTTGTCCGATATAAACGAAATCAGTTATATGCGTATACCGGAAAATGTCCGTTTTACGCATATATCGGATTTTATCCGTTATAAAAAGGCACTTCCTTGACTATGTTTCCAATGTACCTGGACTGGGCAATGAAAAGAGACGTAAGGTAATGAGAATTTAACTTTATTGGACTCTGAGCATAACAAATTGTTAATTAAGCTAGGCCCTGTTACGCCCGTCAGGCCTACGTTATTTCCAATAGTATTATTGACGTCACTCACTTTTTTATATTTGTCCTAAATCTGGAGCCAGGAGAAAGACAATAGCCCAGGGGTGGGCAGACTTTTTGACTCGCGGGCCGCATTGATATGACAAAATTTACGGGGGGGGGCAGACTATATATTTTACACTTAACAGTCCACCTGGTATTATTGTACCTGTATTATATTAATATTATTATTTATTATTTTATATTTAAATATTTAAAAAAATAATAAAATATTATAATAATTACAATAAAATTAAAATAATAATAATTATTATTATTATTATGTAAAATATGCAAATATAACAATAATATTATATATAATTAATATAATAATTAGCATTAATATAATAATTATAATAATAATAGTTCTAATAATAATCTAATAATCTATTAATAATAATAATTAGAATAATAATAATTATTATTATTATTTTTATGTGCTTGTGTCCCTTTTTTCAGGAGCACTTACTAACAACAACAGACCATGTCAAAAAACGAAATTGATAAAATGATAAAATTGATAAAAAATGAAATACTTTAGAAAGATCGGGCGGGCCGTATTCAAACACTTGGTGGGCCGGATGTGGCCCCCGCGCCGTAGTTTGCCCACCCCTGCAATAGCCAGTGACATCAACAAGATTAGCATAACGATGCGGCCATCCGATATATGCGAGGGAAATTTAATGGAAATGCATTGGAACGGGACTGGAGATTTTGTCCGAAATGAGCGAAATCCGTTATGAAAAATCCGATATATGCAATGAATTTTTATTGGAAATGCATTACAGAAAAATCGGTTCTTTTTTATATGTCCGTTGTGAGCGAATTTCCGATTCTGAGTAAAGGTCTCACTTTTGCCATGACTGCAGATTTGGTAAGTTTATGGATGAACTCGAGAATGTAAAAAAAAAAACAACAAAATCAGCCACAACCCACAAATTGACCTCGGGCCGCACTTTGGACAACCTAAAATAATGCCCTCCATCACATTCATCGAGAGCTATCAGCCTGACAACGTCAACATTGCCACGGAAACTACAAAGCCTTAATGAGATTTCTTTTAAAATTAGAAAAAAAAAACATGAAACAGTCTCGTCATCCGTCTTTTCTCGCAGATAACGAAGAGCTGCGGGGCATCAAGCGAACGTACTGCTGAGAGCGGCCGATGAACACAAGAACGCTTCATGCTAACTCTATGAATAATTGAGCAAATCCATTCCCTTCATTCCGAGGCAAACATTTCAGGGCCAAGGTTGCAGTCTTGTAGATTTGAAAAAAGAAAGACCACAACAAGTCCACACAACACAGGGCGCCGCTTCTGTGAGAGTGGATGTTTATTGTTATTGACCGATGCTAGGATGGTTCAAGTGACCGATGCTAGGCTACGAAGTCATACAAAGGAAACCAGGCAAGACTCGATATTTGCAAAAACTCCGCCTAGCGTTCCTATGCAAGTCGACAGGAGCAAACAACATCGTAGTCTTCCTTGTCGTTTCCTGTGTACGAGTCCCTCAGGACATCCCCCCCCCCCCTCCATCAGATCCTCAAGGCAAAAAACAGTTAAATATAAAGACATCTCTCCCATGTATTAGGTGCGGCTAATTAGATTTGATCTGCCATCCCCCCCAAGGCGTCTTACCACCCACCGCAGTATTTAAGTGGCGCCGGATATGAATTATGGAGCGAGGCGTACGCAACCAGGTTTTTCACATTTACTCACAAAAAATAATCATCCAGTCGAGCAAAAAAAAAAAAATGTTCTCCAAATGTCAGCTGCTGCATATAAAAAAAAAAAAAAATGTAAACAAAATCAGCTCATTATTCCGCGTACGGGAAGACATATGGAGGACCAAAACTGCCAAAATAAATAAATAAATAAAAGTGTAAAAATAAATATAAATGGAAATAAAATAAAAAAATATTTATGTATATATTTTTTGATTTTTTGATTTATTTCCATTTATATTTATTTTTTGTATTAAATTTTTTGATTTTTTTTTTCATTTTTGTTTTTATTTTCACTTGTATGTATTTATTTATTTATTATTTTGGCAGTTTTGGTCCTCGAAATGCAGAAGGATAAACTATTCAAATGAGGGGGCGGTCCTAAGTGTGTCTTGGGTTGAACTGTTCGCCTATTGGTTGATCGACATGTGAGTGCGAAATCTCACATTGAATAGTTTTTCCTTCTGCATTTCGAGGACCAAAACTGCCAAAATAATAAATAAATAAATAAATAAAAGTGAAAATAAAAACAAAAAATGATAAAAAAAAATATATAAATGGAAATAAAAACAATAGAAAAATAAAAAAATATATACATAAATATTTTTTATTTTAGTTTTTATTTCCATTTATATTTATTTTTTATTTTGGCAGTTTTGGTCCTCCATAAAGACAAACTGTGGTTCCTGGCCGTGAACGCTCCAAAGCAAATGCTTGAACGGGAAATAAAAGTTTGGGATAGGCTGCCATTTAAGTCAAAAATTCACAGTATACTACGTTATTATTATTATTATTCTAAGAGATGCGTTGGGAAAAATATACCAACAGTCAAACAGATTGGAATGACCGCCATTCCCCTTTGGAATGCTATATGCTAGCAAAATGACTATGATTATTCTCGTAAAATTGTAACCTTTTTCTTGTTAGAATGAAACTTTTTTCTCTTAATATTTTGACTTTATTCTTTTATAATTACAGTTTTTTTTCCATTTATTCTGGTATTTTTGTTTCTTGATTCCCTTTTTTTTTTTGCTTTTTTTGCTCTGCCAACCTAATTTTCCAAAAATTACAACTTTATTTGGTTTTGTTCATTTCTCATATTTAAAGTAATATTTAAATATACAGTATAATTATGATATTAGTCACTTTTCCCCCAATCTTATTTTCCCCAAATTGTGTTTTGTTTTTAGAGAATGTTTTTTAATACTAAAGAAAAATAATTTAAAAAATAATAATAAAATTATTATTAAAAATAATAATTAATAAAAAAAATATATAAAAATAATAATTAATAATAAAACTAAAAAAATAATAAAACTAAAAATTTGTTTTCCATTTTTAGTTTTTTTTTTTTTAGTATGTGTCAGGGTCCGATAAAAACAGCAGCAGTACGCACATGGCCCCCAGGCCCCACTTTGGGCACCCTTGTCCCACAGATTGTCCTAAATAAATCGACCAAAAATGCGACCAAAGCCGTCGCCACGCCCCCATCATCATTCATCTTCACAGTTATTGGTGCTGCAGTAAAGGGGCGTGGCCGGTATGCAAACCCCTCCCTCCAGTGGTTGCCAGACGTAGTCCGCCTCCATTCACTAGTTTGTGTACGCATGTTTGTTAGTGGTTTCAAAGCGGAAGTCATGACACATCTCCGTCATTTTTCCTTTTTTTATTATAGGTTGGTGTGTTTTGTTGCCCCCCCCCCCCCCCCTTAAGACAGTTGGCATGAACAGCTTTGTTGTTACTTGGTGAACATCTGATCGTGTTTGCATCCTGCCACACTCTGGCGGTTTTGTCTTGACAACAACACAGGTGTCATTCCAGGAAGGAATATGCCCCCCCCAGCCCCCCCCCTCCCGTCTTTATTTCAGATTTTTGCATTATCTGTCTCTCACACCTGCCAAATGTCTTTCCCTGGAGCAATGAAGCATCCTGTCAAAAGCAATCCTGCGTCACTTGTTTCTGTCTTGGGTTTTGGCCAAGCAGAGGAGGTTCTCTGGCGCCCTCTGGCGGCCATCTGTCTCATATAGGAACTCCATGTACACTTTACAGTATAGTACTAGATAATAAGGATTATAAAAAATGAATACAGTGATACATATCATCAATATATATTTGATTTTTAAGCTTTTTTATGATTAAAAATTATTCGGTGTCCAAAGTGCAGCCTGAGGGCCTTTTGCGGCACACTGAAAAAAATATTTAAAATATATATATATGTATTATATTTAATGCAGTTAATATTAGTTTGCTGTATAACCATTTTATTTTAGTTATGTTCTAGAAAACAAGTAGAAATATCACAGGAATACAGTCGGACTTATAAGAAAATATCCACAATATGTCATAATCATAAAAATAACACCACTAAATAATAAATTAATAAGAGATTGAAAAAATAAGTGTAATTTTACAAGAACATATTTGAAATATTATGAGAAAAAGTTGCAATTTTACGAGAATAAAATCGGACTCTTATGACTTCAGTAAAAAAGTATAAATATTTAAAAATCATAAATATCTATGATATATATTTTTCTATTTAAAACATATAAACCAGCAGAAAAAGTGCTGAGTTCTAGAAAAGAAGTAGAAATATCACGGGAATAAAGTCGGACTTCTAAAAAAAACATATATATACACAAGGATGTCATAATCATAAAAATAATAACACCACTAATTAATAAATTAATAAAAGAGATTGAAAATATAAGTGTAATTTTACAAGAATATAGTTGAAATATTATGAGAAAAAGTTGCAATTTTACGAGAATAAAATCGGACTCTTATGACTTCAGTAAAAAAGTATAAATATTTAAAAATCATAAATACCTATAATATATATTTTTCTATTTAAAACATAGAAACCAGCAGAAAAAGTGCTGAGTTCTAGAAAAGAAGTAGAAATATCACAGGAATAAAGTCGGACTTCTAAAAAAAATATCCACAATATCCATGTCATAATCATAAAAATAATAACACCACTAAATAATAAATTAATAAAAGAGATAGAAAAAAAATGTAATTTTACAAGAACATAGTCGAAATATTATGAGGAAAAAGTTGCAATTTTACGAGAATAAAATCGGACTGTTATGACTTCAGTAACAAAGTATAAATATTTAAAAATCATAAATACCTATGATATATATATTTTTCTATTTAAAACATAGAAACCAGCAGAAAAAGTGCAGAGTTCTACAAAAGAAGTAGAAATATCACGGGAATAAAGTCGGACTTCTAAAAAATATATATATATATACACAAGGATGTCATAATCATAAAAATAATAACACCACTAAATAATAAATTAATAAAAGAGATTGAAAAAATAAGTGTAATTTTACAAGAACATAGTCGAAATATTATGAGAAAAAGTTGCAATTTTACGAGAATAAAATCGGACTCTTATGACTTCAGTAAAAAAGTATAAATATTTAAAAATCATAAATACCTATGATATATATTTTTCTATTTAAAACATAGAAACCAGCAGAAAAAGTGCTGAGTTCTAGAAAAGAAGTAGAAATATCACGGGAATAAAGTCGGACTTCTAAGAAAATATCCATGTCATAATCATAAAAATAATCACCACTAAATAATAAATTAATAAAAGAGATTGAAAAAAATAAGTGTAATTTTACAAGAACATAGTCGAAATATTATGAGAAAAAGTTGCAATTTTACTAGAATAAAATCGGACTCTTATGACTTCAGTAACAAAGTATAAATATTTAAAAATCATAAATACCTATAATATATATTTTTCTATTTAAAACATAGAAACCAGCAGAAAAAGTGCTGAGTTCTAGAAAAGAAGTAGAAATATCACAGGAATAAAGTCGGACCTCTAAAAAAAATATACACAAGGATGTCATAATCATAAAAATAATAACACCACTAAACAATAAATTAATAAAAGAGATAGAAAAAATAAGTGTAATTTTACAAGAATATAGTCGAAATATTATGAGAAAAAGTTGCAATTTTATGAGAATAAAATCGGACTCTTATGACTTCAGTAAAAAAGTATAAATATTTAAAAATCATAAATACCTATGATATATATATATTTCTATTTAAAACATAGAAACCAGCAGAAAAAGTGCTGAGTTCTACAAAAGAAGTAGAAATATCACGGGAATAAAGTCGGACTTAAACGAAAATATCCACAAGGATGTCATAATCATAAAAATAATAACACCACTAAATAATAAATTAATAAAAGAGATAGAAAAAAAATGTAATTTTACAAGAACATAGTCGAAATATTATGAGGAAAAAGTTGCAATTTTACGAGAATAAAATCGGACTGTTATGACTTCAGTAACAAAGTATAAATATTTAAAAATCATAAATACCTATAATATATATTTTTCTATTTAAAACATAGAAACCAGCAGAAAAAGTGCAGAGTTCTACAAAAGAAGTAGAAATATCACAGGAATAAACTTGCAATTTTACAAGAATAAAATCGCTTATGACTTCAGTAACAAAGTAGAAATATTTTTAAAAATCATAAATACCTATAATATATATTTTTCTATTTAAACCAGCAAGAAAAAGTGCTGATAAGTAGAATTAGGACACCCTTTTTTTTATACCTCAGCCATAAAAATATCATAAAATCATCATCATACTTCATCATAATGCCGTTTACAGCCTAGATTTCCAAGAGCGGGAAATTCCCGGAAATTGTCATGGATTGGGCATCACACCACGAACATTAAAAAGCCTGTTTAATTGCAGGGTATATTGACAGTACAGTACAAGTACAGTACAAGTACAGTACAAGTACAGTACAATGCAGTACAGTGATAAAAAAAACACTGCCATATTGCTCCTATTATTATTATTATACGTGCGTCAATCACCCAGAAACAGTAATAATGTAATAACGGTACGTGTGCATTAAAGATGGGCAACACTACAAATGGAGGGGGCGGGGGGGGGGGGGGGGGGGGGGTACTTTGACTGTGGCGCTCCGATGATGATGGATGGCTTGTTGATGGAAAATAATACTATATGAATATTAAATCGTGAGAGGAGAGAGACGCGGAATCAAAGAGGATTTGGGATCGCTGGAGCGGGAAGAAAAAAAAAAAAAAAAAAGGGGCGGGGCATATTACACGAGTGCCGCCGTATTGATTCGTACGGAACGTCGAGCTTCCTTAGCTACCGCAGGATCCTGGGAGCCGACCTGTCGTCGGTCACCGTCTTGCGGAGCTTCACGCCGCGCCGTATCGTCACCAGCATATCCGGTCCCTCCCGGGGCTCTGACAAGGGTTCCTGATTTGGCGTGACCTGAGTAGAATCGGGGAAGGGGAACTGCCCCTCGCCGAGGGCGTGGGCGCTTGCCGCTAGCTCTCCGATCTTCTCGACTAAGCTGTGGCGGTTAGCGGCGAGCAGGGGGTCTTCCTCAGAAGCGTCGCCGCCCGCTGCGGGGGCATGTCGGCCGTATGCGGTCGTGTCTGCGCCACCCCAAGACACTCCGGTGTATTCGCCGCCGAATGGCTCATGCGGGTACAGAGACTCTTCGCTACTTGCGCGATTCCGGGATGAGACGGTGTACCCCGGAGAGTCCGGCACAGTCGGGGTTTTCACCGGAACAATCGGGGGCCGAATGGGGATGGGCCCCGACGTGGAAGGCGTGCGTCTCACCCCGGCTTTGGACGACGGCGTCCGGCGAATTGTCGCCGTTCCAGACGACACCGCTCCAATGGGGGGGCTCGGCAACGCCTTACCCGCGGGGAGTCCCGCCGTGCTAGCCGGTCTCTTGGTCTGGATCATGCGGCGGTAGCTTTGGGCGATGTTGCTGTGGCGTGGAATGGTCGAGGATTTGTCGAACTCCGGCTGAGCTTCCGTGTCGGCGTCGCCGTTAAGGGAGTAGCACTCGTAATCAGAACCTAGAGAAAACAAGCTCGTTAATATGGTTCAGTTTTGCACTCGAATGAGATCCGGGACCCCCGAGGGGTTGGTTCACCTTGGGACGGGATGGTGTCCTCGGAGCAGGAAGGGGTGTTGGTCTGGGTGCTGTAGCCGCTGGAATACTGGAGTGAATCTCGGCTGCTTTTCTGCTGCTCCATACTTAAGCCTCTGGTCAAGACCATGGCCAGGGTGCTGGCTGCGGGCGACAGGGGCTCCCCGTGCTGCACAAACGGGGACCACATACACATGACCCGGGTCCCAACACAACGTAAGCATATTTTTATGACGCTCGGGTATGTTGAGAATTAGCACAAATTCATATTTTTATTGAGTAAACGGGCTAAAAACAAGGGTGTCCAAAGTGCGGCGGGGGTGATCATTTGTGGCCAGCTCACTTTTTTTGTTGGCCCGTAAAAAAAAAAATAAATAATGCAAGCAAAACCGGAAAAGTCAGCAGTCGTTTTACGAGAATAAAGTCAAAATATTAAAAGACAAAAATTGTCAGAATTTGACCAAAATTAGGACTTAAACCATCACAGCAAAAATAGAAGCTATCATTTTACGAGAATAAAGTCAAAATATTAAGAGACAAAAGTCATAATTTGACCAAAATTAGGACGGAAACCACCACAGAAAAAATATAAGCTGTCATTTTACAAGAATAAAGTCAAAATATTAATAGAAAAAATCATAATTTCACCAAAATTAGCACTGAAACCACCACAGCAAAAATGGAAGCTGTCATTTTATGACAATAAAGTAAAAAATATTAACAGACAAAAGTCATAATTTGACCAAAATTAGCACTGAAACCACCACAGCAAAAATATAGGCTATCATTTTACGAGAATAAAGTAAAAAAATTAAGAGACAAAAGTCATAATTTGATCAAAATTTGCACTGAAACCACCACAGCAAAAATATAAGCTGTCATTTTACGAGAATAAAGTAAAAAAAATTAAGAGACAAAAGTCATAATTTGACCAAAATTAGCACTGAAACCACCACAGCAAAAATAGAAGCTGTCATTTTAAAAGAATAAAGTCAAAATATTAATAGAAAAAATCATAATTTGACCAAAATTAGGACTTAAACCACCACAGCAAAAACGGAAGCTGTCATTTTACGAGAATAAAGTAAAAATATTAAGAGACAAAAATCATAATTTGACCAAAATTAGGACCGAAACCACCACAGAAAAAATATAAGCTGTCATTTTACAAGAATAAAGTCAAAATATTAATAGAAAAAATCATAATTTCACCAAAATTAGGACTTAAACCACCACAGCAAAAACGGAAGCTGTCATTTTACGAGAATAAAGTCAAAATATTAAGAGACAAAAATTGTCATTTTAACGGAATAACGTTGTTGTGACATTGAAACAAAAAAAAAAAATTTAAAAATCAAAATATGATAAGAAAAAAAAAATAAATTTGTAATTTTTGAAAAGGTGATAATATTATGAGAAAAAAGTCAAATTCTTACGGGAATAAAGTACTCAACTATGATAGGAATATTTATAAAGTCAAAATATTACATCTATGTTGATAAAAAAAAATGGTAGCATTTGGTAGCGTAGCATGCTAATATTATGAGAAACAAACAAAGGAAATGAAAGTTTGGGAAATGAAGTTCTAACGTTATGGGAAGTTAGTCCAAATACTACTAGTACTACTAGTACTACTACTACTACTGTATTGGAGTTCTGTGGTGGGCTCGTCTTCCGCCGGATTCGGTACCTCTGCCGCGACGACTGCGGGTCCAATTCTTGCTCTGTGCGCGTCGTCCGCCTGCATCGCGGACCCCCTCGGACTGGGCGGAGCTTCCAGCTCTCTCGTCTTATCCAGCGACTCCCTCCGGCGTTGCAAAGTGCCGACCAATGACAGCTCACACTGGTTGGATTTGGCCCAATCCTGCGTCAGCACACGTAGCAATTAGACAGCCGCCAGGACGCCATCTTGGATTTGGCTCATGTACTGGTTAGATGTGATGTTAAATGACAAAGCGCAACAGAAAAGGCGACTGCGAGTTCGGAGAAGAAGCAAACAAAGTTGAACCCCAAAAAGTGCAAAGGAAAACAAACCTTCCAGCTAGGAACCTTTGATGTGGGAGAGGGGGTGTCGGATCCGGGGGGGTGGTTAAATGCAGGGGACACAGGAAGTATGACAGACAGGGGCCTGATGGCGCCAGTGTGAGAGAAAGCGGGGCGGAAGGTGCCGAAGGATGAGCATGAGCCAAACTGCAGGATGACACACAAGTCCGAGTCAGAGCGCTCCACTTCCACAAACGGTCCCGTTCCCATCCCATTCCCATCCCATTCCCTGAGGCGTTCGAGGCCCATGGCCTTTTTTTTTTTTGTTTTTCCTTTTTCTTTTTTCTCGTAATATTTCAAAAATAATGTATGAAAATAAAGATCTAAATTTTCAAGAAAAAAAGTTCCAATATTACAAGAATAAAGTCATAATTTTAGTAGAATAAATTCATAATTTTTTTCTCTTCTTGTAATATTTCAAAAAATAATGTATGAAAATAAAGACGTAAATTTCCAAGAAAAAAGTTCTAATATTACAAGAATAGTCATATTTTTTTTCTTTTTTCTCTTCTTGTAATATTTCAAAAATAATGTATGAAAATAAAGATGATAAAGAAGAAAGAAAAAAGTTGCAATATTACAAGAATAAATTCATAATTTTAGTAGGATAAATTCATATTTTTTTTCATTTTTTCCCTTATAATATTTCAAAAATAATGTATGAAAATAAAGATGTAAATTTCCAAGAAAAAAGTTGCAATATTACAAGAATAAATTTTAGTAGAATAAATTCCTATTTTTTTTCTTTTTTCTCTTCTTGTAAATTTCAAAAATAATGTATGAAAAAAGATATAAATTTCCAAGAAAAAAATCTCCAATATTACAAGAATAAAGTCATAATTTTAGTAGAATAAATTCATTTTTTTTCTCTTCTTGTAATATTTCAAAAATAATGTATGGAAATAAAGATGTAAATTTCCAATAAAAAAGTTGCAATATTACAAGAATAAAGTCATAATTTTAGTAGAATAAATTCATAATTTTTCTTTTTTTTTTAAAGCCTTTTTAAGATGGTCTACTGTGTGTTTGTGTGTGGCTTGGTTATCGCGAAGTTTGCTTGATTGGCGACTGGCATGCACCACTAACCGCCGTGGGGGAGTTGCACTCGCTGACAGACTGGCAGGTCTCAGACGCCTCAGAGGAGGCCGAGCTTGTTGATTTCTGGGGAGGGAAGATGGAACAGGAAGAGGCGGGTGGTGGTGGGGGGGGGGGAGAGAGACAAAGCGGATGATATGAGAGCAAAAATGGCGACCGGTGAGGACTCTTGATGAGTTTCAGAAGGATGGATGGTTTTTGCGTCCTCGGATCCTCGGATCGCTACGCCGCCTCGTACGGCAACGACATGAATAACTTTATCGGTGCGCTGGGACTGCAATCCCAAAATGGAGTCGTCGCATCAAAACGCTAAGACCGGACGCTACCTGGCTGGCGATGTCCGAGGGCATGGGGGACGGCGGTTTGGATTGGGCGTTGGCGTCCTGGGAGACGAATCCTGAGTCGTGAGAGGAGACGCTGCTGAGTCGATGCGCTCCCGAAGAAGGCATCTGGAGAAGACTGCCGACGGGAAAAAACGGCCACAAATTAGACGACAGAAACGCTTTTCTTCTCGTCGTCGTTAAGTCGCACGTGCTTCTAACTTTAACATGGAATTGGTGCCCAAAGTGCGGCGCGGGGGTCATTTGGGGGCCGTGGCTGTTGGTTTATTGGCCCACGGCACATTCTGTGAATGCGGTCGTTGTACAGGAATACAGTCAAATTATTAGGGAAAAAGTAGAGTTGGACAAAATAACATTATATTATTTCAAGGCATACATTTTAAATATGAAAAAAACTTCTGTATGATATTTTTTCAAGGTGGTAACATTATTATTATTATTTATTTTTTATTTTTGGGTGGTAACATAAAATGTGGAAAATGATGATACTGATGATGATACCGATACACCCCCAATCACATAGATGCCCTTTTTGTCTTCATATATATAAGTATGTACAGTGAAGAAAATAAGTATTTGAACACCCTGCTATTTTGCTATTTCTCCCACTTAGAAATCATGGAGGGGTCTGAAATTTTCATCGTAGGTGCATGTCCACTGTGAGAGAGATAAACTAAAAAGAAAAATCCAGAAATCACAATGCATGATTTTTTTAACAATTTATTTGTGTGATACAGCTGCTAATAAGTATTTGAACACCTGAGAAAATGAATGTTAATATTTGGTACAGTAGCCTTTGTTTGCTATTACAGAGGTCAAACGTTTCCTGTAGTTTTTCACCAGGTTTGCACACACTGCAGGAGGGATCTTGGCCCACTCCTCCACACAGATCTTCTCTAGATCAGTCAGGTTTCTGGGCTGTCGCTGAGAAACACGGAGTTTGAGCTCCCTCCAAAGATTTTCGATTGGGTTCAGGTCTGGAGACTGGCTGGGCCATGCTAGAACCTTGATATGCTTCTTACGGAGCCACTCCTTGGTTTTCCTGGCTGTGTGCTTCGGGTCGTTGTCGTGTTGGAAGACCCAGCCACGACCCATCTTCAATGCTCTGACAGAGGGAAGGAGGTTGTTCCCCAAAATCTCACAATACACGGCCCCAGTCATCCTCTCTTTAATGCAGTGCACTCGTCCTGTCCCATGTGCAGAAAAACACCCCCAAAGCATGATGCTACCACCCCCATGCTTCACAGTAGGGATGGTGTTCTTCGGATTGTACTCTTCATTCTTCTTCCTCCAAACACGCTTATTGGAATTATGACCAAAAAGTTCTATTTTGGTCTCATCTGACCATAAAACTTTCTCCCATGACTCCTCTGTATCATCCAAATGGTCATATGCAAACTTAAGACGGGCCTTGACATGTGCTGGTTTAAGCAGGGGAACCTTTCGTGCCATGCATGATTTCACATCATGACGTCTTAGTGTATTACCTACAGTAACCTTGGAAACGGTGGTCCCAGCTCTTTTCAGGTCATTGACCAAGTCCTGTCGTGTAGTTCTGGGCTGATTCCTCACCTTTCTTAGAATCATTGAGACCCCACGAGGTGATATCTTGCATGGGGCTCCACTCCGATTGAGATTGACCGTCATGTTTAGCTTCTTCCATTTTCTAATGATAGCTCCAACAGTGGACCTTTTTTCACCAAGCTGCTTGGTAATTGCTCCGTAGCCCTTTCCAGCCTTGTGGAGGTGTACAATTTTGTCTCTGGTGTCTTTGGACAGCTCTTTGGTCTTCGCCATGTTACAAGTTAAAGTCTTACTGATTGTATGGGGTGGACAGGTGTCTTTATGCAGCTAACGACCTCAAACAGGTGCATCTGATTCAGGATGATACATGGAGTGCAGGTGGACTTCTAATGGGCAGACTAACAGGTCTTTCAGGGTCAGAATTCTAGATGATACACAGGTGTTCAAATACTTATTTGCAGCTGTATCACACAAATAAATTGTTAAAAAATCATGCATTGTGATTTCTGGATTTTTCTTTTTAGTTTATCTCTCTCATAGTGGACATGCACCTACGATGAAAATTTCAGACCCCTCCATGATTTCTAAGTGGGAGAAATAGCAAAATAGCAGGGTGTTCAAATACTTATTTTCTTCACTGTATAAGCATATATATATATAATTATATATATAAGCGTATATATATAAGTATATATATAAGCATATATATATATAAGTATATATATAAGTATATATATAAGCATATATATAAGTATATATATAAGCATATATATATAAGTATATATATAAGCATATATATATAAGTGTATATATATAAGCATATATATATAAGTATATATATAAGCGTATATATAAGCATATATACAAGCGTATATATAAGCATATATATAAGAATGTATATATATGTGTGTATATATGTGTATATATGTATATAAGTGTGTGTATATATATAAGCATATATATAAATATGTATATATATAAGTATATATAAGTATAAGTGTGTATATATATATAGGTATATAAGTATATATATAAGTATATATATATATATATGTGTATATAAGTATATATATATGTAAGTACACGACATCATCAGGTGTACCTGGAAATCTCATTTTACTTTACTGGACTACAAAAATGTCTCTTCCAGATGAACTGGTCCGTACCTGCACATGCTGCTCTTCCTGGAGCTGATGCTGCTGGGGGACGAGGGCGGGGTCTGGTAGGACCAGGTCAAATCCGATCCTTTTAGGTCCCGGATCACCTGTGGCAACACACGAGATACGTGCTACGGAAAACGGACCCCGAAAAGGTCAAAAGCAGCTGATTGGGATGCGTTCACTGATCCGGTTTTCGGTCAAACCTCAGCTCGCTAACCCCCGTCTGGGTGTCGGGCAGGTCCCATAGAGAGCTGCTGGCCCCCCCCCCCAACTAGAACCCCCACAAAACCGTCTCTGATATAGCGCTGATGCAGCACAGGTACCACTGCGATGCTGAGTTCAGGTACCTAGCATGTACGGGACATTTTAATCAATAAATTCCCACCTGCTCACTGGCTGGGGGGAGCTTATGAGGGTCCTCCGTTAGCGCCGTGAGGTCATCAACAATGGCCTGCAAGTGTGTCGTCTCCCCCAGCATGGCGATCTCAACGTTCTGCCAAAGGAAAAAACGGAGATAATAACTTATATTTATTTACATATTTAACTTATATTTAATTTAATAAAGGCACTCGGACCGCAGGTTTCTCACCACCAGAGGCTGCAGCAGGTTAATGAAGGCACAATAGCGCCCCCTCTCCTCCAGCAGCGCTCGGCGCACGGCCTGCTTCTCCGTCTCCTCCATGAGCAGGTACAGGTCGCTAACGTCCTGCATGGCGCTGTCCAGCTGCGGGCGAAGGTTGCCCCGCCCTGTTTGTACGCGTCGACGGGAGACGGGAGAAGAAGGGTTGGAATGAGGAAGTTTGAGTCGTCGGGGAAAAAAAGCAAAGACAGGAAGTGATGAGGGATGAACTATGATTAGAGACAACACAATGACAAAGTGCTTGTTGAGTTGAGGTTTGGTCGTTTCCATGGCGATGGGATGGCGATGACCAATGGGAGGTCGCTTGGGTTTGCGTTGGGACTCGAACATCCAAAACACTGCCAGTTTCGTGCAAACAAATGAACACACAGCATTCCCTCGTTTGTTGGGGTTTACTGGAATTTCATGCACCCCCCCCCCCCATTCCCAAAAAATGGTAGCTTCATTGGCTTCTCCAAATTGTCCATAAATATATATGTGACTTGGGATATATTATAATAATATTATATAATATATAAAATATTATATAATATATAGTATAATATTATATAATTATATATTATATAATTATATATTATATAATATATATATTATTATATAATTATTTTTTTTATATTTTTTTATTTTATTATTATTTATTTTATTTTATTATTTTATTATATTTATTATTTTTATATTATTATTATAATATATATATATATATTATTATTATTTATAATTATATTATTTATAATATCATTTATAATTTATATATTAAATTTATATTATATATATTATAATATATACATAATATAATATATATAACATTAGATAATATATTATTAATATTATTTATAATAATATTATTTAAAATTTCTTAAATTATTATATTATATATATTATAAAATATAACATATACATAATACATATATAATATTAGATAATTATATATATATATAACATTAGATAATTATATATTGTTAATATTATTTAAAATGTATATTATATATATTATAAAATATAACATATACATAATACATATATAATATTAGATAATTATATATTATCAATATTATAATAATATTGATATATTAAAAAATATATAATATTATATTATATATTACATTATATATTATATTATATAAAAATTAATAATATTATATTATATTATAATTATATATTTGAAAAACTGACAGAGTGACTATTAAACTGTTTTTGATCGATTCAACGGCAGCATATACACTAAAATATAATACAATATAATATAAAGAATGAATAATATAATATATATGTTATGTTCATAACATAATATATATATAATATATATGCTGTTCATATACTCCGTAAGTACACAGTCGTCTCTCGTCCCTCTGTGTTTTTTCACAAAGAAATAAATTAATAAATTATACTTTCGTAGTTAAAAACTGCCTATTTTTACTCCAAAAGTACACATATTGAAGCTACTTGTGTGTACTTTTTGTCCAAATGAAGCATTTTCACATGTAAAATAAATAACAGTATATTGGGCGTGAAGTGTAGTATCATACACAGGCCACTAGGTGTCAGTAATTCCCTGTGTATTCGAGAGTTAAGGTGCTGAAATAACGTTAAAAACCATATTTACATCATGAAACTAATAGTTTATAATCTTCTAAATATGGTTTGTAAGACCTGGAGGTAATTATGATTTAAATTATGACTATCCTGAAGTTATTGTATGATTATATTGATGAAGTCATCACTTTGTGTAGTGTTAAATTAGACAGATTTCCTATACTGAGCACTGCTTACATTGGGACAAAAGTGAAATGGTCTGTTCCAGTGTCAAACTGTCCCGACCATAAAAGGACTTGGCCAACATGCTAACTACCAGTGAGGTCCAGTATCTTAAAGTGTCATGCATGACGGCCATTGTTGTTTAAAAGTGAAAGTAAATAACGGGAATAACGCTGGCGTATGCCATTATTCCATAATTCCATTATTCCATAATTCCATTATTCCATAATTCCATTATTCTCAATCCTTTGGGAATCTGAGACTGGCAGTGTGATAATGGTCGTGATGCTTTCAAGGACTACCACATGCATTCCCGTGAGCTGAACTGGCAGACATACCTAGTAACTCTAAAGTCGGAATGTGGGGGGGGGGCACAGCCGGAAAAAAAATGAAAGATGGCAGGGATCAGGCAGGGAGAGAGAAAAGCAACGTTAGCAAATCAGGACAAAAATTGTATTTTTGACAAAGTTGGACCCAAAATGTAAGAATACAAAAAAAAAAAAGCAAAGCCTGTTGTTGTAAATATAAACGTGCTGAGCGGTTGTAATTCCCGCATCGACCACAAGATGGAGACATTTCACGCCATTTCACTCACTCACCTTTTCTTGCTTTTTTCTGAAGTTTAATGGTATCCAACGACTTCCGTTTGATTTCCTGCCGAGACCGCTTATATTCTGTTGGGAGTCGGATACAAAGACTGTGAAATATACTTATACTTATACTACAAATTGAAACATTCACGTATTATGTCTACTACATGAAGTAATAGGAGTTCTAAGGTTATTTCATGTCTAGTAATGTTAAAAACTGCATTTAAGTATTATTATTATTATTATTATTATTATTATTTAAGTATTATTTTAAGCCAGGGGTCTCAAACTCAATTTATTTGGAGGCCACTGAAGCTCGGGTCTGGGCGAGACTGGGCCGCATCAGGTTTTCAAAAAAAAAAAAAAAAATTATTAAAAACAAAAAAAAAATTTTTAATTAAATTTTTTTTAAAAATAATAATAATAAAACAGCAAATAATAAAAACTTAAGAAACTACATATAGTTGGTGGGTAGACAAATTATTTTTTTCACTTTAAAATTAACAAAAAATTATTAGAGCCCTGTAGACATGACAAAACACGACGATAGTCACATTTATACTTTTTTTTATTTACATACATATTGCGCAACTGCAGGGTCTTTAGCCACATGCTAACTCGCAAACTAGAGCGCTAGCGACCTAAACGGTAGCCTTCAAGTTATTTCCTTTCAACTTAAATAGCCAAAAACTTACCACTTCCACACAGATAGGGAGGATAACTAGTAACAGTTATTTAACCTTTAACATGAACATTAATCAAACGTAATAATTTTTTCTAGGTACATTAACATTAAACTTTCATATCAAGGCAGGGGGCCTCAAAGTAGTGTCCTGCGTGCCACATTTGGCCCGCGGGCCGCATGTTTGAGACCCCTGATTTTACGCATATTCCATGAATAATGATGACTGTAATGTTAAAATTGACCTTTGGCGTGGTCCTTGTCCAGCTGGTTGGCCGTCTTCTTCCATTCTTCCATCCTGTCCTGGAGTGGCGTGACCAGGCCTTCCATGAGAGCGCTGCAAGGAACGAGGAGACACAAATCACTGAAATGAAATGGAACCCCCCCCCCCCCCCCCCCCACCCCACCACCGGTCGCTAATCGCACTCAAGGTGAGAGGAACTCGAACCCCAGCAGCTCACTTACTTGGTAAAATGGCGTAGCTTAGCCTCAATGCTACGATGTCGCATGCACATCCTCGTCAGAGCTGAGCCGATATCTCTGGTGGCACCTTAGAAGACAACACAAACATTCTGTAGTCGTGGAGGGGGGGGCACAGCAGCTCTAATGCATGAGCATATTAGCATGATAGCATGTTAGCTTTCTGAAATGATATTTTTTCCTCATAATGTTTCACCTTGGTTCTCACGTACCAGTGCTCCTCAGGGAGGTTCTGCCAACGTGTACCCATTTCTAGTACTGAAATTCTCCTTTTTCATATCTTTTCCTTTTCTGTTGTTTTTATTTTACTTTTCTATTTTTTCTTTTAAATATTTCTTTAATTTTCTATCATTTTCACTTCATTCTTATAATAATAATAATTATTATTATTATTTTTTAGATTAAATTTAATTATAATAATGAATTTAATTATAAATTATTATAGTAATTTAATTCTAATTATAAGAATTAGAACTTTTTATAATTTTTATAACAATTTATATTATTATTATTAACAATTATAACAAGCTAATCTTCCAAAAAATGACAGCTTTAATTGTTTGGTTTGTTTTATATTTTATATTTAATATTTCAACATCAAGCTAACTAAAATGATGTTATTTATATGAATACTTTATTCTAAGAAAACAACTGCTATCTTTTCTTTTTGTTTTTTTTAATTTTCTTTAATTTTCTATCATTTTCACTTCATTCTTTCTCATTCTAATAATAATTATCATTATTTTTAAAATTTAATTATAATAATTAATTTAATTATAAATAATTATAATAATTGAATTACAATTATAATAATTATAACTTTTTATATTATTATAACAATTTATATTATTATTAACAATTATCACAAGCTATAATATTAAATATATTTAATATTTCAACATCAAGCTACTAAAATGATGTTATATCTATTTTTTTCTTGTAAATTTTCTTTAATTTTCTATCATTTTCACTTAATTCTTATAATAATAATAATTATTATTTTATATTAAATTTAATTATAATAATTAATTTAATTTTTTATAATATTTTTTTAATAATAATTATAACTTTATAATTATTCTAACAATTTATATTATTATTAACAATTATAACAAGATAATCTTCCAAAAAATGACATTTTTAATTGTTGTTTGGTTTGTTACTCATGATATTTAATATATTTAATACTTCAACATCAAGCTACTAAAATGATGTTATTTTTTCCCACATTATACCACATTTTATTTTATTATTATTGCTACTTTTTTTGTCTTATTGTTTTCTATTTATTCCTTTAAAATGACTGCAGATTTTCCACTTTTGCTGTTTTGTTGTTGTTAAAAAGCGTATAAAAGATGTCACGTTTGTGTGAGGAAATCAAACACGTCATGTCGGCGTGACTGGCGTGAAGCAGCCATTGTTCTCGATATCCTTTAGATTACACGCCCAATCCTCACCGCGGCGTAAACGTCAGTCGGGGGGGGGGGGGGGGGGGATTTTCTTACTGTACTTTTCCTCTCTGATGAAGTGTAATTAAACGGCGTCTTAAGCCTTTAAAGCTCAGACCAGCCAGCGTCTCCCTGGTGGGTGTCAGGCTGGGGGGTAGAATGGGGGGGGGGGCATTGATCCTCTTCTAATCTGGGCCACACACACACACACATACACACACATGAGTAGCGTCATGCAGATGTTCCCGCCTCTGTATGGACAGGTGCTGCAATGAAGTAACACCCCCCCCCACCCCCACCCCACCCATCCCAACGTTCCCAGCCCTTCTATCCTGGAGGAAAAAGGAGGGAACGTGTAACGGGATATCCTTTTATTCTTCCATGGCTTCTCTGCCTTTCCTGTTCTCTCGTCCATGCAGTGTGGAGGGACAGAAACCCACTAGAAACCCCCCCCCCCAAAAAAAAAAAAAAATTGAAAATTTAGTAAAGAAACATACACATATAAATATGCAAAAAAGTTATATGACAATATTTCAAGGAGAAAACTACATGTCAGTTTTGGGATAAAAATCTCCCATTTTTGCAGATTTTCTCCCAAATTTTTCGACTTTTTTTTGGTGAAATAATCTTTGGAAATATTATTTTCTTAACCCTTAGATGCATAAATGTTTTCTTGAAATATCTTCATAATGAAAAATTGTTCTGTACTCCTCAAAAAACATGTTTTTGATATCATGCCGTTCACATTTTTAAGAAATTTTAAGAAATTTTAGTTTTTGTGTTACTACCCCAACCTTCCATAAGTGGGTCAAAAATGACCCGGTCAGGTTGTTTTCTTGAAATATCTTTGTAATGAAATTTTTTTAATATTTTAATATTCCAGGTATTCTTCAAAAATTATATTTTTGACATCATGTCGTTCACATTTTTAAGAAATTTTAAGAAATTTTAGTTTTTGTGTTACTACCCCAACCTTCTATAAGTGGGTCAAAAATGACCTGGTCAGGTTGTTTTCTTGAAATATCTTCGTAATGAAAATTTTTTTATCATTTCATATTCCAGGTATTCCTGAAAAAACATGTTTTTGATATCATGCCGTTCACATTTTTAAGAAATTTTAAGAAATTTTAAGAAATTTTAGTTTTTGTGTTACTACCCCAACCTTCTATAAGTGGGTCAAAAATGACCCGGTCAGGTTGTTTTCTTGAAATATCTTTGTAATGAAAAATTGTTATCATTTCATATTCCAGGTATTCCTCAAAAATTATATTTTTTGATATCATGCCGTTCACATTTTTAAGAAATTTTAAGAAATTTTAAGAAATTTTAGTTTTTGTGTTACTACCCCAACCTTCCATAAGTGGGTCAAAAATGACCCGGTCAGGTTGTTTTCTTGAAATATCTTCATAATGAAAAATTGTGATAATTTCATATTCCAGGTATTCCTCAAAAACATTTTTTGATATCATGCCGTTCACATTTTTAAGAAATTTTAAGAAATTTTAGTTTTTGTGTTACTACCCCAACCTTCCATAAGTGGGTCAAAAATGACCCGGTCAGGTTGTTTTCTTGAAATATCTTTGTAATGAAAAATTGCTATAATTTCATATTCCGGGTATTCCTCAAAAAACATGTTTTTGATATCATGCCGTTCACATTTTTAAGAAATTTTAAGAAATTTTAGTTTTTGTGTTACTACCCCAACCTTCCATAAGTGGGTCAAAAATGACCCGGTCAGGTTGTTTTCTTGAAATATCTTTGTAATGAATTTTTTTTTATATTTTAATATTCCAGGTATTACTCAAAAATCATATTTTTGATATCATGCTGTTCACATTTTTAACTTATCTTTTATACATTTTAAGAAATTTTTGTTTTTGTGTTACTACCCCAACCTTCCATAAGTGGGTCAAAAATGACCCCCCCTCCATGCCTGTGTATCCTCCTTCCTTATTTGCCCCCCCCCATTCCCCCCCCAGAGGAGGATCCACTGACAGCTACATCCTGGGGAGGTCCAGAGGCTTCCTGCCCCCATCCGAAAGTCATTCTGGCCTCTGCCCCCCCCCCCCCCCCCCCCCCCCCCCCCGGATGGAGTGGGACAGTGTTAAAGCACCCCCCCCCCTCCCCGCCGTATCCTGGCTTTGGACAAACGTACAAACGCAGGGAAAAGAGATCCACTTTTTCCTTCTTTACAGTGGGAATATCACTGGGAAAGTTATTATTTAGCAACGCTCAAAGGGAGGCGGGGCCAGCCTGGTACGAGGACCCCCCCCCCCCCCCCCCCCATGTAAAGTACGTTACGCAACCTCAGACTATGGCTCAGTACTTCATCACAAGAGGTTCCAAAATCCAAATTCCCGTTAGCGTCGCTGTTTATCTTAAACAATCCTCAAGATTCCTACAGGAGGAAACTTGGGAAAGTCGGGAAGCTCCGAGTCCTGAGGTCCAGCTAAGTGTGGCGGACTACTCAAAAAGTTCTGGTTCTGATTATCTCTCCCTAATTCCTCCGGGAACGAGGAGTCTTTTAATAGGCCTGCTGGTCTCCGGCTCCCCTGCCGAGGAGCCGGGAGCTCCAGGACCTCCTTCCTGATGTCTTCAAGATGGGAACTTTGCTGAGGTATCTCGTTCTCGGGTTTTTATTGGGACTACCGACTTGGAGCGAGGATCAAACAAGTCTGAGTCAGCTGCTCGCTGCCTTGTTCGGAAGTTGCTGTGTCAATGCTGGCGCCATGGTTTTACGCTTCCACGGGAATCGAACTGCCTTTCATGCGCACCTTCAGCTTCGGAAATTCCACTATGTAGGAGACAACAATTCCCATTCCTGACATTGGCAGGAGGAGAATAATGTTGTTTTAGGAACATAAAATCTTAATATTATGAGAATATAATATTATTAAAAAAATGTAAAAAAATAAAAGCATTTTATCAGCATCAAGTCAAATTATTTAGATAATTTTTTTTCACAATTTTAGGAGAACATTTAATATTGTATCTAATAGTGTTGAAATGAAATAATTATAATATATAATTATAATTATTACATTACATTACATTATAATTATAATTATTTCCTTTTTATTTATTTCCTATTTTTTCCTATAATTATTTCCTTTTTATCTTTCGTAATTATATTATAATTATATAATAATTATTATAAATATTATTAGAATATAATATAAAAAATGTAAAAAAACAAAACAAAAGCAAAGTCAAATTATTTAGATAATTTTTTTTGTTCTCACAATTTTAGGAGAAAATGTAATATTGTATGTAATAGTGTTGAAAGGAAATAATTATAATAATTATATAATTATTACATTACATTATAATTATAATTAGTTCCTTTTTATTTATTTCCTATTTTTTCCTATAATTATTTCCTTTTTTTTCTTTCATAATTATAATTATAATTATATAATAATCATTATAAATATTATGAGAATATAATATTATAAAATGTTAAAAAAAAACAAAAGCATTTTATCAGCATCAAGTCAAATTATTTAGATTTTTTTCTCACAATTTTAGGAAAAATTTAATATTGTATATAATAGTGTTGAAAGGAAATAATAATTATGATTATTACATTACATTATTATTATAATTATAATGATTTCCTTTTTATTTATTTCCTATTTTTTTCCTATAATTATTTCCTTTTTCTTTCATAATTATATAATGATTATTATAAATATTATGAGAATATAATATTATAAAAATGTAAAAAAACAAAACAAAAGCATTTTATCAGCATCAAGTCAAATTATTTAGATAATCTTTTCTCACAATTTTAGAAAATGTAATATTGTATATAATAGTGTTGAAAGGAAATAATTATAATATATAATTATAATTATTACATTATAATTATAATTATTTCCTTTTTATTTATTTCCTTTTTTTCTGTCATAATTATAATTATATAATAATTATTATAATAAGTAAAATTATTAATAATAATGTAATTATAATGATATATAATATACAATAATATTTTTTCATAAATTATGAGAAATAAACAATATGTCTAACATTTATTGAGCTAAATGTGCCGAATGGGTTGAGGATTTGAACTTGGAAAATTATAAAAATCGGTAAAACTCTTTTTGCATTCTGAAAAATGGGAATATCAAGAAACATGGGAATTCTTAGTATGTGGAAGAACGCTCCAATGTCATTGTTATTATATGATGATTATTATTATTATTATTATGAGTTGAATGCTGTGATGCTGGAGCTGCTTTTCCTGCAACTCCAGCTTTGTTGGTGTGTGTGCATGAGTCCAGCTGAATGGGCCCCTACCTTGCCTGAATGGGCCCCCACCTTGCCTGAATGGGCCCCCACCTTGCCTGAATGGGCCCCCACCTTGTCTGAATGCTATGTCAGCTATTATTTTTAGCCCGTGCGTCACTTCCCCCCATCTGGCTCCTCTTAGCCGCAGCAAAGGCAAAGGAAAGCAAAGCGATTGTTTTGAGTCCCACACACTCATCCCATTGTTGTCTGGACGCGGGGCTTCGTGGAGTTTCCACCCCGACCCGACCCCGGGCACTCTGGGACGCAGACAGACTGCAGTGTGTGTAATGTGGTGGGGCCGTGTTCTGGAGTGTATTATGGAACCGATTGGGGGGGGGGGGGGGTTTGTAAGCGGAACCTCCTGTTCAGGAACATAAACGTTTCTAAAAATAAAGTTAACTCCTTGTCGGAATGTGTTTTTCATTCAGGTTGAAAAAAAGGCTAGCGGGTGAGGGGGGGTCGGGGGGGGTACTATACGATGTCATAAATCTAAGGAGTGGCGTAGAAAGTATTGGGACACCTTGTCATTACTATACATTCATAGGGGGTTGCATGAGTGCCGCAGGGGCCAGGGAGCTACGGTTCACTGAAACTGATACAATGTCATCAACCTAAGGAGTGACGTAGAAAGTATTGGGACACCTTGTCATTACTACAGGAACTGAAAATAGATCCAATCATGGAGGCTGCACGAGTGCCAGGGAGCTACGGTTCACTGAAACAAAACCTAAATTCCAAGGAGTGACGTAGAAAGTATTGGGACCCTTGCTGATTACTACAGGAACTGTAAATAGATCCGTTCATGGGGGCTGCATGAGTGCCAGGGAGCTACGGTTCACTGAAACAAAACCTGAATTCCAAGAAGTGGCGTAGAAAGTATCGGGAAACCTTGTCATTACTACAGGAACTGAAAATAGATCCATTCACGGGGGCTGCATGAGTGCCAGGGAGCTACGGTTCACTGAAACAAAATCTAAATTCCAAGGAGTGCCATAGAAAGCATCGGGAAACCTTGTCATTACGACAGGAACTGAAAATAGATCCATTCATGGGGGCTGCATGAGTGCCAGGGAGCTACGGTTCACTGAAACAAAACCTGAATTCCAAGGAGTGGCGTAGAAAGTATCGGGAAACCTTGTCATTACTACAGAAACTGAAAATAGATCCATTCACAGAGGCTGCATGAGTGCCAGGGAGCTACGGTTCACTGAAACAAAATCTAAATTCCAAGGAGTGGCGTAGAAAGTATTGGGACACCTTGTCATTACGACAGGAACTGAAAATAGATCCATTCATGCGGGCTGCATGAGTGCCAGGGAGCTACGGTTCACTCAAACAAAACCTGAATTCCAAGGAGTGGCGTAGAAAGTATCGGGAAACCTTGTCATTACGACAGGAACTGAAAATAGATCCATTCATGGGGGCTGCATGAGTGCCAGGGAGCTACGGTTCACTGAAACAAAATCTAAATTCCAAAGGAGTGGCGTAGAAAGTATCGGGACACCTTGTCATTACTACAGGAACTGAAGATAGATCCATTCATGGGGGCTGCATGAGTGCCGCAGGGGCCAGGGAGCTACGGTTCACTGAAACAAAACCTGAATTCCAAGAAGTGGCATAGAAAGTATTGGGACACCTTGTCATTACTACAGGAACTGAAAATAGATCCATTCATGGGGGCTGCATGAGTGCCAGAGAGCTACGGTTCACTGAAACAAAATCTAAATTCCAAGGAGTGGCGTAGAAAGTATTGGGACCCTTGCTGATTACTACAGGAACTGAAAATAGATCTATTCACGGGGGCTGCACGAGTGCCAGGGAGCTACGGTTCACTGAAACAAAATCTAAATTCCAAGGAGTGGCGTAGAAAGTATCGGGAAAGCTTGTCATTACTACAGGAACTGAAAATAGATCCATTCACGGGGGCTGCATGAGTGCCAGGGAGCTACGGTTCACTGAAACAAAATCTAAATTCCAAAGGAGTGGCGTAGAAAGTATCGGGACACCTTGTCATTACTACAGGAACTGAAAATAGATCAATTCATGGGGGCTGCATGAGTGCCAGGGAGCTACGGTTCACTGAAACAAACAGTGCTACCCGCGTGAGGAAAAAGTGGGAGAAAATGAATGAATGAATGAATAATAATAATAATAATAAAATAATACAAATAAAATAATAATAAAATAATAATAATCTTAATAAATTCTCACTTTTCTCCCCATAATATTTTGACTTTAATGCCAACTTCCAGAAATTGGCATTTTTTAATTTTTTATTATTTTTATTATTTATTATTATTATTATTATTATATATAATTATTTTGCCTTTTTGAGCATAATATTACAAATTCAACAAAAAAAAATTTCGTTAACATTTCAATTATATGCCACTAAAATGACATTTTTTTTGCAAAACAATAAGTTTATTCATATAAACAAAAATATTTTCACTTCATATTTTGACTTTATTATCGTAAAATGATATTGAGTTCTTTTTCTTTGCCTGGGGGGTACTGGGGGGTATTTTATTATTATTTTCCTCGTGAGGAAAAAGCGATAGAAAATGAATGAATGAATGAATGAATGAATGATCGAAATAGAATAAATAATAATAATTTTTAAAAATAATAATAATAATAAAATTATAAAATAAAATAATCTTAATAATATTACAAATTTAACAAAAAAATGTCATTAACATTTCAACTATATGCCACTAAAATGACATTTTTTTTGCAAAACAATAATTTGTATATAATAGTGTATATGAATAAACCATAAGTTTATTCATATAATCAAAAATATTTCACTTCATATTTTGACTTTATTCTTGTAAAATGAGTTATTTTTTCCTTGTAAAAATGAATGAACGAATGATGACGGATGGCGCTGGGAATGTCTCTTCACTGGCGGGAATGAATCCAAATATTGCCTCATTAACGGGATTCTTCCATACCGTTTTTTTTACTTTGAAGCGGTGTTGTCATGGCAACACGGCAATGCTTAATCATATAAAAGGCAGCAATGTGATGGCGTGATGAAGTATTACGTTGATGCTAAATCTGCTCAGGAAAGATTGGGGGGGGGTCGGAATGATCACAAAGGGGATCACACTGGGAATGTCCTCAAATCATGTTGCTTCAGACAAAGACACAAAATGTGGTTGCCAAATGTTTCCAAAATCCTCCCATAAAAAAAAACAAAAAAACTGAGCTATGCTTTATATAATCAGTGAAAGTATGCATCGTATTGTTTTCTTCCCGAGTTCGATGTCCTCCGTCTGGCCCTCTCTCTCTCTCTCACACAACACGTGTCCCTTCCCTTCCCTTCCCGTCATTCCCGGAGTTCATGTGCAAAATCCATGTGAACATAGCGTTCCCCGCAAGTCTCATGTTTGTCTTCTTAGTTTGGTATTTCGCCCTCAGAAGCCAAAAGACTTGTTTTCTCTTCGATTATTATTCCGATTTTCAGACGTTCCTTGGAGTTCTTCTTCTACTTCCAAGTAAAACCCGGGAAACAAAGCTCAAGGAGGCCTCGGGAAGCCTCGAGATGGGATCCATGGGAACTTATCTTTTATGCATTTTAAGAAATTTTAGTTTTTGATATCATGCCGTTCACATTTTTAAGAAATTTTAAGAAATTTTAGTTTTTGTGTTACTACCCCAACCTTCCATAAGTGGGTCAAAAATGACCCGGTCAGGTTGTTTTCTTTAAATATTTTCGTAATTAAAAATTGTTATCATTTCATATTCCAGGTATTCCTCAAAAATATATTTTTGATATCATGCCGTTCACATTTTTAAGAAATTTTAAGAAATTTTTTGATTTTGTGTTACTACCCCAACCTTCCATAAGTGGGTCAAAAATGACCCGGTCAGGTTGTTTTCTTGAAATATCTTTGTAATGAAAATTTTTATCATTTCATATTCCAGGTATTCCTCAAAAAACATGTTTTTGATATCATGCTGTTCACATTTTTAAGAAATTTTAAGAATTTTTTTTTTTGGTGTTACTACCCAACCTTCCATAAGTGGGTCAAAAATGACCCGGTCAGGTTGTTTTCTTGAAATATCTTCATAATGAAAAATTTTTATCATTTCATATTCCAGGTATTCCTCAAAAAACATTTTTTGATATCATGCCGTTCACATTTTTAAGAAATTTTAAGAAATGTTAGTTTTTGTGTTACTACCCCAACCTTCCATAAGTGGGTCAAAAATGACCCGGTCAGGTTGTTTTCTTGAAATATCTTTGTAATGAAAAATTGTTATCATTTCATATTCCAAGTATTCCTCAAAAAACATGTTTTTGATATCATGCCGTTCACATTTTTAAGAAATTTTAAGAAATTTTAGTTTTTGTGTTACTACCCCAACCTTCCATAAGTGGGTCAAAAATGACCCGGTCAGGTTGTTTTCTTGAAATATCTTTGTAATGAAATTTTTTTATCATTTCATATTCCAGGTATTCCTCAAAAAACATGTTTTTGATATCATGCCGTTCACATTTTTAAGAAATTTTAGTTTTTGTGTTACTACCCCAACCTTCCATAAGTGGGTCAAAAATGACCCGGTCAGGTTGTTTTCTTGAAATATTTTCGTAATTAAAAATTGTTATCATTTCATATTCCAGGTATTCCTCAAAAAACATATTTTTGATATCATGCCGTTCACATTTTTAACTTATCTTTTATACATTTTAAGAAATTTTAATTTTTGTGTTACTACCCCAACCTTCTATAAGTGGGTCAAAAATGACCCGGTCAGGTTGTTTTCTTGAAATATCTTTGTAATGAAAATTTTTTATCATTTCATATTCCAGGTATTCCTCAAAAAACATTTTTTGATATCATGCCGTTCACATTTTTAAAAAATTTTAAGAAATTTTAGTTTTTGTGTTACTACCCCAACCTTCCATAAGTGGGTCAAAAATGACCCGGTCAGGTTGTTTTCTTGAAATATCTTTGTAATGAAAAATTGTCATGCCCCCCCACCCTCCCCCAAGGGGGAAACTGATATTTATTCATATTCATATATCTGTGCTGTACAGACGGAACGAAAAGAAACCGTGAAAATGCAAGAAAACGTCCAGTGTATTCAAATTGCATGTTGAGTACTATAAATGTGTACATGTTGGTAGGTCTGCATTGACGGACCCCTTGACAGTTCCCCCGCGACCCCCCCGCCCCCCACTATTTGAGAAGCAGCGCTGCAGAGAAGGTTCATTATATAAAGTGATAGCATGTCCAATCTTCCCAATCCCGCCAAATGATTTCGGTAAGCCAAAGGAAAACAGGAAGCGGCTTTTCCCGTTCCAGCTGTGGCGTTCCCGCTACAATACGCTCACATGACGTGCCGCACAACATGCATGTCAATCTCGCACGCGCTCTCGTTATTTGACATGTCTGTCAAAAAAAAAAAAAAAAAAAAAAAGCTGCAGTGTTTTGGGACAGTGCGGAGGACGCTAATCTGCGGGTCTTGGGCTACATTAGGGACGCATCTCGTATCCACGCCAGCGTGTCCAGATGGCTCGTAGGGATATCCGTCCCATCTGGCAACCCGGAGAGGCACAGCGTCCAAGCAGATTACCGCTTCACTGACACACTGATCTACTAGCATGCCTTCGCTTTGTATCGGAAAGCTGGAAAAGCATCGCATCGGAACGCCGTAATGCACGTTTGATCTCCATTTGTCCTTTGCGGTCACTGTTTGGTCCACACATGTCAAAATGGAAGTGGAACATAAACGTGCAATGTGAATTTGTGAATTTTGTGGAGGGGGAGGGGGGGCGCTCAGAAGAAAAGAGAGGCCAGTCTGAGTCTGTGTTATAGAGTCGCGCTAAGAGGATTAGCAAAACGCCTATGGCTAGCCTGGATACCAAGAGCTGTGGAAATCCCGCTGAAACCACCACAACCCCCACCCTAACAACGTTCACCCCACTCGCTCGGAATGATGAGCGACGCTCGCCGTAGCCTGATGGACAGCAGTAGAAAAAAGGAAAAAGGAGTAGAGAATGAATGAATGAATGATTAAAATCAATTAAAATTCATTAAAATTCATTAAAATTAATGAAAAATTTATTAAAAATTAATGAAAAAATTATTAAAATTTTATTAAAAATTTATTTAAAAATTATTAAAAATGTATTAAAAATTATTAAAAATTTATTAAAATTTTTTAAAATTTATTAAAATTTATTAAAATTAATGAAACATTTATTAACATTTATTAAAATTAATGAAACATTTATTAAAATTTATTAAAATTTATTAAAATTTATTGAAATTTATTGAAATTTATTGAAATTTATTAAAATTTATTAAAATTAATGAAACATTTACTAAAATTTATTAAAATTTATTAAAATAATAAAATAATCTTAATAAATTCTCACTTTTCTCCCATAATATTTTGACTTTAATGCCAACTTCCAGAAATTCCAGCTTTATTTTGCCTTGTTTGGCATAATATTCCAAATTTAACAAAAAAAAATTCCTTTAACATTTCAACTATATGCCACTAAAATGACATTTTTTTTGCAAAACAATAATAAGTTTATTCATATAAACAAAACGTTCACCCCACTCGCTCGGAATGATGAGCGACGCTCGCCGTAGCCTGATGGACAGCAGTAGAAAAAAGGAAAAAGGAGTAGAGAATGAATGAATGAATGATTAAAATCAATTAAAATTCATTAAAATTCATTAAAATTAATGAAAAATTTATTAAAAATTAATGAAAAAATTATTAAAATTTTATTAAAAATTTATTTAAAAATTATTAAAAATGTATTAAAAAATTATTAAAAATTTATTAAATTTTTTTAAAATTTATTAAAATTTATTAAAATTAATGAAACATTTATTAACATTTATTAAAATTAATGAAACATTTATTAAAATTTATTAAAATTTATTGAAATTTATTGAAATTTATTGAAATTTATTGAAATTTATTGAAATTTATTAAAATTTATTAAAATTAATGAAACATTTATTAAAATTTACTAAAATTTATTAAAATTTATTAAAATAATAAAATAATCTTAATAAATTCTCACTTTTCTCCCATAATATTTTGACTTTAATGCCAACTTCCAGAAATTCCAGCTTTATTTTGCCTTGTTTGGCATAATATTCCAAATTTAACAAAAAAAAATTCCTTTAACATTTCAACTATATGCCACTAAAATGACATTTTTTTTGCAAAACAATAATAAGTTTATTCATATAAACAAAAATTTTCACTTCATATTTTGACTTTATTCTCGTAAAATAATATTGAGTTCTTTTTCCTTGTAAAAAAAAAAACACAACTTCCGTTGCTGCGGTAACCTATGCTAAGCTAAAACTGAACTCTAAAACTCCCAATGATGTCACTTCCTGACTCAGCGCTCCTCAGGAAAAACATTTAAAGCAACACACACACCTTTGTGTCTCCCATAGAATGTCAACTTTATTGTGCAATGCCAGCATGAAGGTTACTATAGGGGTATTAGTTTATGTCAGGAGGGCTCTAATAATATAACAGCATATTATATGATAAATATTGTAGAAGAGCGGTCACTCCCTGTCGGATATTCCAAAGCTTAGCAGGTCTTTCAGCTACCTTGGACTAAAATCAGCCACAAAGACCCGCCCCCCCGCCAGACTTCACCGCCAAAAACAGCAACACTTCACTAAAACTTTCCCGATTCCCGTCCAAAGTGAGAGGTCAGCGCGTGAAGAAGTGTATCATTTTCTCCTAGTCGTTTCTGTACTAGTGTTACGTTATAGAACAGGGGTGTCCAAAGTGCTGCCCGGGGCCCCTTTGCGGTCTGTAGAACATCATCAAAAAAAATCGTAAAAATCAGCAGTGAAAGTGAAAATATAACGAGATAAAAGTTGGAATCTAATGACGAAACTTGTTCCTCTTAATTCAAACCTGCAATAAAAGCCTGTTGTTTTGGCGATCAAGAATACTAAATGTTATTACCAGGTAAAATAATGATATTAGGAGCATATAGTTAACAAAGAAATTGGTAATATTGTGGAATGCAAATTAGGTTGGAGAAATTTTCTAATATTATTAATAATAATAATAATAATAATTCCAATAATATTATTGGAATTAAGTCAAAATGTCTAAACTCTGAGAAATTTGAACAGCTGCTGCCTTTTGGCTTGGATTAATATTACACTTAAAAATATTAGACTTTTAACAATATTTTTCAGTGTTAATTTTAATATAAACGGTGGCGGTCTGAGTGCAAGAAGTTTATTGTAGCCTTTTTTTTTTTTCTGCCGCTTGAAACAAGAGCTCTCAGGATCATGAAATCCCACGCCCGGAGGCTTGTAGACCCTCTGATCACTTCCGTGAGAGAACATTTTTCCTGACTTCAAAAGGCGAGGCTGGCGCGGGTTTATTGTTATCCTTGTTATATGTCTGCAGTGTGGCCGCAGAACACGGGGTTAGCGTTGAGAAGGGAAACAAAAACTACCTTGAAAGGAAGGACGCCAATCCAAATAGTTCACAAAAAGTCAACATCATCAATTTGTATGATATTTGATATTATGATATTTAGTATTATATTTATACCACACAAGAATGATTTCATGTTAGAAACATCTTCATTTTTCACTTTTTTACATCTTTGAAAAAGAAAATGACCCCGTACAACAATAGAAAATGTGAGCATCCATTGTGTGTTGCATAAATTTACGTTAAAAATGTGAACGGCATGATATCAAAAACATGTTTTTTGAGGAATACCTGGAATATGAAATGATAACAATTTTTCATTACAAAGATATTTCAAGAAAACAACCTGACCGGGTCATTTTTGACCCACTTATGGAAGGTTGGGGTAGTAACACAAAAACTAAAATTTCTTAAAATTTCTTAAAAATGTGAACGGCATGATATCAAAAACATGTTTTTTGAGGAATACCTGGAATATGAAATAATAACAATTTTTCATTATGAAGATATTTCAAGAAAACAACCTGACCGGGTCATTTTTGACCCACTTATGGAAGGTTGGGGTAGTAACACAAAAACTAAAATTTCTTAAAATGTATAAAAGATAAGTTAAAAATGTAAACGTCATGATATCAAAATATGATTTTTGAGGAATAACTGGAATATGAAATGATGAAAATTTTTCATTACAAAGATATTTCAAGAAAACAACGTGACCGGGTCATTTTTGACCCACTTATGGAAGGTTGGGGTAGTAACACAAAAACTAAAATTTCTTAAAATTTTTTAAAAATGTGAACGGCATGATATCAAAAACATGTTTTTTGAGGAATACCTGGAATATGAAATGATAACAATTTTTCATTACAAAGATATTTCAAGAAAACAACCTGACCGGGTCATTTTTGACCCACTTATGGAAGGTTGGGGTAGTAACACAAAAACTAAAATTTCTTAAAATGTATAAAAGATAAGTTAAAAGGGCAGTTGTCTTACCTCTTGAGTTGGTTGCCATGTCTGCTACCTTCTGGAAAGCATCTAAGAAGGCCACGGCTGCCAAAATTGTGGTCCTGAAAATAGAACGGGACATGTTCATGGTACCATGACGAGAGTTGGGCATCGAACATCAGTTGGAACCGGTTCCGACATTCCGATCCCGAAACAATTTCTTTAACTTCCGCACATGACTCGATTCCCTTGACTTGTTTCTAGCAACAGTGATAGCGCTGTCAATAAATGACTATTGCATGTTTTAATTTATTGCATTAATTAATTAACTATTAAATATTAATTTAATTTTTTTATTCACTCAATATTAAAACTTTTTCGCAGGCTAATTTTCCAAAAATTCCAACTTCTGAAAAGAAAACAATATACAACTAAAACGACAAGTTTGCTTCATAGTATTAATATTTTAGTCTCGTAAAAATTTCTCTTAATATTTTGACTTTATTATCCCAAAATTCAAGAAATTTTTTGCATTTTTTTCTGCAGCTTTTTTCGCAGCAATCCCAATTTTCTTTTATAAATTATGACTTTAATCCCATTATATTAGAACATTATAACATTATTATTTTTTTCACAACTTTATTTGTTGTTTTGTTTTTCATAATATTAGGACTTTTAATAAGTTTAATATTTTAACTTTATGCTACTAATATATTGCAACAATCCCGATTTTCTTTTTATATAAATTATGACTTAAATCCCATTAAATTATAACATTATTACTTTTTTCACAACTTTATTTGTTATTTTGTTTTTCATAATATTAGGACTTTTAATAAGTTTAATATTTTAACTTTATGCTACTAATATATTGTAAAGTATTCTTCTGACTTTTTTTTTTAATTTTTAAAATTGCAACGATCCTAATTTTTTAAAAATAAATTATGACTTTAATCCCATTATATTACAACATTATTACATATAACATTATTACTTTTTCACAACTTTATTTATTGTTTGGTTTTTCATAATATTAGGACTTTTAATAAGTTTAATATTTTAACTTTATGCTACTAATATATTGCAACAATCCCGATTTTTTTATATAAATTATGACTTAAATCCCATTAAATTATAACATTATTACTTTTTTCACAACTTTATTTGTTATTTTGTTTTTCATAATATTAGGACTTTTAATAAGTTTAATATTTTAACTTTATGCTACTAATATATTGTAAAGTATTCTTCTGACTTTTTGTTTTTTTTTTATTTTTAAAATTGTAACGATCCTAATTTTTTAAAATAAATTATGACTTTAATGCCATTATATTACAACATTATTACATATAACATTATTACTTTTTCACAACTTTATTTATTGTTTGGTTTTTCATAATATTAGGACTTTTAATAAGTTTAATATTTTAACTTTATGCTACTAATATATTGTAACATATTCTTCTGACTTTTATTTTTTTTTTTAATTTTTTCATTGTAATAGTTTGATTGTTAAATAAGAATATAAAAAAATTAAACTCTGTTATACTCAATGGGGCGGGAATATCGGCAACTCCTCACCTGAGTTGGGAATGCAGTTTTGTGGCCTTGGCACTGAAGTCTTCCCACACCGGGTAGGAACTCTGATAAGAGACGGAAAAAGAAGACAAAATGAATCCATATCTAATCTAACGTTTGACTACAGCCGCTCGGTTTCACAGAAGTTCAAATAAGATTGAGCCAAGGTCGTAACAACGCAAAGACGCAAGGAACGCTTTTCCATCGGGAAGCCATTTTTCGGATCCATCATGCAAAAGACGCCATCCTGCATTTGTCCTCCTGACTCTCTAACAGGTGTCCATTCCTTTCATCCGCAGCCATTATCCGTGATGGAAGGAGAGGATACGGAGGATACAGATGTCATGTTGGTCGGTCTGGTGGAACCTGGAAGTTACAGTTTGACCTTGGAAAACTCTTGTGAGGATCTTCAAGGAAGACGAAGGCGACAATAAGTCAACAGAACGGGAAGGGAAATTTCAGTGTTTGGTTTTTGCCTGCTTGGTAGAGCCAGCTCAAGACAGTAGAAAGGGGTTCGGAATGGAATATTTTCACTCTGTTTTAGACAAGATATGGAAATGTCTACTAGAGTGGAAAACATTGGAATGGAATATTTTCCATGAGCCAGCTCAAGACAGAAGAAAGGGGTTCGGAATGGAATATTTTCCACTCTGTTTTAGACAAGATATGGCAATGTGCTTGTCTACCAGAGTGGAAAACATTCCTTTCCGATGGAATTCCATCTTATTCCATCTTAATCCCGTTTTATTCCATCGGAATGGAATATTTTCCACTCTGTTTTAGACAAGATATGGCAATGTGCTTGTCTACCAGAGTGGAAAACATTGGAATGGAATGGAATATTTTCCACCAGCCAGCTCAAGACAGAAAAAAGGGGTTCGGAATGGAATGTTTTCCACTCTGTTTTAGACAAGCTATGGCAATGTGCTTGTCTACTAGAGTGGAAAACATTGGAATGGAATATTTTCCATGAGCCAGCTCAAGACAGAAGAAAGGGGTTCGGAATGGAATATTTTTCCACTCTGTTTAGGACAAGATATGGCAATGTGCTTGTCTACCAGAGTGGAAAACATTCCTTTCCAATGGAATTCCATCTTATTCCATCTTAATCCCATTTTATTCCATCGGAATGGAATATTTTCCACTCTGTTTTAGACAAGATATGGCAATGTGCTTGTCTACTAGAGTGGAAAACATTGGAATATTTTCCATGAGCCAGCTCAAGACAGAAGAAAGGGGTTCGGAATGGAATGTTTTCCACTCTGGTAAATAAGCACATTGCCATATCTTGTCTAAAACAGAGTGGAAAATATTCCATGAGCCATCTCAAGACAGAAGAAAGGGGTTCGGAATGGAATGTTTTCCAGTCTGGTAGACAAGCACATTGCCATATCTTGTCTAAAACAAGAGTGGAAAATATTCCATGAGCCAGCTCAAGACAGAAGAAAGGGGTTCGGAATGGAATATTTTCCACTCTGTTTTAGACAAGATATGGCAATGTGCTTGTCTACCAGAGTGGAAAACATTGGAATGGAATGGAATATTTTCCATGAGCCAGCTCAAGACAGAAAAAAGGGGTTCGGAATGGAATGTTTTCCCCTCTGGTAAACAAGCACGAGATATGGCAATGTGCTTGTCTACCAGAGTGGAAAACATTCCATTCCGAACCCCTTTCTTCTGTCTTGAGCTGGCTCATGGAATATTTTCCACTCTGTTTTAGACAAGATATGGCAATGTGCTTGTCTACTAGAGTGGAAAACATTGGAATGGAATATTTTCCATGAGCCAGCTCAAGACAGAAGAAAGGGGTTCGGAATGGAATGTTTTCCACGCTGGTAGACAAGCACATTGCCATATCCTGTCTAAAACAGAGTGGAAAATATTCCATTCCGAACCCCTTTCTTCTGTCTTGAGCTGGCTCATGGAATATTTTCCATGAATGTTTTCCATATTCCATGAGCAGAGGAAAGGGGTTCGGAATGGAATGTTTTCCACTATGGTAGACAAGTGGAAAACATTGGCTCATGGATATTCCATGAGCCAGCTCAAGACAGAAGAAAGGGGTTCGGAATGGAATATTTTCCACTGTTTTAGACAAGATATGGCAATGTGTTTGTCTACCATAGTGGAAAACATTCCATTCCGAACCCCTTTTCGTCTTTTGCCTTTTTGTCTAACTGGAATACTAATATAATATTAATATAATCTTAATATATTAATATTAATATATTAATTAATATAATAATGTATTTAATGTTGACATTAATGTTGATATATTTGTATTTAATATATTGATATTAATATTATTGATGTATTAATTAATATAATATTATATAATAATAATAATATAACGCTAAGATAAAAAAAAACAGGCCGCATGTCAGCTTTGTAATGTCAGTGATTACAAAGTGATTATTGATTATTAATGTCAGTATATTATTATTATTATTAACGTTCATGTCTTATTTTTTCAACTTTTGCTGTTTTTTTTTGTTTTAGTTTCGTCCCCGGGTCTTATTGGCGTGGTTGCATAAGCAGCAGGTTCTACAAACACGGACACGTTTCCCGTGGGTTCAGTGGAATCAGTCGTAGGTACGCAGCTGTGGGGTCTGCGCGCCCCCCCCCCCCCCCCCCCCCCCCCCCCCCCCCGCCGGGGGCAAAGCCGGTCTGACAGGCTTGTGTCGACCAGCCAGGCGGCAGGAATGAGGTCAGATGTCTGAGCGAGACAGTGGAGGACCAGGACCGTGCTGACTCAGGACTGCGGCCTCATTCATCTGCTTTTCAATACACGGCGTGCCTGCCACAAAAGGACGTGAATGGAACTGAAGCAGGCCTGCCAGCAACCGACGAGCCAATCGGGTGGAGCCGACTGAAACCTCACACACACTCAACAGGGGACCGAGAAGCATCCAAAAATGGCATAAAATGACACCTTTTGAGGGCGGTGATTTTTGAAAAAAAACGTAAGGGTTTAGTATGTCGTTTTTTTTCATTTTTTCATCTTGCTTCTAATGCACTTTTCTGGTCAAAGAACCCGGGGAAACCTCACACACACTCAACAGGGGCCCGAGAAGCATCCAAAAATGGCATAAAATGACACCTTTTGAGGGCGTTCATTTTTGACAAAAAACGTAAGGGGTTAGTATGTCGTTTTTTTTCAGTTTTTCAACTTGCTTCTAATGCACTTTTCTGGTTAAAAAAAGGCGGGAAACCTCACACACACTCAACAGGGGCCCGAGAAGCATCCAAAAATGGCATAAAATGACACCTTTTGAGGGTGTTCATTTTTGACAAAAAATGTAGGAGGTTAGTATGTCGTTTTTTTTTCATTTTTTCAACTTGCTTCTAATGCACTTTTCTGGTGAAAAAAAGACGGGAAACATCACACACACTCAACAGGGGCCTGAGAAGCATCCAAAAATGGCATAAAATGACACCTTTTGAGGGCGTTCATTTTTGACAAAAAACGTAAGGGGTTAGTATGTCGTTTTTTTTTTTTCATTTTTTCAACTTGCTTCTAATGCACTTTTCTGGTCAAAAAAAAGCCGGGAAACCTCACACACACTCAACAGGGGCCCGAGAAGCATCCAAAAATGGCATAAAATGCCAGCTTTTGAGGGCGTTCATTTTTGAAAAAAAAAACGTAAGGGGTTAGTATGTCGTTTTTTTTCATTTTTTCAACTTGCTTTTAATGCACTTTTCTGGTGAAAAAAGATTGGAAACCTCACACACACTCAACAGGGGCCTGAGAAGCATCCAAAAATGGCATAAAATGACACCTTTTGAGGGTGTTCATTTTTTAAAAAAAACGTAAGGGGTTAGTATGTCGTTTTTTTTTCATTTTTTCAACTTGCTTCTAATGCACTTTTCTGGTCAAAAAAAAGACGGGAAACCTCACACACACTCAACAGGGTGCCGAGAAGCATCCAAAAATGGCATAAAATGACACCTTTTGAGGGCGTTCATTTTTGACAAAAAACGTAAGGGGTTAGTATGTCGGGTTTTTTTTTTCATTTTTTCAACTTGCTTCTAATGCACTTTTCTGGTCAAAAAAAGACGGGAAACCTCACACACACTCAACAGGGGCCCGAGAAGCATCCAAAAATGGCATAAAATGACACCTTTTGAGGGTGTTCATTTTTGACAAAAAACGTAAGGGGTTAGTATGTCGTTTTTTTTCATTTTTTCAACTTGCTTCTAATGCACTTTTCTGGTCAAAAAAAGCCGAGAAACCTCACACACACTCAACAGGGGCCCGAGAAGCATCCAAAAATGGCATAAAATGACACCTTTTGAGGGCGGTGATTTTTGACAAAAAACGCAAGGGGTTAGTATGTCGTTTTTGTTTTTTTTTTCATTTTTTCAACTTGCTTCTAATGCACTTTTCTGGTCAAAAAAAGACAGAAAACTTCATACACACTCAACAGGGGCCCGAGAAGCACCCAAAAATGGCATAAAATGACACCTTTTGAGGGTGTTCATTTTTGAAAAAAAACGTAAGGGGTTAGTATGTCGGTTTTTTTCATTTTTTCAACTTGCTTCTAATGCACTTTTCTGGTCAAAAAAAGACGGGAAACCTCACACACACTCAACAGGGGACCATGAAGCATCCAAAAATGGCATAAAATGACACCTTTTGAGGGCGTTCATTTTTGAAAAAAACGTAAGGGGTTAGTATGTCGTTTTTTTTCATTTTTTCAACTTGCTTCTAATGCACTTTTCTGGTCAAAAAAAGACGGGAAACCTCACACACACTCAACAGGGGCCCGAGAAGCATCCAAAAATGGCATAAAATGACACCTTTTGAGGGCGGTGATTTTTGAAAAAAAACGTAAGGGGTTAGTATGTCGTTTTTTTTCATTTTTTCAACTTGCTTCTATTGCACTTTTCTGGTGAAAAAAAGACGGGAAACCTCACACACACTCAACAGGGGCCCGAGAAGCATCCAAAAATGGCATAAAATGACACCTTTTGAGGGCGTTCATTTTTGACAAAAAACATAAGGGGTTAGTATGTCGTTTTTTTTTTTCGTTTTTTCAACTTGCTTCTAATGCACTTTTCTGGTGAAAAAAAGACGGGAAACCTCACACACACTCAACAGGGGCCCGAGAAGTATCCAAAAATGGCATAAAATGACACCTTTTGAGGGCGTTCATTTTTGAAAAAAAACGTAAGGGGTTAGTATGTCGTTTTTGTTTTTTTTTTCATTTTTTCAACTTGCTTCTAATGCACTTTTCTGGTCAAAAAACCAGGGGAGACCTCACACACACTCAACAGGGGGTCGAGAAGCATCCAAAAATGGCATAAAATGCCAGCTTTTGAGGGCGTTCATTTTTGAAAAAAAACATATGTCGTTTTTTTTTCATTTTTTCAACTTGCTTCTAATGCACTTTTCTGATGAAAAAAAGACGGGAAACCTCACACACACTCAACAGGGGCCCGAGAAGCATCCAAAAATGGCATAAAATGACACCTTTTGAGGGTGTTCATTTTTTTAAAAATACGTAAGGGGTTAGTATGTTGTTTTTTTTCATTTTTTCAACTTGCTTCTAATGCACTTTTCTGGTCAAAAAAAGACGGGAAACCTCACACACACTCAACAGGGGCCCGAGAAGCATCCAAAAATGGCATAAAATGACACCTTTTGAGGGCGGTGATTTTTGAAAAAAAACGTAAGGGGTTAGTATGTCGTTTTTTTTTTTTATTTTTTCAACTTGCTTCTAATGCACTTTTCTGGTCAAAGAACCCGGGGAAACCTCACACACACTCAATAGGGGACCGAGAAGCATCCAAAAATGGCATAAAATGACACCTTTTGAGGGCGTTCATTTTTGAAAAAAAAACGTAAGGGGTTAGTATGTCGTTTTTTTTTCATTTTTTCAACTTGCTTCTAATGCACTTTTCTGGTGAAAAAACCAGGGGAGACCTCACACACACTCAACAGGGGCCCGAGAAGCATCCAAAAATGGCATAAAATGACACCTTTTGAGGAAGTTCATTTTTGACAAAAAACGTAAGGGGTTAGTATGTCGTTTTTTTTTTCATTTTTTCAACTTGCTTCTAATGCACTTTTCCGGTCAAAAAACCCGGGGAAACCTCACATACACTCAACAGGGGCCCGAGAAGCATCCAAAAATGGCATAAAATGACACCTTTTGAGGGTGTTCATTTTTGAAAAAAAACGTAAGGGGTTAGTATGTCGTTTTTTTTCATTTTTTCAACTTGCTTCTAATGCACTTTTCTGGTCAAAAAAAGACGGGAAACCTCACACACACTCAACAGGGGCCCGAGAAGCATCCAAAAATGGCATAAAATGCCAGCTTTTGAGGGCGTTCATTTTTGACAAAAAACGTAAGGGGTTAGTATGTCGTTTTTTTTTTCATTTTTTCAACTTGCTTCTAATGCACTTTTCTGGTCAAAAAAGACCGAAAACTTCATACACACTCAACAGGGGACCGAGAAGCATCCAAAAATGGCATAAATTGACACCTTTTGAGGGTGTTCATTTTTGACAAAAAACGTAGGACGTTAGTATGTCGTTTTTTTTCATTTTTTCAACTTGCTTCTAATGCACTTTTCTGGTGAAAAAAAGACAGGAAACATCACACACACTCAACAGGGGCCCGAGAAGCATCCAAAAATGGCATAAAATGACACCTTTTGAGGGTGTTCATTTTTGAAAAAAAACGTAAGGGGTTAGTATGTCGTTTTTTTTCATTTTTTCAACTTGCTTCTAATGCACTTTTCTGGTCAAAAAAAGACGGGAAACCTCACACACACTCAACAGGGGCCCGAGAAGCATCCAAAAATGGCATAAAATGACACCTTTTGAGGGCGGTGATTTTTGAAAAAAAACGTAAGGGGTTAGTATGTCGTTTTTTTTTTTTTATTTTTTCAACTTGCTTCTAATGCACTTTTCTGGTCAAAGAACCCGGGGAAACCTCACACACACTCAATAGGGGACCGAGAAGCATCCAAAAATGGCATAAAATGACACCTTTTGAGGGCGTTCATTTTTGAAAAAAAAACGTAAGGGGTTAGTATGTCGTTTTTTTTTCATTTTTTCAACTTGCTTCTAATGCACTTTTCTGGTGAAAAAACCAGGGGAGACCTCACACACACTCAACAGGGGCCCGAGAAGCATCCAAAAATGGCATAAAATGACACCTTTTGAGGGCAGTGATTTTTGGGGGAAAAAAAAACGTAAGGGGTTAGTATGTCGTTTTTTTTTCATTTTTTCAACTTGCTTCTAATGCACTTTTCTGGTCAAAAAACCAGGGGAGACCTCACACACACTCAACAGGGGCCTGAGAAGCATCCAAAAATGGCATAAAATGACACCTTTTGAGGGTGTTCATTTTTGACAAAAAACGTAAGGGGTTAGTATGTCGTTTTTTTTTTCATTTTTTCAACTTGCTTCTAATGCACTTTTCTGGTCAAAAAAAGACGGGAAACCTCACACACACTCAACAGGGGCCCGAGAAGCATCCAAAAATGGCATAAAATGACACCTTTTGAGGGCGTTCATTTTTGACAAAAAACGTAAGGGGTTAGTATGTCGTTTTTTTTTTCATTTTTTCAACTTGCTTCTAATCCACTTTTCTGGTGAAAAAAAGACGGGAAACCTCACACACACTCAACAGGGGCCCGAGAAGCATCCAAAAATGGCATAAAATGACACCTTTTGAGGAAGTTCATTTTTGACAAAAAACGTAAGGGGTTAGTATGTCGTTTTTTTTTTCATTTTTTCAACTTGCTTCTAATGCACTTTTCCGGTCAAAAAACCCGGGGAAACCTCACATACACTCAACAGGGGCCCGAGAAGCATCCAAAAATGGCATAAAATGACACCTTTTGAGGGTGTTCATTTTTGAAAAAAAACGTAAGGGGTTAGTATGTCGTTTTTTTTTATTTTTTCAACTTGCTTCTAATGCACTTTTCTGGTCAAAAAAAGACGGGAAACCTCACACACACTCAACAGGGGCCCGAGAAGCATCCAAAAATGGCATAAAATGCCAGCTTTTGAGGGCGTTCATTTTTGACAAAAAACGTAAGGGGTTAGTATGTCGTTTTTTTTTCATTTTTTCAACTTGCTTCTAATCCACTTTTCCGGTGAAAAAAAGACGGGAAACCTCACACACACTCAACAGGGGCCCGAGAAGCATCCAAAAATGGCATAAAATGCCAGCTTTTGAGGGCGGTGTTTTTTGACAAAAAACGTAAGGGGTTAGTATGTCGTTTTTTTTCATTTTTTCAACTTGCTTCTAATGCACTTTTCTGGTCAAAAAACCAGGGGAGACCTCACACACACTCAACAGGGGCCCGAGAAGCATCCAAAAATGGCATAAAATGACACCTTTTGAGGGTGTTCATTTTTGACAAAAAACGTAAGGGGTTAGTATGTCGTTTTTTTTCATTTTTTCAACTTGCTTCTAATGCACTTTTCTGGTCAAAAAAAGACGGGAAACCTCACACACACTCAACCGGGGCCCGAGAAGCATCCAAAAATGGCATAAAATGACACCTTTTGAGGGCAGTGATTTTTGACAAAAAACGTAAGGGGTTAGTATGTCTTTTTTTTTTCATTTTTTCAACTTGCTTCTAATGCACTTTTCTGGTCAAAAAAGACCGAAAACTTCATACACACTCAACAAGGGACCGAGAAGCATCCAAAAATGGCATAAATTGACACCTTTTGAGGGTGTTCATTTTTGACAAAAAACGTAGGACGTTAGTATGTCGTTTTTTTTCATTTTTTCAACTTGCTTCTAATGCACTTTTCTGGTGAAAAAAAGACAGGAAACATCACACACACTCAACAGGGGCCCGAGAAGCATCCAAAAATGGCATAAAATGACACCTTTTGAGGGTGTTCATTTTTGAAAAAAAACGTAAGGGGTTAGTATGTCGTTTTTTTTCATTTTTTCAACTTGCTTCTAATGCACTTTTCTGGTCAAAAAAAGACGGGAAACCTCACACACACTCAACAGGGGCCCGAGAAGCATCCAAAAATGGCATAAAATGACACCTTTTGAGGGTGTTCATTTTTGACAAAAAACGTAAGGGGTTAGTATGTCGTTTTTTTTCATTTTTTCAACTTCAAGGGGTTAGTATTGTCCGGGACCAGCGACAGTTCTCGGGGGCTGCCCCCCTGCCCCCCCAGGCCTGGTGAATGAATGCGTGTCACACTTTCCATCTGCTGTGGTCGTGAACAACCATGGAGGACCACCCGGGTTCGACTTCCTTGACTGGAAGACCCCCCCCCCCCCACCAACCCCCCCACCAAGCCCCCCCCCCCCCCCCAGTACACAACAAACACACTTTCATGAGGGCGTACTTTGGGTACTTTAATGGGACACAAACATTTCACTACATTTGGACTTCCTTCAAAACTACATCCTGCAGACCACAAAGCTTGGTAGTTAGTTAGTTAGTTAGTTAGTTAGTTAGTTAGTTAGTTAGTTAGTTAGTTAGTTAGTTAGTTAGTTAGTTAGTTAGTTAGTTAGTTAGTTAGATACACAGGATAGTTGGATAGTTAGTTGGATATTGGATAGTTAGATAGTTGGTTGGATAGTTATATAGTTACATAATTAGTTAGTTGGATAGTTAGGATAGTTGGATAGTTAGTTGGATATATAGATAGTTAGTTGGATAGATAGATAGTTAGTTGGATATATAGATAGTTAGTTGGATATATAGATAGTTAGTTGGATAGATAGATAGTTAGTTGGATAGATAGATAGTTAGTTGGATAGATAGATAGTTAGTTGGATATATAGATAGTTAGTTGGATATATAGATAGTTAGTTGGATAGATAGATAGTTAGTTGGATAGTTAGATAGTTAGTTGGATAGTTAGTTGGATAGTTGGATAGTTAGTTGGATATATAGATAGTTAGTTGGATAGATAGATAGTTAGTTGGATAGTTAGTTGGATATATAGATAGTTAGTTGGATAGATAGATAGATAGTTAGTTGGATAGTTAGTTGGATAGTTGGATAGTTAGTTGGATATATAGATAGTTAGTTGGATAGTTAGTTGGATAGTTAGTTGGATAGTTGGATAGTTAGTTGGATATATAGATAGTTAGTTGGATAGATAGATAGTTAGTTGGATAGTTAGTTGGATAGTTGGATAGTTAGTTGGATATATAGATAGTTAGTTGGATAGATAGATAGTTAGTTGGACAGTTAGATAGTTAGTTGGATAGATAGATAGTTAGTTGGATAGTTAGTTGGATATATAGATAGTTAGTTGGATAGATAGATAGTTAGTTGGATAGTTAGTTGGATAGTTAGTTGGATATATAGATAGTTAGTTGGATAGATAGATAGTTAGTTGGATAGTTAGTTGGATATATAGATAGTTAGTTGGATAGATAGATAGTTAGTTGGATAGTTAGTTGGATAGTTAGTTGGATAGATAGATAGTTAGTTGGATAGATAGATAGTTAGTTGGATAGTTAGTTGGATAGTTAGATACACAGGATAGTTGGGTAGTTACTAGATAGTTAAGACAGTTAAATAGATAGATAATTAGTTAGATAGATAGTTGGATTGTTAGATAGTTAGGACAGTTAGGATAGATAGTTACTAGACAGTTAGATAGTTAGATAGTTAGATGGTTACTAGTTAGTTTCTAGATAGTTAGATAGTTACTAGATAGTTACTAGATAGTTACTAGATAGTTACTAGATAGTTAGATAGTTACTAGATAGTTAGATAGTTACTATATAGTTAGATAGTTACTAGATAGTTAGATAGTTACTAGATAGTTAGATAGTTACTATATAGTTAGATAGTTACTAGATAGTTAGATAGTTACTAGATAGTTAGATAGTTACTAGATAGTTAGATAGTTACTATATAGTTAGATAGTTACTAGATAGTTAGATAGTTACTAGATAGTTAGATAGTTACTAGATAGTTAGATAGTTAGATAGTTACTAGATAGTTAGATAGTTACTAGATAGTTAGATAGTTACTATATAGTTAGATAGTTACTAGATAGTTAGATAGTTACTAGATAGTTAGATAGTTAGATAGTTACTAGATAGTTAGATAGTTACTAGATAGTTACTAGATAGTTAGATAGTTACTAGATAGTTACTAGATAGTTAGATAGTTACTAGATAGTTAGATAGTTACTAGATAGTTAGATAGTTACTATATAGTTAGATAGTTACTAAATAGTTAGATAGTTACTAGATAGTTACTAGATAGTTAGATAGTTAGATAGTTACTAGATAGTTAGATAGTTAGATAGTTACTAGATAGTTAGATAGTTAGATAGTTACTAGATAGTTAGATGGTTACTAGATAGTTAGATGGTTACTAGATAGTTAGATAGTTACTAGATAGTTAGATAGTTACTAGATAGTTACTAGATAGTTAGATAGTTAGATAGTTACTAGATAGTTAGATAGTTAGATAGTTACTAGATAGTTAGATGGTTACTAGATAGTTAGATGGTTACTAGATAGTTAGATGGTTACTAGATAGTTAGATAGTTACTAGACAGTTAGATAGTTAGATAGTTACTAGATAGTTAGATAGTTAGATAGTTACTAGATAGTTAGATGGTTACTAGATAGTTAGATGGTTACTAGATAGTTAGATAGTTACTAGACAGTTAGATAGTTAGATAGTTACTAGATAGTTAGATAGTTAGATAGTTACTAGATAGTTAGATGGTTACTAGATAGTTAGATGGTTACTAGATAGTTAGATAGTTACTAGATAGTTAGATAGTTAGATAGTTACTAGATAGTTAGATAGTTAGATAGTTACTAGATAGTTAGATGGTTACTAGATAGTTAGATGGTTACTAGATAGTTAGATAGTTACTAGATAGTTAGATAGTTACTAGATAGTTACTAGATAGTTAGATAGTTAGATAGTTACTAGATAGTTAGATAGTTAGATAGTTACTAGATAGTTAGATGGTTACTAGATAGTTAGATGGTTACCAGATAGTTAGATAGTTACTAGATAGTTAGATGGTTACTAGATAGTTAGATAGTTACTAGATAGTTAGATAGTTACTAGATAGTTAGATAGTTACTAGATAGTTAGATAGTTACTAGATAGTTAGATGGTTACTAGATAGTTAGATGGTTACTAGATAGTTAGATGGTTACCAGATAGTTAGATAGTTACTAGATAGTTAGATGGTTACTAGATAGTTAGATAGTTACTAGATAGTTAGATAGTTACTAGATAGTTAGATAGTTACTAGATAGTTAGATAGTTACTAGATAGTTAGATAGTTACTAGATAGTTAGATGGTTACTAGATAGTTAGATGGTTACCAGATAGTTAGATAGTTACTAGATAGTTAGATGGTTACTAGATAGTTAGATAGTTACTAGATAGTTAGATAGTTACTAGATAGTTAGATAGTTACTAGATAGTTAGATAGTTACATAGTTACTAGATAGTTACTAGACATCTAGCATATGAGCTGGAAGAAGAGCATCCCTCCATGACTGACATGACCATCCCAGCAGACACCTTCAAGCTGGGATGAAACCCAACCGCTGTTCTATCTAGTTAAGGTGTCTGTTTGGGGAGAGCTGGTCTAGTTTATGATCCGGTTTAGTCTATTCTATACTCTGGTCTAAAAGCAAAATAATATTTCATATCATATAAGATATATATATATATATATATATATATATATATATATATATATATATATATATATATATATAAGGAACATTTGAACACAGGAAAGTGTGAAGATAAGCTGCACTTTATGCAAATAACACAAAGGAAACATCTCATCTCAGTTTGTCCTGCAGGGCTGTTTGCAGTGGGGGGGGGGGGGGGCGAGGGGGGGGGTGAAATACACAAAGGCAGTAAAAAAAAACTGTGTGCGATGATAAAGTGTAGAGCAACAAACCAAACAGGGAAATATGCTGCGTGTGTACTTTTCTTGCTAGTTTTTGGTCCTACCTTCATGTCGTTGACGATAGCCTGGAATAATCCACCAAGCGCTCCACACTCCTTCTCCACGGACTCCATGCTCTCTCTCAGATCTTCCAATAAAAACCCACGTCCGCTGTGTACATCCGCCCACGGTCGTCCTCTCCCGGAGCGAAGACGGGATGCGAAGCCTTCAGCAGCCTGAGGAGAACCCGGACAAAAACACAAGTGTTCCGCTCGACGATGCCGGACCAGGAGAGGCACCAGGACCAGGAGCAGGAACCGCGTCCTCGGCGAGGTGAGCTAGAGCCGGGAAGCGTGGAGGACACATGTACGCTCGCTCCTCATGATCCAAAAATCCAAGAGAAGCTCGGTGGTCCAGAGTTAGAGGACACAGGAGGCGCGGGCTCGTGACGCGGGAGCGCGCACTGTTGTTAACCGGGCAGCAGATGTCGAGGAGCCTCCAGTAACAAGATCCATGGGAATGGGGCGGGGCCAGGATTGAAGAGGGGGGCGGAGACAAGGAGGAGTGACCCCTCCTCCTCTCGTCCCTCCTCCACGCAAACACAGTCAAGCTCGTGTTCCTATTGGACAGACTTTCCCCCGCGTGTGTGTGCGTGTGCGTGTGTTGACACATGCTTGTGTTACTACGTTTGCCAATATTTGCATTTATTGTCAAAGTTGATATGGAAACCAGCTCAATCAGTTCAATTCATCCACCGGAAATGACTTATTTATGTTCCATTGTTTTCTTCGTTCATTCATTCATTCATTCATTAAATTCATTCATACATTTAATTCATTCATTCATCCATTCATTAAATATATTCATCCATTTATTCAGTCATTAAATTCATTCATTCATCCATTTAATTCATTCATTCATCCATTTAATTCATTCATTCATCCATTCATTAAATATATTCATCCATTTATTCAGTCATTAAATTCATTCATTCATACATTTAATTCATTCATTCATCCATTTAATTCATTCATTCATCCATTCATTAAATTTATTCATTAAAGTTATTCATTTATTCATTCATTCATCTATTTATTCATTCATTAAATTCATTCATTCATACATTTAATTAATTAATTCATACATTCATTCATCCATTCATTAAATTTATTCATTAAAGTTATTCATTTATTCATTCATTAAATTCATTCATACATTTAATTCATTCATTCCTTCATTCATTAAATTCATTCATTCATACGTTCATTCATACATTTAATTCATTCATACATTTAATTCATTCATTCATCCATTCATTCATTCATTAAATATATTCATTCATCCATTTATTCATTCATTAAATTCATTCATTCATACATTTAATTCATTCATTCATTAAATATATTCATTCATCCATCCATTAAATCTATTAATTAAAGTTATTCATTTATTCCTTCATTCATTCATCTATTTATTCATTCATTAAATTCATTCATTCATACATTTAATTCATTCATTCATACATTCATTCATTACATTTATTCATTAACGTTATTCATTTATTCATTCATTAAATTCATTAAATTCATTCATACATTTAATTCATTCATACCTTCATTCATTAAATTCATTCATTCATACGTTCATTCATACATTTAATTCATTCATACATTTAATTCATTCATTCGTCCATTCATTATATTCATTCATCCATTTATTCATTCATTAAATTCATTCATTCATTCATTCATACATTCATTCATTCATACATTTAATTCATTCATTCATTCATTAAATTTATTAAAGTTATTCATTTATTCACTCATCTATTTATTCATTCATTAAATGTATTCATTCATACATTTAATTCATTCATTCATACATTCATTCATACATTTAATTAATTCATTCATCCATTCATTCATCCATTCATTAAATTTATTAATTAAAGTTATTCATTTATTCATTCATTAAATTCAATCATTTATTCATTAAATTCATTCACCCATTCATTACATTCATTCATTCATCCATTCATTAAATTCATTCATTCATTCAGTAAATTCATTCATTCATTTATTCATTCATTAAATTAATTCATCCATTCATTAAATTCATTCATACATTTAATTCATTCATACATTTAATTCATTCATCCATTCATTCATTAAATTAATTAATTCATTAAATTCATTCATTCAGTAAATTAATTCATTAAATTTATTCATTCATTTATTAAATTCATTAGTTCATTAAATTCACTCATTCATTCATTAAATTCATTCATTAAATTCATTCATTCATTTATTCATCCATTCATTAAATCCATTCATTAATTCATTAATTTATTCATTCATTCATTAAATTCATTCATTCATTGAAAAATGATATAGTATAAATAAGGAATCCTACTTTCTGTAAAAGTATTGATCACAGGCGTGTCTGGAACCAAATAACGGTGATAAACGAGGGATTACTACTTTCTTCTGATGGTACCATTGCCAATGAATGAATGAATGAATGAATGAGTGAATGAATGAATGAATGAATATACTGTACTTCCAATACACGTACTGTACACTCAAGAACAGTAGAAACATTTGGAAGCAGCCTTTTACTGTGACCAGTCTCGGAACAATATCTGTGATAAGGTTATAGAAAGAGTACTAGCACTAGTACTAGTACATTACACTGTACCATGGCGGGGTACACAGGAAGTCACTACTTCTGGCCAGGAAGTGGTCCCACCCCTCTGTGAGGCGACAGTTTCCCTTTTTACACATTGTGGTTTTTTTATCGAAAAGAAAATGCTGACAGTTTGTACTTCCTGTTTAGTTCTGACAGACGAGCAGGGACATCATGACAAGTGATGACTTCCGTACTCACTGGAAGGCGGAATAAAACGGGAGGAATCCCAAACTCAGATGCTGACATTCCTCATCCCTGGAAAAACAGCATGTTCCGTTACGTGTGCACATTCCCAAGCGCGTCCATAAATCAGGAAGGATGCTTTCTGTTCCGTGTCACTCTCACAGTCAGGCTGTCCGAGGGAAGCCAATCATCATCCTGGTGGGAATCAGGATCAGGAGCGCTTCAGCTGCTTATATAACCTTCTTGCATACGTGGACGTCAGGGTACGTGAAGTAGCCATGACGGAATGCTTATGTTGGGGGGGCTGGATTGTTTATACAATGAGGATAGCACAGGCTGGTATACAGTAGTGTAATCTTATATATAAGATGACAAGGTGGTGTAATCTTATATACAATGACAATGTGGTGTCATTTTATATAAGATGACAAGGTGGTGTAATTTTAGATATGATGATAAGATGACAAGGTGGTGTAATCTTATATAAGATGACAAGGTGGTGTAATCTTATATAAGATGACAAGGTGGTGTAATTTTATATAAGATGATAAAGTGGTGTAATTTTATATAAGATGATAAAGTGGTGTAATCTTATATAAGATGATAAAGTGGTGTAATCTTATATAAGATGACAAGGTGGTGTAATCTTATATAAGGTGATAAGGTGATAAGGTGGTGTAATTTTATATAAGATGACAATGTGGTGTAATCTTATATACGATTATAAAGTGGTGTAATCTTATATACGATTATAAAGTGGTGTAATCTTATATAAGATGACAAGGTGGTGTAGTCTTATATAAGATAAGGTGGTGTAGTCTTATATAAGATTATAAAGTGGTGTAATCTTATATAAGGTGACAAGGTGGTGTAATCTTATATAAGGTGATAAGGTGGTGTAATCTTATATAAAGTGATAAGGTGGTGTAATCTTATATAAGATGACAAGGTGGCGTAATCTTATATAAGATGACAAGGTGGCGTAATCTTATATAAGATGACAAGGTGGTGTAATCTTATATAAGATGACAAGGTGGTGTAATCTTATATAAGATGACAAGGTGGTGTAATCTTATATAAGGTGATAAGGTGGTGTAATTTTATATAAGATGACAATGTGGTGTAATTTTATATAAGATGATAAAGTGGTGTAATCTTATATAAGGTGACAAGGTGGTGTAATCTTTAAGATGATAAAGTGGTGTAATCTTATATAAGATTATAAAGTGGTGTAATCTTATATAAGATGACAAGATGGTGTAATCTTATATAAGATTATAAAGTGGTGTAGTCTTATATAAGATTATAAAGTGGTGTAGTCTTATATAAGATGACAGGGTGGTGTAATTTTATATAAGATTATAAGGTGGGGTAATCTTTAGGATGATAAGGTGGTGTAATCTTATATAAGATTATAAAGTGGTGTAATCTTATATAAGATGATAAGGTGGTGTAATTTTATATAAGATGACAATGTGGTGTAATTTTATATAAGATGATAAAGTGGTGTGATCTTATATAAGGTGATAAGGTGGTGTAATTTTATATAAGATGACAAGGTGGTGTAATCTTATATAAGGTGACAAGGTGGTGTAATCTTATATAAGATGACAAGGTGGTGTAATCTTATATAAGATGACAATGTGGTGTAATTTTATATAAGATGATAAGGTGGTGTAATCTTATATAAGATGACAAGGTGGTGTAATCTTATATAAGATGACAAGGTGGTGTAATTTTATATAAGATGACAATGTGGTGTAATTTTATATAAGATGATAAAGTGGTGTAATCTTTATGATAAGGTGGTGTAATCTTATATAAGATTATAAAGTGGTGTAATTTTATATAAGATTATAAAGTGGGGTAATCTTATATAAGATGACAAGGTGGTGTAATCTTATATAAGATTATAAAGTGATGTAATCTTATATAAGATGATAAGGTGGTGTAATCTTATATAAGATTATAAAGTGATGTAATCTTATATAAGATGATAAGGTGGTGTAATCTTATATAAGATTATAAAGTGATGTAATCTTATATAAGATGATAAGGTGGTATAATCTTATATAAGATGACAAGGTGGTGTAATCTTATATAAAATGACAAGGTGGTGTAATCTTATATAAGATGACAAGGTGGCGTAATCTTATATAAGATTATAAAGTGATGTAATCGTATATAAGATGATAAGGTGGTGTACACACAAACATCAGACTTGCATTGCAGGTTTAATAATCTCACAATACAAAATAATAATCCATAAAAATCCCCCCCCCCCAATAAAAACCCACGCTATTGTTTTTATGAACAAAGCACCGCTGTGTCATGCTAGCGGACGTGCGCCGCATCTTCTTTAGCATGTTAGCATTTCTATTGTTGAGCCATTAAAAAGTTATTGATTGAGAATGAAAAAATAAGCGTACCAAAAAACAATATTTCAATGTAAAAAAAAAAAAAAAATAGTGAAAAGTATTAATATTGTGGAAGATACATCAAAAGCGTATGGAAGTCCGTTTTCCCAAATCCGGAAAGAAAAAAAAACATTCCAAGGCTAAATTGGAATTATGACATAAAGTTGATAAAAACTTCCAAATATTTCCCGCAAAAATCCTGTTAAAAAAGCGTGTAATATAAATCAATACAAATCGTATATTATAGTATATTATAGTATATTATAGTATATATGAAGGACTCTTTCTGCGTATTTTAAGTACTATTTCTAAGTATTTATGTACCTGAGCCCCATGGAGATCACAACAAAGTGATGGGATCGGTTCCTCTCAGATCCTGAGATCCTGGTCTCCTCATGCGGTTGAGGTTCGTGTTCGTGGAGGCAAACCTTGGCTTGGGGTTGGGGGGGGGGGTCAAAGGAAAACCCCTTGATGCCGGACTCGATGCCGAGTTCTACAGAGAAGTTTCCTTGGATTCTGTAACGACCGGCTTGAAGGTTAAGATCTCTGTGAAGGTGTGACCTGAAGAAGAACCAAAGCCGTTAAAACTAGTTCGGTATTTGGTCCAAGTGTCCCCCCCCCCCCCCGTACTTACGTTTCCACTGTTCCAGGGGTTGGTCCGTGTTGTCCTGCGAGTGGTCGTACGGCTGAGCCTCCGTCTCCTCCTCGGGTTCCCGAAATTCGGAAAAGTACGGCAGCAGTAGGGCGTCCGCCGCCGATACTCTGCTTCCCGGGTCCAGCAGAAGCATGCGCTCCAGCACAGACACCGCTAAAAACACACGAGGGGGGGGGGGGGGGGAAGTCACGTCAACCTTGCATCCTGGTGGTCACTGACAAAGTCCCACCTTGTGGTTTAGTGTTAGGGAACACCTTCTGAAGGTCCTTCTTCTCAACCTTCTGAAGACTTTTGATGTAGCATCTGGCCTGGAGAATAAAATACAACCATAAAGTCATATTTGATACTGAGGATCTATATTTATGAACGGCAAAATTTAACTCACATCCTCCGACTCGAGTTCCGCGATAAATTCCTGACAAGGCGTTCCTGTGATCTTCATGATCTCTGTCAGCTGATTGAGGTCTGGGTGAAGAGGTCAAGGATGGAAAAGAGTAGTTCTAAGCATCCTTTGCGAGTGTGCCGAGTCAAAGGATACGGTCGTTGCCCCGAAAAAGAGGTTTTCCTAGCAACATCTCCGCCATGATGCAACCCACGGACCAAATATCCACTAAGGAAGAAGAAGAAGAAGAAGATACTGTGGTCAGAAGCAGCACAGCTCACACTGTGAAAACAGGCGCCATGTTGGGGGGCCCTCTAGTGGGCAACACTAGGCGTTACGAGTGAGAGGGGGGGACCAAAAATGATGTAACACAGGGGTGTCCTGGTGAAGACCACACAAGGATTTGAACATGTGATGTGTTCTTCTGGAACTTGGAAGAATCCAGGACCCAAAAAACTTTATTTAAAACTATTATTATTATTATTATTATTATAAAATGAAATTATTGTCCCTCATGATATTTTTTTTAATATTTTGACAATATATTATATTACAGCTTTTTTCCATTTATGCAGTTGTTTTTTTTAATTTTATTTTTAAAATTTAATTTTTTATTGACTATTTCAACTTTCTTACAGTCAATTCCCTTGTCATAATTATCAATTTATTTCCATAATATTTTGACTTTATTCCCATAATAATTTAATTTTCCCCTCAACCTAAAATGACTGGTACAACTTTTATAACTATTTTTTCATTTATTATTATTATTTTTTTTCCATTTAATTTGTTTGTTACGACTTTAAAATACAAATGTTTTTTTTTGCTGTTATTAATATTATTTAGTTTTGGTAAACTGGTACAACTTTGTTTACTTTTGTTTGTTATGACTTTAAAATACAAATTTATTTTTTTTTTGCTGTTATTAATATTATTTAATTTGGTAAAATGGTACAACTTTGTTTACTTTTGTTTGTTATGACTTTAAAATACAAATTTATTTTTTTTTGCTGTTATTAATATTATTTAATTTGGTGAACTGGTAAAAACTTTATTTACTTTTGTTTGTTATGACTTTAAAATACAATTTTTTTTTTGCTGTTATTAATATTATTTAGTTTTGGTAAACTGGTACAACTTTATTTACTTTTGTTTGTTATGACTTTAAAATACACATTTATTTTTTTGCTGTTATTAATATTATTTAGTTTTGGTAAAGTGGTATAACTTTATTTACTTTTGTTTGTTATGACTTTAAAATATACAT